>NW_016690202.1:6196215-6315380 GCF_001604755.1 Lepidothrix coronata | reverse complement strand
CTAATCATAGAAAAAAAAGGGTTTAGGGCAAACTGACATTTCTGCCCAAAGACTGCATGAAGAGGAAATACTGCCAAAGTGAGACCCAGCAGTGCATATTTGGAGATAGCATACATGACCATATGAAAACCATTCAAACTAAAGATTTCATTACAAGATGGTATAAATGTATTTCAGGTGTTCTTAAAAAACTCCCCTTATAAATACACAGTCACAAGGCAGCTAAACTGAAAAGACATTGAACTTCTGCAGACAAGGAAAAGATTTTACTGCTGTTAATACTTTGTAGTATTTTTGTTGAAGTAATAGGACCTCGTGTTTTCAGAATGGGACCTCTAAACCAAACTTCCCAAAGCTATATTTGTGCTCATGAAGTCAGCGCACGTGTGGAAAAGGGTTGCAGTTTCCGATCACAGTAAATGAAGGTTTTTTTGGGTAGCCAAGCACTGCCCTTTCTTGCTAACCACACTTGATACAACATAAGGGGTGCAACTTCTCTGGCATCTCAAAAACTTGTTTCAGAGGTTCAGCAAGACTTTTCAAATGTGAGATCCTCAGACAGAAGAGACATGACTCAGTCATTTACAGAGGTTACTATTCACACCGACTGTAGTTAAGACAACATTTCCCTTTTCTTTGTTATCACCACATTAACTAGTTCTCAGACACCAAGAGGAATACTACTGCAATGTAAACACGTATTAGCTGCCCAGCTGCTGTCTCTAATTGTTTTGTTTTGATGGTTCTTTTCCCCTGCTTTTCCCTGTTTTTTATTCACACTCTAATGAGAGATGTATAAAATCACTACAAAAAGATAATTAATTTCTACTTACTCTCTTCTCCACATACGCAGACTCCATAATTTAACACCAGATGTTTGTAAGAAAGCTGGCTCATCATACTTGCTGCCTCAAAGAAGGACTTTTTGGTAGGGGAGAGAGTGAGAAAAAATAAATATCAGTGAAAACAAAGCCCTAAAATGCTAATAAATTTATTAAAATCATATGCATTTTTGAAAACATTTCAACTTCTATCTCATTGCAAAGACCCTATGTAACATATTTTATATTGTTTGTTGTTGTTTTATGGAAGTTTTTGTTTGGTTGGTTTTTTTGTTTTGAATTTTCTCAGTTGTGGGGTTGGGTTTTTTTGTCTAATTTTTTTTTCTAAGTAACTGATAATCCACATTCCAGATGGGTTAGCAATCTCTTTTTTTCTGCAGGCAGATGTATCTCAACATTTTAAAAGGAATCTTTTCTTCAATGTCATTTAACTTTGAGAAGTTTACAACACACTATTCAGTTTCTAATTTATTCTGTCACAATACACTATTCAGTTTCCAATTTATTTCTTTTTAGCATACTATTAAGTTAAAACACAAGTATTATATAATTCATCCATTACTGCAAGACCTTATCTAACTTTGTCACAAAAGTTTCAAATGCTTTTATTTCTTTAATAATTTTTTATTCTCTTCAGCAGTATCTCCAAGTACATTTGCTTGTGTACTGATCATTCACCCAACAAAGCAAGGTCAAAATGAGCACATTTTTCCTTCAGAAATATTTTTATTTCTAGACTCTCTAAGCTTTTAGTAACTGATTCCACTCAACTTTAAAATGTAAATATATTATCCATCTTATTAAAATTATAATAGGTTTATGGTTTCTTTATTGTTTTCAATTGTCCAAAGTGTATGCCTACACTGCTTATCAATATTAGCCATCTGAAATGTCTTTCTTTTTTGCTCACATTTTCATATAGATTTGTCTTAAGTAATTGAGAAGTTCAGTAAACAGTATACTGGTTCTCTTGGCTTGCTGTAAATACAGCTAGATTAATTAGGAATTTGTATCAATTACATATTTAAATAAACAATAAACAGCCATATGAAGTTATATTAATATAATAAACACTACTACATCTTGTGAAAGTCTGTAAAATAACATACACAATCTTGGGCTCAATTACATCACCAGTGTATTAGTTTTTGCACAAAGGCATTTCAGGTTTGCTAACAGCTTCACTCAAAAAGTGGAAAGCCTCAGTGAATATGGGCGTATCTATATATGGCAAGTGTTTCTCATACATAAATACTTCTGATTTTTTATTACTTGATCCAAAATGTTGATTTCACTGGAGAATCCGTATGACTCCCAAACACTGAAAACAGTTTATCCAAAGAAAGTGATTTACCATAAATGCTGGTCCCTCATCTGTATGCAATGTACTGGTTAAGACAATTCTGAGGCCATACCACCTCTTCTGTGGTAGTTGTATAACTAAACTGTTCTTCAGTTCTCAGTGGGTAGCTCTGAATTCTCTGATGGGTGGTGGGGAGAGGGGAAACAAAATACATAGGTGTACTTCCTAAAGTCAGTCTCAAATCCATACTCCCAGTTTGTCACAAGTCCAAGAATGAGCTTGGTTAAACAATACAGCACTCTACTATATAACACACACTCATTTATTTTAAGAAAAGTAATGCTTTTGACAAATGTTATAGAAGAAATAGCACTAGACACCAACCTCAGAGTAGTTTCTATGCACTTTATCCAGCACCTTTAAAAGAACTTCAGTTTGATGGAGCTGGCCATAGTCTCCCACTTCTTTCCTTACACCTTTGAAAATCTTAGTAAATGTGCCCTGTCCAAGACTCTCCTCCTATAAGAAAGGAAGGATACAGATGGGAAAAAAAATCAGAAATATCTGCCTGTTTTGCAAAAGATCTCTTAAAAAAAATTCCCTAATTAACATATATGTAAATCTTTAAAGGTGTGCTGGCTGTAGAGTCAAATTGATGGGAAAGGAAGCAACTATATCAGAAACATCTTAAATCTTTGATTATTTCTTATTGATTCCTCAAGAATCTCAGAAAATAACTTGCTGCAAGAACCAGAGAGGAAGGAATTGATATTAAATATGTATTTAGATAGCTCTAGAAGCAAACAACTGCTATTGCAGTCAAAAGGAAGCTTCTTAATTTTACAAAAGTAATTATTTGCATTAGCGGAAAATGAAAATAAATATTTTGTTTCCACAACTCTAAGAAAAGATCACAGCAAAATCTCCTGGCTCAGATAAGACTCTTTTAAACACATACAGAGGTTTTTAAAACTTGGCATGTATTAAACCCCATATTTGCAGTAGAAAAAGCAACTAATGGACTTACAAATATCAAGTCCTCATTGCGGATTTTGTGAAAGACCATCTGATTGACATTGTTGTGTCTCTGTAGCGTAGGTGATGAAGGTACATCAGAAACACTATTGCTTCTGAAGACTAGGAGATTTGATTTATCTGGGAGAAGAAAGAGGGAAAGGAAAACCACAGAAAATTTTTAAAATATAAAACTAAACCAATATAGTTTGAGAAGGATTAATGAGGGGTGGCTAATTCAACTCAAACAAGATATTACATCAAGAACAGTTTATTCAAAAAGCCATGCAATATTTAATTTAATTCAAAGTCTGATATCTTCTCATCAGCAAAAGCATCTAGGTTCACCCACTTATTTTATGTTTTTTAAGTATTCCTACCTTTGACAAACATTCTGAAAATACTCCTACCTTCTTTCACATTTTAACTGCTGCTGTAATAACAACTAGGGATGGAAAAGGGGATGAAAGTCACCTTCTTTTATATTACAGAGTAGAGCAGGTCTGATACTACAACTAAAGCTGAAAGGTATATCTTTGTGAGTATCTGGTAACACATGATAATATTTATTCAATAACTTATAATTCTGCTGCATATACATTTTTGGTTTCATACTGAATAAGTCTACAAAATTATTCTCTATAATGTGCATACATATTTACTTGTTAAATCTTTTCAAAGGTTTTGAATCCATTAGCTATTTTCAGTCAAATCTGAGAGGGGCAGAAGTGATATCAAATAGTCTTTTGTCACAACTTTTTCTTTAAATAGGGACTTTATTGATAGAGTCTAAGACTAACCAATATTAACTGTAGGTAATACTACCTAGAAGGGCAGATGTTAACAGAATTCATAAAAGAGAAAGATATTAAGAATATTAAAGGTAGGCAAAAAAATTTAACATGAAGTCAAGAAAAATCTACTCCTCAGGCAGAAGCTCTATTCCCTGTGTATTTTTTTCAGTGTTAAAAAGAAGCTGAAATCACAGCACAGCTTTGGCATAACTCAGTTAAGATGTCAACAATGACAGAAATTCACTGACATTATTGGTTCCATTGCTTATGAAACCATACTCAGTGATAAATGATACATTTAAGTACTCTTTCCTTCTCAAGACATGAACACACTTGACTGAAGAAGAAATGCTGCTGCACACAATCCACTTCAATTAAGAAACCAGTTTTACTTCTAATCATGAAACTGGCTACCATGGTTACTTCTGGAAGACCATCTTATACCAAAATAAAATTTGGCAGGCACTGGGACTGAACACTATGACTAACAAGACAAACAAATAGCTCAGTGAAATTTAAAAAACCCCACACAAACACAGGTATCTTTAATCTAGAAGTTGGAAAGCCTTCTGCTTAGAAATAATATTTCTCTTACCTTTGGGTTTTGGAGGACAGCATTTGATGAACTGGAAAATTATGCTGTCTGAACGGACAGTTTCTGTCTGGTAACAGGTCAAGAGATCCTTCAGATTACTAAAACTTCTCTTCGTTCCACTAAGATTATATTCTCCATTCTCGTTCTTTGTAATTAAGCAATGCTTATAATCTGTAGTATTGTCACGCTGCAGAGATTTTTTTTCCATTAAAAATAAAATTGATTAATATTTAATATTTGAAAGCTTATTTAAATGTATAGTACTCTATTAATTAAAGAAAGAATGCTCCAGCAAAATATGACCATAATTTGTTATTTTGTTCTCACTATGTAATATTGATTCTGAGAAAACATGACTCTACTCCCATCACTGGAACTAGCATGTTGATGCTAGAGAAAAACAAATGTTAATGAAAGCTGCAAAGATGGAGCTGAGAAAACAGATAATGGATCCTAGGAAAAATCCTTCAGAGCTATTAATGAAAGCTTATTCACTCTGACATTGGGTAATATCAAAACAAAATTTTGTTGGAAGCAATAGCCCAAATGGCTCTGCTCCATGTTCTTTTGGCAGGCATTTTGAGATCTCAGCTATAGCTCTGTTTTTCTGTTATCTACCGTACAGTTCTAAGAAATTAGTTCCTAGCACAGATTTTCAATATGCACTGAATTATTCAATGAGTCTTGAAAAGATACCATTAAACATTTTTAAACAAGATAAGCTCTTAATAGTGCGTTCCTGGTTCTTCACCTCAATACTGCAGCAAATGTTCCAACAAAATCTAAATCTCAAAAGCCTTCCAATGACTTGTGCAAGACTCAGAACAAGGGAAGAAAACTTGGGGCCAAGTCACTTAATGGCAATGGTAGGCTTCACTCACAAGCTTGACTCTCACTTTTTGCCTCAGAAACTGATATCTTGGTTTATAAAATTCCTTATCAAACACTTAATTGACTGGACATAACATTTCTGTGAAACTGATGTTTACTTCTTCATTCACACATCAACATTGTTTTCTCATTTTCAGAGATGTACATATCTCTGTCAGTATTAGCAAACACGGGGCCTCTGGTGGTCTAGTGGTTAGGGTGCAGGACTCTCACCGCTGCGACCCGGGTTCGATTCCCAGCCCCCCGGGCAGATGGAGCTCGTCAGCCCTGTAAGGCAATCCATCTAAGAGAAGGTCACTCTAAACAAACCTACGTCCTGGGGACCTCACTGCCACTGTCCAAGTTTGCTTGGCCCCGGCAGATGAACCTCAGGATTAAAGGGTGGGCTCAGTTCAGCGCACGCTGTGTCTCACCTAAAAAATCCACTGCGCAGGCTCGAAGGGTTAATGACCTTTCCCAAATCTTCGCTCGCGAAGACTGGCCATTATTAGCAAACACGCTAGCTTGCTGCACACCAGCAGGAAACCCCATGTCCTACCTTGCCTACTTAAAACCCCGAAGGTAGCTCTGTTAATGTAATTAAAGAGAAGCCCATCCTTGGAACAAGACCATGCAATTATGTATCAGCAATATTGAGGTATTGTCTTATCACTAACTGCAATGTCATGTAGGAGGGGTACTTCTCATTCTTTACCTATGTGAGAAGTGCATGCATTTTCAGGGTGGCTTTCTCTCTAGCTAACACCAGACATCCTCAGAAAACCTGTGCTGACATAACAGCTGACAAATAATATTGCTGGCCCAGTACTGGGGATGGGGATAGGACCCGAACCCAGAAGAACTTATGAAGGAGACACTCTTGGATAATTGGTCTTATTGGTGAGGGGGGAGGAGATATACAGAAATCCTAGGGAAAAAAGACTCAACTAAAAAAACCCAAATTTTAAAAAAATAAAATAAATCCATCAAACTGCTCCAGCTCCCAAATATTTACTACAGTGCCAAGACCCACGTCACCATCCCCAAGCTGTCTTCCCTCTTCCTGTCTTGGTCTCCTAGGCATATGGTATGTGCCATTAGCAATTCTTTACCAAACAAGCACTTTGATGTTGCTCACAAGACCATAAAGGTTGGCCAGTCTGAGAGAAGTAGCTAAGAATACACACATGACACAAACATTCTGGAGGGAAAATTCAGAATCATTTACTGAACACCCCAGGCTTATCATTACATCACAATAAAGATTAAACAGGTACTATTTAAGGTAGAATACAAACCTCTATAGCAAAGGTAAGGAAGTATTTTTTAAAATCTTTAGGACTGCAGCGAAGGACGTAGAAACCAGTCTGATTACCTGCTTTCTTCAGTTTACTGATAGCGAAGTCCATGCTATAGTAAAAAAAAATGTTTAATATCATATAATTTCAAAATCCAGGAATATCAAAGATTGGCTAATGAGCAATATTAACAAATACCTAATGTAACAACAATTCAAACTTGCAATTTTTTACAGCTTCCTTTAAATTAATCTTTTTCCCCTTTTATTTTTCAATATTTAGGGTGTTTGCTTATGTATTTTGCAAAGTGAAAAATAAGAGGAAAAGCATTTCATGTTACATAAAAGCACATTTTAAGATGTCCATCACAGTTCACAGTCAACTAAAGCTCATCTTTCAAATATCACATTGTTAAATTGCTAAAAAAATTACTTACAAAATTGGTCCATGACAGTTGCTTTGGATATTTTCCAAGACTGATGGTGGTGCTACTTCTTTACAGAGATAATGATGGGCATCTGCAGTTAATCTGTAATATCCATCAATTAATGACACAAAGGAGAGAGCTTCTCTTAACGACTGAAATTCAGCCTCCTGTTAAATTGACACAGAACAATGGTGGAGGGGGAGGAGAGAGAGAATTTAAATTTTTAGTAGGCAACAGAAAATTCCTGGATATGCTAGCAGTATAAAAGCTACACACATATCCATACATTAAAGACATGAATAAAAGTAGTTTTTAACTGCTGTTTGTATGTTCCACCTTCTTGTTGTCACTCAAAACTTTGTAACAATCTTCAATGTTCAAAATCAAACACAAACCAAACAAAACAGAGAAGACGTGGATGCCCTATCCCTGGAAGGGGCTTTGAGCAACCTGGTCTACTGGAAAGTGTCCATGCCCATAGTGGGGGAGTTGGACCTACATGATCTTTAAAGTCCCTTCCAACTCAAACCATCCATGATTCTATGAAATCTGCCATTAAAAAAACCCAAACATCTTACTCTAAATATATGAAACAGCAGAGGAATGCAGAGGAATGCAGAGAACATTTGAAAGGGAAAAACTGAGTAGATACAACTCAGCATGGCAGACACCTACTTCACTGCCAACACAGTGTTTCTCTTCTTCCTAAAGGAAAGCCTTCACTTATCAAAGGTTTATATGACTGCCTTCAAGTAGCAAAGAAAAATCGCTAGAAAAGTACCTGCCTGGAAACCTAACTACTAGTCAGCAAAGCCTGGCATCCTGAGCTGGATCACAGAGAGAAGCTCACCTTTGACTACTAGATAGACAGGTACACTGCATGGAAGCTGGGAGAAAAATAATGTGGGCAAAGGAAAATGGGTGTGGAAAAGGTCTATTCACAGTATAATGAACAGGTAAGAGCAGAGCAAAATTAAATCTGTCTGTAACAACATATTTATTACTGCAAATAAAGAAAAATAGAGAAGCATCTGCCATTTTCTGAGTCATCCTAGATTTCATTCAGTAAGTAGTGCAGCCCAAGAGAGTGGGCTTTAGTATGTGCTGCATTAGTTTCCCTGTGACAATGGGGACCCACTTAGCACTTGAAACCAATTCTTTGGCAAGTTCCTTGCTAGACAGCAATTAAAAAAGCTGGTACTTTTGAGCAGGTGCCAAGAATTTGGAGTCTTGAAACTCCTTATTAAGAGGAATAGGAAACAGCTGCAGACTGTGGTGAAGACAACAGTGAGGCAGGCTGTGCCTCTGCAGCCCATGGAGGTCTACTATGGAGCAGATATCCACCTGAAGCCCGTGCAGAACACCACGCCGGAGCATGTGGATTTGCCTCAAGGAAATAGTGACCCCATGGAAGCCTGCACTGAAACTTGTTTATTGGCACTATGGAGCCACTACGGAGCTGTTCCTGGAGGACTGCAGCCCGTGGAAGGGACCCACGCTGAAGCAGTTCATGGAGAACTGCAGCCTGTGGGAAGGATTCACACTGGAGAAGTTCATGGAGTACTGTCCCCCCATGACATGTCAACACATAAGCCTTTCTTTGTATTTTCTCTCCCCTATACAGCTGAGGGAGTGATTAGAGCAGCTTTGGTGGGCACCAGGCATCCAGCCAGGATCAGTCGACCACACAACTCTGTGACAGTTATACCTGCTGGAAAACCAGACTCAAGTGCAATGTTGGAGTTCAAACAAAAAACCTTTTACATTCGTGTATAAAACACTTTCTTAAGATCTTCTTCAAAGAATCTTAAACAATAAAAGCAATGACCTTAATTTTGTCCCAATACTTGGGTATCATCATTCCTTCAGAGAAATTTGAAGCCTTTTTCAATGTGTTGGTCTCTAGCAGAGAGCTTAGCATGATGCCATGGAAACAGTACACTTGAGAATTAAAACAATAGACACAGGTTCAAGACTCTAATAACAAAAGAATCAATCTGTATATCAGAAATTTTCCTCAGATATAAATATCCCTTTCCATGCAGAGAGCTTTGAATGCAGAAGACCTTTACTGTTCCAATACACCACTTATGCTACCGAAATGCATTTAGTTCTACCTCATGCTTAATTAACACAGTATTTGGCTATAAAATACTAAATACACAACAATCACACAAGTCTGCTCAAAGCAACATCTATTTGAAAGAACAGCAATCAAAGTAAACAGACCAGATTCTTGCTGTCTTGTTTGTGAATAGTGACAATTCTTCTCTCACTGGAGCCTTCTTGGCTTGCTTGTTTAATGCTGACATCAATGATATCAGGAAAATCACAGTACGTTTGTAAATCCTGCAACAAATATTGGGTACATAATGTAGTAATAACATAAATGACAATTAAAAAACCTCACCTATTTGCAGCATTGGAATTCCTACAATTCTGAACCTGTAAGCTGGCAACAAAGAGGATCATAAAACATTCAACACGCAATTACAAATAAATAAAGGATTTTTGTGTTTATGGAACCATCACTAGGAATGTAACTTAAAGAATATACAGAGATCCAGGAACCGTGAACAGAAATATCCATACATAGGTTTGACTTTTTACAATTGTAGATATTTTTTTCCTCTGTAGTATTTTGCAAGAATTAACAGTGGAACATTTTGATTACTGTTTTGAGAGCTACAAAATCTGCTAGCAAAGAGATGGATTTAGTGTGAATGAAGAAACAGTAAGAGAAAGTTGTCCTATCAGCCATGATCATCACTGACTAGGTAACTTGAAGAACAAATCCTAACTAAACAAAAATCTAAGATACTTTTTTTTTTGACAGCAAGTACAGGTAATTTTTGATACTATAGTATTCTGTACCACTACTTCCATTCTTTCACAAGTCAAATTACACTGTCATAAAAATCATACTTTGTTTTATTTTCAGTAGAACTTCAGGTGATAAGTAACAGCTCTAAATAAAGCTAGATTTATGTATCCAAAATTTTTCTTCCTAAGCAAATAGATTTTATTCAAATCAGACTACCCCAATTAGACACATAAATCATCTCAAATGCATTGAAGTTTCTGATGCTTAATTTGTTCATCTGGTTGTTGAAAATGTGAACTTGCAGAATAAATTTCTTCCCAATTTACCCCACATATGTCATTCTATACAAATAAAAAAAATTTTGTTTCAATTCAACATCTTAATAAATGTTCATCAGTAAAGTTTGCTGAAACGAGAGTTACGATCACATTTACAAGCAGCCATACTGGTTCACTGGGTTTTCATAAACAACCTTATAAACAGTTTCTGTACCATTGAAAATATATGAAGTCTCTCTCAATAACGGAATGATAATATTTTTAATTATGAAAAAGTAATTTGGCAATCTCTATAGGAAAGATGATCCACTTAAACACTACTGTTACTAAAGGCTTGGTTGCTAGGCCAAAACAGCATAGTATGCATGAATTGTGTACAAATTATCTAAGAACACCACACTTTAAAAAACCTGGGTATGTAATCAGATTTATTTTTGTTAACTATTGAAAAAAACCTCCAGCATATACTATCTTTACAAATTATTACAGCACACGGTAAAATAGAACCTTTTGTAGTTTGGTCTTGACTGCTATATATTATGAATAAAAAGTAGCAAACAGATGCATTTATTTTGGAAAACTCACATGTGCTCCCTTTTGCATTTACTTTTACCTTTGGGAAATTCCTGCACTCTCAGTGTATACTGCTATAAGTTTGTATCATGTTTTGGTAAACTCAACATAATGAACAGTCACGATGGGAAGTCACACACAAAAGAAATAATACTGTTAAACAGAAATGCAGCAGTACGTGATTACTAACACTTATAGGAACCATTTAGCATTTAATTCCTGAACAAAGACTAGATGGATTTTGCAGTCACAGAAATGTCACTTTAAATTTGCTAACTCAGATACTGGTAGGAGTCTAGCTGCAGCAGGAAAGAGGTACAGGGAAATTCATCTGGTGTTTGGAGTCTTTAAATCCCTGCTTTCAAAGAGAATTTGAGGAATTTGTGCATTTTATTATACCTGGGGAAGGGTCATTACTTTTCCACATTTTTTACAGTCATGAAGGTCCAGCACAATTTTTTGTATGTCAAGCACTGAACTATTACATGACTTTCTTCTAATACTTCAATAAAGAACTAATTTTAAAATCCTGCAGTGTTTAAGACAATATATTTCTGTGATCCTCAGCCATATGGAAATTGTATCATTACTGTGAAGTACCAAATTTACTTGGGGTAAATTAGAACTTCTAACATAAGCTAATTACTCTGTTATATGACAAACTGCACAGTTATTAAAATAATTCTAAAAAATTACCTGCTCTGCAAGTGTCTCACAGTCTTTAAGTTTTCCTCTCGAACACTGAATTCCACCATTTCCAGTTATGACAATGGTTGCAAAGCTTTCCTCTCCAGGACCTCCACCAGGTTCTTTTACTTCAAAAACCTCTGAATAGAAGGCAGACTGAAGGGTTTCCAGATTTATAAGATACTTAAGTTTCAAGTTTCTGGCAGTAGCTTTACATTGGCCGAACTGTTGTATAAATTTGCGGAACCTGTACCTTATTCTTTTTCGTGTCAAAATGTGGTAGTCTTGGATTTTTGCTCGCACACATTTAGGTAAAAATGTTTTGTAGCTGTGAATACATAATCAGAAAAAACCTACTGATTTTATCCATTAAATACAGCAAAGATCATTACTTCTGTGCTAAACAAGTCAACATGAAAATATCTTTTCCTCTAAATGTACCCTTATTTTTTAAACTGTAGGATAACAAGGATCCTTCAATCTATAGTATGCTCTTTCAAATACAGCCCTGTGTTTTCTTCCATTTTTCCCTTTTCCAGTTGCAACATATATTACATAATGCATTTTCCATAAATCCAGAGATGTCTATTCTTTCGTTAGTTCGGTTTTGAGGTAAGGCAGCAGAAGTTACACAGTTGCTTGGTTTGGTGTAGAAGTTGGAAAGACAATACTGCTCTGGTAGATTCAACTATATGGATAAAGGACAAATTTCTTGGTAGAATACAACACTGTGGTTGGTTATCACTGAAGTTCCTATATCACAGTCCACAGTCTTTATCAGAAGCAAAAGAATTGCAGTTACTAGCTGCAACAAGCTGGCCAATTCGTTGTCTCATTCTGTTTTTATCTCTTCCTGCTAGGTCTCATTAAAAGACAAACATCAAGCATTAAGTACCAAGCAGGGACAGAATTAACTCAGCTAGAGTAGAAACTCATTAGGTTGATACACCAAAGTGAATTCTTTTTTCCAGGCTTAGTAACTCAGGCTCCCATATGCCTCCTCTCTCATGTCATGTGCTCCAGGCTCTTAACTGTTTTGTGCAGATCTATGCTGAACTTGCTTGAGTTTATCAAATTCACTTTGGTGTATCAACCTGGAGCACATGACATGAGAGAGGAGGCATATGGGAGCCTGAGTTACTAAGCCTGGAAAAAAGAAGGCTCAAGTAGGGTGTTCTACTAATTGTCTTCAATCAACGGAGAGTTACGGAAAAGATTGAATTATAGTTCTCAGATATGAACAGTGAAAGAACAAGAGGCAACAGAGGATTATCAGTATCACAAAGGAAACTCATTAGATACAGAAAAAAATCTTCCTCCATGAGCATGGTCATGCACAGGACAAAGCTGCTCAGAGATATGGTGGAATTTCCAAAGTCTGGACATTTTCTGAACTTTACTGGTTGAGGGCCCAAGTAACTTCATCTAACTTTGAAGTTGGCCCTGAACAGGGGGTTGGATCTGATGACTTCCAGAAGGGTGTCTCACCTCAAATTATTGCTTACATACTTTCCCACGTAAGAAGCTGCTGCCTTACTTTTCATTAAGAGAGCCAAGTCTATGTCCCCAAAACATGAATGGCCATGATGATACAAGTCTCTTAATTTCTAGTTTACACTATAGCTAGATTTATATAACCATTTGAATACATCAATTGCCAGCAGCTGAACATCTCCTCCCAGATGTTAATGTGCAAAAATACTGTTTTTAGATATCAGATAGGTGTGAAAGAGTTATGAATTATGGAGTTACCTGACTGAATTGTAAATAGCCAGTGGGGTTTCGTCCTTTTCTTTGGCCACTCTCATCATATCTAGAACAGCCATTCCAAGGCATTCTTCTTGTGTTTCGTGAGTAACAGGCATCTGTACCCATCCCTCCAAAAAATCAGCTCGCCACTGAGAAAGAACGCAAGAAAGCAAATTAAAACTATAGCACTGCTGCTTATCAATAAAAGGGGCTTGGGCTGCAGTTGTTGGGGGGGTTTTGTTGTTTTGTTTGATTGTTTAGGTTTGTTTTGTTTGGGATTTTTGTTGTTTTTTTTTTTTTAAAGACTCCATTCTTCTGAATGAACTCCTTCATCCACAAAAAGATGCACTTGTTTATGAGCAATACCATCTGCCATCATGCTTACAAATGCCGTTTTCAAAATATTTTTGTTTCAAAGCTCAGAAAGGTCAATATGGGGAGGATGTTCTACATTGTGTCAGTTCAACCTACATACTCTCACTGCTCCCCCTAAAACTGCCATTTGAGCTTCATCTCTCCAAACATACAATAGGACATGGAATTTAATTTTCATCTCAAGTAGGCTTCAAGCTGTCAAGAGCCTATACAGTTACTATCAGAAGACAGAAAGGGAATAAATACTGACAACCTTTACCAACCTCCATTAAAAAATAAGCAAGCAAATCATACCTGCGCAAATAGATAAGACATGACAAGATCATCAAGAACAGGGCTTTCTGCACCGCGAAGAATGCCATACCGATACGCTCTGTTGGTGCCACTGCAATACCAGTGCGGAAAATAAAACCTGTTGGGAAATAGATTTAAGGAAAAGTCAATAAACAGATACTTTTGCTTACCAACTTCAGACATCATTGTTCTCATATACATGTAATTAGTGCTGGCTGCTTTGGAGGACCACTATGAAATCCCAGTTAGTCAACAAAGGCTTCAGATCCAGTTCGTGGTGCCCAACTACTACAACATTTAAGCAGGGTGATAAACCATAGTGATAGGAATGAGGACCTTTGCAAAGTTATTCTCACTCATCAGAATACGGATAATTTCATTAGTGTCTTCTAGTTTCCTCTGAGACAGTTGCTAAAGAAACGCTCAGGCCACATTATATAATGTAAATAAACAAAATGTTTTACAAAAGGAAAACTTAGACTATTGTTTTAGATGTCTACAGTCAAATATGAGGTCGGGAAAAATGGTTCTATTGCAGACACATGCCTGACCACACAAAATAATTACTCTGCATTTTGGAACCATCACTAATTTCAAACAGATAAGCACAGAGGAGATGAGATGCATCATTATTAAGAAAAATAGTATTTTTACTTTTATATTTTTTACTGTTTGCTTCTTCAATCTGACATTGGTAAATATATGGGATACAGAAAATTGATAAAATATATTATTCAAACCACTCCAATAATTTTGATTCTTTTATCTATCTCTTTTCCAGATAACACCAACAATCTGTTCATATCTTCTTAGAGAAACTATGGTTCAACTTAATATCTTATGGTTGTGTTTTCTCACATAGTTTTCTTTGACCATGAAAGTTGTATAACATTTGATGTAGATTACCTTATCCGGTAAATTAGCTTGAGTCTAGTTGCTTCATCTACATGGAAGATGTGATTTGGGGGATACCACATTCTATCTGTTTCACTCATGAGCGCAAACATGTTATGGTACACTGGCATGATACCTAAAGGAAGAACAGAGAAACAAATGTCTATAGGAAAGTGTTTTCACAAAGTATTAGGAAACTATTGTCGGTTAAAATTAGCAGATTGGCACAGCGCTCTACTGCTATCAGCAACAGGTATCAATATTGCCAACAGCATTGCAATCATTATCCATAACCTTCAAACTGCTTTTGATAGTTTAATTTCTCATTCTTCCTTTATGTTCACTGATTGCAGACTGTGCTCACCTGTTATCCTGTACTTCACTGTTAGATTGCAAGATTTTTTCTATATGGCATTTAATACAATGTCTTCTTAGCATCTCAGTTTAGAAACAGTAAATTACTTTTTTTTCTTACTTTTTCCAAAATCAGATCAAGGGATTTATTTTAAGACTTTAGACAGATGAAAAATAAGTAGCAAAGCAATACAAAGAAAGTCATCATGACTAGGACAACCACCTGCCATTTTCATTTTAGTAACTCGGTTAAAAACAAACCCAAACATATATTGTTAATAAAACAGAACTGGAAAATATTTTTTCCCTCAACAATTTAGGATTTTGTTAATGACAAGCAATCCTACTTAATCACAAACTCTGGAAATCAGTTGAGCATCAGCTCCTCAGCAGTATCAGAATTTTAATTTGGCTCTGAGGTTCCCAGCTGAAAGCACAGGCTAACATACAACAGATGCCACAGCATTGTATTATGCTGCAGTGTTGTGCATCCATGTGATGCCAGGGTTAGATTTGGAAAACAGGCTAAATGCCAGAGAATTGACAGCACAAAAGGATGAACCGCAAACACTGACAAACATATTCTGAAGACAGGAAGAGGCACAGGTGCAGAGGTGAGACAGTAGGATGAAAAATTACAGTGTCAAAGCTATAGTAGGTCATAACTAAAGAAAACTTTCCATTAAAGCAATACACTTTGGGGTGAAAAGGAAAAAAATAATAAAAAAGACAGGTAAAGGCAATAAAAGTAACTTAAAATTACATTAGGATACAAAAGAATTATAGGAAAAGGCAAAGTACACACAGCCCTAACCAAAGACTTAGAATTAAATAATTGAAATTCCCACAAGAAACCAGGAGAAAAAAGAAATCCTTTATTTCTTTCTGTTCTGGACACCATCTAGGTAATTATTGAAGGGGGCAGACCCCGAATTTCTCTCATCACATCTAAACTACATGTTAAACAATCTGTTAGATGAAACAATGAATCAACTCCACATATAAAACCACATACCCTTGTAGAACAAAACATATTTCATTCTTAAATAACAACTAGTTTATTAAATTTGATGCAGAATAAGTTTGTCTCTGTAGGGGTAGAGTAAAAAGGCTAAGACAAGAGTTCTATTGTGCAGTTGTGAAGATTAAACTGCTGAAATCTATAGGCCAATCATCTGATGCTTTCTTAAACCAAAGCTCACCAAAACATACCAGAACTGCAGGTCCTAACACATGATTTTCTACAGAAAGGAGTCATAGACTTACAGGAAACTACAGAAGTGGAAAGAATTCCGTAAAACAACAAAAGAGAAACCAAAACTAAACAAATCCTCCACAGGAACAAACCCAAAGGGATTAGTAACTGAAGGCCTGACTGTAAATCTAAATGTTGCAAATCTAAGGCACAATAAAACATATTTGATCAATCCAAATTATGAGAAATATTTTATGGAGTTAAAAAGAAACCTATCCCAAAAACTCAACATGGCTCTCTTTTGATGTGTGAAGTGGGATCAACTACACTACACTACATATCAGTTGTCTATAAAGCAGTTACAATTAACTTGGCAGTTTTAAGGCTGTGTGGTGTCTGTATCCCAAATAATTTCAGATCAATTACAGTGCAATGCATGTGAGAATTACTAGCCAGGCCTCTACACAAATGCTACACACTTTTCAAGGAAATGCTGAATATTTACCTCGTCTCACTAACACATATACCCAAACAGCTAACAAGCCCTGTAAGCACACCATATGAGAAAAAATTTCCAAGTCATATTCTTAAATTCAAGTGTTAAGCTGCTGTATCTCACCAAATACATTACAGGCATCCCCATCACCACTCTGCTTCTCAAAAAGACCCACAGCAAAATCCTTTCTGAAACTTTAACTAAGCAAAGATCATGACATTCATACTCCATTCCCAATAAGAAATGTTAATATTAACAACAACAAAAATCCTCCCTGTTGTCCTCCTTTGTATGAAAAGTAAACTGCACTCATCCGTCTCTCGTACTTTGGCATTTATAGTTCCAAATGGTACCTTGCACCATACAGTGCCAGTGCTCAAAGACATACAGATCTTTTTTTCACGAAAAGGAATTACACCTTTTTTTCCCTTCCCCTTAAGAACTACACAATTTCATTGCTACACTTACTGCTCAACAATTATAAAAAATAGAGCAAATCCCTTTATTAGAGTCTTGAAAATAATTCACAGGAATCTGACAAAAGCAAAGAGGCCATGTAATTGCAGGGACTTTTCAAGTGAGTAATAACTGCAGTATTTAAGTGCTCTCTCCTGAAACAAGGAAAACAAAAAGACTTGAGTGGGGAATTAAAGTCTTCTGTTGAAACCTAGACATGTCAACAATAGTGAAAACTTCTGAGAAATGTATTTTTCTAAGTAAAATCATAAAAGCTATTCACAAGAGGAACTGAAAAGCCTCCCCTGGATTTTTGCACTGCACTAACCATGTTATCAAATCAGTCAATGACAAATTAGAGAGAAGACAGTGACTCAGACATAATTAAGCAGACTTTTTTCCACTTTGCTTCTCCAGCAAGGGCTGTCAAATTTTCTGGACTACTGCAAAGACAAAAACAAAGACTATCTCTTGACAATTTATTTAGTACATAAGGCTAAAGAAAGGAGTCTTTTCATCCTTTACAGTCTGTCAAGTACATCATATGGAAGACTACAAACCAGCGTAAGCTCATTCCTCAAACTTCTATTTCAAGACTAAAAAAATGATTTGCAAAGTAGTTTGATCTTTTCCTCATTATGATTTTAGAGTTTCACATCCAGACAAGTCACACTACTTCATTTACCCTGAAGCAGCTAAGGAAATACAGTTTTTCTATATTTTCTCCTTTGTTGGCATTAGGCACTCTTTCTCCCATACAGTAGGTTTTCATAAAGTAATGTCCTTCTTTAAAGAAAAAATAAAAAACATAAAGTGTAAGTCACAACAAGCCATGACACCACTATGAAATGTGAAAGCCAAGCACAGTCTATAGTAGATATAGTTTTACGAAACTGTCATTTCAAGCATGTAAGTCATTAGACATATACAGATAAAAGCAATTAGTTGAATGATTAAAAACAATTTTAAAAAATCTCAAATTTTCAAAGTCTAATACGAATATTAGTCAGTTTTCACACACAACTGGAAGTAAACTCTTTAAAACTTAGGAAGTTCTGCACATACCAGATGGAAATTTGCTTCCGTTTTCTTACATTAAAATAATATATTCCTCTCATTTTTCATACAAACCAGAGGCTTACTGAACTCTGACATCACATTTAATGTCACTATCCTGCCAACAAAATGCTTTCCGAATAGTAAATGAAAGCACGCATTTCCTTTTCTAGCAAAACAGAATTGCCCAGAGTTCTGTTTAATTCATTCCTCACTTACGGCGGGGGAGCTGCAGGGGGCAGCATGTTCTGTGTGGATATTCAGGAAATGTAAAGGAAAAAAAAAAGCCAAACTAAATCAATCAAACAAAAAAAAACAAACAACCAAACCAGAAGCAAAACAAAACCACCGAACCAAACCAAAAAACTCCAACCAAAAAAAAAAAAACCCCAATGATTAATTAAAATGAATGATAACTCTGAGCCATGTGAACTCAGAGTCATGTGAGTTCTGGAAATTCAGCACATTAGGGAAAATCCGCTTAAAATTCCCTTGTTAGTAGCAAGACATCTCTTCTGAAGCATACAAGCAAAGAGGTCATCACAATCATCACATTATGCAACAGTTGCTCTCTTGAAAATGTTTAATTGACTGCAAATGCTGTCAGCACTTAGTCACATTAAAAGTTTCGAAATAATGCTTTTACTTTAGTATAATTAAAAATTCTCTGCAATATTATGGTTTTCCAAGAGACACCACCATTTTTCTTAGAAAGTACCATGGAATTTCCAATTTACTTGCAAATCAGATGAGTGAGAATTAAAAGGTTCCTAGCTGGAGTTTTGGGATATCAACATCAAAAAAAAAAAAAAACAACAAACACAGAAGCCAACAAATTCAAGGTCTTTTGTTAACTGCTAGCTGCCCAAAACTCGGCAAACCTGTCAGGATTGCAAAACTCATTCTGTCTTGGGATTCTAGTTCCATTAAAAAGGTAAGATTCCAGAGTTTAATGATCCTAACAGAAAGGGATGAGGACATGAGAATAAAAGCCTGTCAGACAGTAAATAAAGTCAAACACATCCTACAGAAATTTAGGATTCTTATACACCTAGGGACAAGCTATGAGAGAAACGGAGGATGCTAAACAATATTATGCTCCCGGTTGACTTTGTCAAAACATTTTTCAGTGAGCTGTTCAATTGTTCTTGTGAGATTTAAAGTGACTATCTCTGCTTACTTTGCTACTAATGTATTAAGATTTTCAAGAACATGGCATAAATTTATTTGGCTAATACCAAAGCAGTGCTTTGCTTGTCATTATAACTGCTTTAATCATGATTTACAAACTCACTTATCTAGTGTTGTTTAAAAATATCTACACTTTGTTAACCTGAATTCAGCAAAAATCTGGGTTATACATACAAGTGATGCACATATTTTTTACTCATATTTTTCAGCCAATGGAATAAACAAACAGATTGTTAGTTTGAATATTAAAAGAAAATTATTTTTCCGTGTAATACTCATCTTCTGTATAATGTATTATTCTGGTAAGTTATAGTGTACAGTCCAAAGTTGTTTAGTTTTTTAAATTACTTTATCTAATGATAAATACTCTGTCTTAAAAGACACTGGGAAGTATCTGATTGCAGAATTATTGATATAGCATAGTAACCATGTAGTATACAAATCAACTAACTTTCTTTCTGTATACAAAAAAATACATTCAAGATTCAAATTCAGACTTCAAATGTTTCCAGTAGTCGGTATCTGATTTACCTACAACACAACAAAACTCAATTCATGTTATTTTCAATTACGCATGCTAATTTTTAAACACAGATTTCTAGATTTTGTTCACACTTTGAATAAAAGAAAAATTATGAACAAAGTTTACAGCTTTTCTGCAAACAATCATATTTATTCATTTTGTAAAGTACAACATTAAGTTCACATTATCATTCTCTTGCACCAGCTCTGGTGGCTTTCTTGAATCATTACTTCTACTTTTGTTCAAATGGCCTTGACTGCCTGACACTTCTATAAACTGATTGTAAAGACATTAAAAAACAGCTTAAAAGAGAAATTCCATTTAAGATTTTTTGAGAGGGATCAGAAAAGATCAAAAGGTTTAAGATCATGATTTGAGAAAACAAGTCTTTGATTCTGCAACCTCTAGAAAAATTTCTCCTTCATATTTCATATCTACCATCATTTGGTTCCTCTAACACCACTTTTTCCCTCTGGCTGAGAGCAATGACTTTTATTTTTTTTGGTGTGACATTTATTTTTTACACAGCAATTAACACACCAGCTAACATACAAGAACTGAACCACGACTGACTAGTCAATTTAAAATTAATTTCAAGACACTTCATTTATTCTTGTGTTTCTACTTGGAAGAAATTCAGTTTCATGTTCAGGCAGTTTTCTGTAAAAAAAATATAAACTACAAAAGCTTCACACATTAAATTTTTCAAAAAATTGATTTTTAAATAAAATGTTTTTAAAAAGGCTGAGCTCTTGCATGCATGCATCAAACTGGCATTCAATTACAGAATAACATTTTGACAGACTAATATTTATATTAGCCAATATATGCCAAATACAACAGGTGTTAAAATACACTACCCTGCTATTTACAGACTTTATTTCCTAAATGATTACGAAAATCATTAATCACAAACACAAGAAGTCATAGAACAGTTACCATCTGCAAAGTAATCAAGCATGTATAATACACAACACATGCATTACTTCCAGGACCAATCTGTTTTGCAGGGTTGCATCAGAAAGTAATTTCCAGGCTCCTGCAGTGATTTAACTATCCGAGCTATATCTCAGCCCAATGAAAGAAGACTTCCAGGCAAAGGATAGGGATAAATACCCTCAAATTATTTGATAAAGGATAGCAGTCACCTAATTCAGTTTTACAACTGTTCTAATGGAAACAGTTTTACAGTCTGGTGCTAATTACTTCTGAAAGAACAGCGAAATTAGCCTTTTGATTCAAAAGCCACTATCTTCATGAGCTCTGGATAGTTAAAAACTTTCTTCTATGAAGCTGAGTTTCACCAATTCATTAAGTAAACTGGTATGTATATACTTACCACAGGCTTTACAGGCAACAGCGCAAAGCTCTTCTGCAACATATTCTCCAGCTGGAAATTGAAGGCAATCTTCTCCTGTCTTCCCAGGAGAATGATAAAGGTAGACTTGCAGCAATGGTTCTGTCTGACTGGGTGCACTGGTATTTCCATGGATGTCACCATTCTGGTGGACAGAAGCAGTTGCTGTGCTTTCCATATTTGTCATTGTAAGACAAGCCATAGTTCGTTTTGGTTCTGTTCAGAGCATTTGCCTACAAGAAAAGTAAGAAGTACTTCTTGACTAACTGTACTTGTATGAGTTCATAATACTCATATTTAATGACAGTACTGTTCTGATACAGGAAAAACATTAACTCCTGTTAATGAGATCTGAGAATTAACACCTGAGAATGACTTAGTCGTTTACTAAAAGCTAAGTTTCTCTTTGATTTACTATATAGCCCTAGATGAAGAGTAACAGACATTATTACAGGAGAAAACAAAATATTAATTGGGAGTCCAACTAGAGAATTATTACCTCTCACTGGATTTTCGACAGCGTGTGCTCATCTGTCCAATTAAAACATGCTAGTTAAACCTGAAAGGCAAAAGAAGCCCTTTAATCACATCTGTACAGCTCATTATACTCCCAGTTTAAACGCAACTATTGCACTGAGAACTTAAAAGATATAACAGCTAGCTGACACTGATGAAGAGAAGGGTAGCCATAGCGCCCTTCATGTGAGTTTTACTCTTAAGCTGACACTTAAAAGAAAACATGTTGAGATGAGAATCTAAGTAAGCAGACTTGGTTTGTACCTATTGGGGGACTTCCAAGACCACCTCCTTTCAGAATAATCATTTAAGTCTATTCTTAAGGAACTCAAGCTAACAATCCTCTCTATTAAATGTAATCAAAGAGAAGAAGACACCAATAATTCAATATATAACCACAAGTATATTTGATAATGAAAAGAAAAGTTTAAAAAAGAGATTGGACACCATATTCTAAAAGCCAGTTAAAGAATGTCTTTGCTTTTCTGTGACTCCATCACAATTTCATCAGTATAGACCACGCTTATCATAAAAACTTTGATCACAGTCTATAAGGTTTGCTTTTATTAAAACTGATTCCAAGTAACTACTACATGGAATTCTGCATTTCATATTTTGAAAATGCAGAATAGGTCTAAACAAGACATCAGTCATAAAGACTTGATTTTTTAGACTTTTAGAATCATAAAATGGTTTGGGCCACAATAAGGTCTCCCTGAGGCCTTCTCTTTGGGCTGAATAACCTCAACTCTCTCAGCCTTTCCTCACGGAAGGGTCAGCCCTCTGATCATTTTTGTGGCCTTCTATGGACTCACTCCACTCTGGTCCATGTCATTCCTATGCTATGACCGCCAGAACTGAAAGCAGGAGTGCAAGTGCAGACTCACAAGAGCAGAGCATAGGAGAGGAGGAGAATCGCATCCCTTGACCTGATGGCCATGGTTTCTTTTTAGGCTGCAAGTGCACACTGCCAGCTCACGTCTCACTTTTCATCTATCAGGATCCCCAAGTCCTTATCCAAAGGGCTGCTCTCAATCCATTCATTCCCTAGCCCATATTGATACTGGAGATTGCCCCGACCCAGGTGCAGGACCAGGTGCTCTTTGCCTTGTTAGACTTCATGAGGTTCCCACAGGCCCACTTCTCAAGCTTGTCAATGTTCCTCTGGATGGTACCTTCCCTCAAGCCCATCAGCTGCAATAGTCAGCTTGGTGTGTTTCCCAAACTTGCTAAGGGTGCATATGTCACTGACAAAGATATTGAACAGTTAATAAAGATATTGAACTTGAAAATGCTACTATTTAACTCAAAAATATATTTATTGTTTTACATAGGTAGATGGGAGTGACATTCTTAAAATGCAACTTTCAACAGCTTTTGTTTATATTGAATTGTGTTGCTTTATCATAAAAGAGCTGTTTGGAACATGGTGATTTTTTTTTTTTTATTATTTGCTGCTCCTAACTACAATTACATAGAAGAGGATGAGTGTATGACTATACATTTATGTGGGCTAAACATGACGTGTGCTACAGAAATCAACAGTTATAACAGCAGGGAAAAGAAGGCTAAATACCTTAAAAAAGAAAAACATTAACTTCACGAGTTATGTGATAGAACACATACAGAAGATAAAGCCATTTTACCGTGATGGTAATTCTGGGGTAAAGAAAAAAGAAAAAAATACACCCTCACCAAAAGAAAAATGCAGAATTTTACTTCCCAAACTAAGCAACAAAAAGAGACAGTGTATCATAAACATATAAATCTTAAAGTCTAGATGCAAATGCCATTCACTACATTCCTTAGGCCCTGATCTAGGGGAGATATGGATTCCCTATGCTGCATTTATAGAGTCAGCCACCCTTAAATGAGAAGATTTGTGCTTTTAGCTCCAAAGGTAGCATAGGTAACAAGGAAGTATTCAATTAAGGAAAAAAATGTATCTCCCTTGACTCATCACAGAATTCTTGGTTTTTAGAAGAAAATAACCATCACATCTCTAAAAACATAATATTTAAAAGACTTCTCACTACTTCTGTCAAGAATATGAAAGATGTAATGATTGTGATCTACCACTTGCTTTTACAAAATATTCACAGCTTTTATCTCCAGAGGAATTCTTCTTTAATTACTACAGAAGTTTCCCTCAAATATTCCAATATTAACCTTCTGATGATATGAACCTTCACCTGGATTGACAGATGCCTTGATGTTAGTTCGTTCGTATTATGTCTAACCAACACTGAATGGAAATATTGTTGGTACACCTAACTAAAAATCTGGCCAATTTCAGAAGTGAACTAAACAGACATGCTTGTGCCTCGCTCTTCTTCATAAAGTTAGCGTATTTACAAACATACTTTTCCTTTCAAAAAAACCTTATCATTCCGTCTTGGTTTCTACATTAAAAAACTCAATAAACCACAAAGGGAATCTTGCTTAATCACACCTAAGAATGAGAAATATCAATAAAATGTGGTAAAAAATGCAAAGTAAAAACTGTAACAGAGTATTCCACTCAGGTTTTTTTGTTGCACTAATTTCAAAGGTTCTATGTAACTATGTGAAAAAATCTCAAGAGATACTATTTGTGCAATTGCATCACCACTTCAAATTAAATAATTTTCAAGTTTCAAATTTGTCTTTTCTGTCCAAGTGCAGACAAAAGAGGTGAAAGCAAGAAATATTCTTACATCAGTTTATTTGCTGAAAAACAGAAAACACATTTTCATGGCCTCTATCTTATACATATAACAATCAGTTACATGGACAGGGCGTTACATGCAAAGTAACTGAAACACATGGTCACCACTCACCAATGGTGTGAAAAACAAAAGAAAACTGCTTTCACATGTATTTCTTAGCAAACAAGTCTCCAGTTGAACACAGTTAGTCTTCCCTGCTTTGCTCCATCCAGAGATCCCTGTATTAGCACAACAGAAGCATTAAACATGGCAAAAAAATTAATTGCTGTTGATCCAGAATATTTAAAATATGACCTAGTCTTCTGACTATTGTAAAAGTTGAGCAACTTGAGACTAAACATACTGGGAGACACTAATGTACCTGTTTGCAGAACACCTTTGAGTATTACTTTCTAGGGTATACAGGTTTGTTATCATACTGTAATTCAAAAGAATTTCTGTGTTTGAGTAAAGAATGTAAATGTAAATAATCCTCACAGCTGAATAAAAAGGATTTAATATATCCAGAATGGGTCTTTTGTAGATAAGTTACTCAGCACCACAAAAGTATTTGTTTGCCAAAAAGTACCAAGTCCACACACATCTTAAAGTGGATGTTTGACATAATCAAGAAGTGAAAAAGAAAAATGGCCTATCCAATCATCCATATAACAAGAATGGGTAACAGAATCAGGGATATAAAGATCTTGTTTTGAAGATCAAAGCTACTAAGTATAAAAGATCTGATTCTGGCACTGATGAACAGATGATTTGAACCAACAGGATTATTTTAATATTCCTAATCTGGATAATATTTCAAGCCACAGCTTTTACAGGATAAGATTAATCATTCCCCATATTGCTCTAACCACAATCACCAGCATCTACAATGTAAGCTGTTTACATACACTCTGTTGCTGTCTGTACCTCCAATGCACCTGACAATAATTTTTACCAGGTACCCTTGGCTGCACTAATTCATACGGTTCTTTGTAAACTGACCAGCAAGAAATTAATTAAGGAGACTGAAAACAATGACTTATGGAAGAAATTTCACTAAAATGTGGAGAACATACAAAAGTCTCGCAATTTAATAATATGCAGCATTCATTCACTGCCCCATTCAGAATATGTTTTCAATTTAGGGTTTTTTTTTTTTTTGTTTTAATTTTTCGTGTTTGTTTGGGGTTTTTTTTGAGGCAGTAGGGAGGTGTTTTAGGGAAACCTTCAGGGCTAGGATCATTAGGCTTCAGAGGTTCAAAGATGAATGTGTTCTCTCACTGTAGATAAATTTCCAACAGTTAATTACCTTTTTATCACTAGAGAAATCTCTGTATTAAACATGGGAGTGATGAAGCCCTTTAAATAAGCATGTCACAAGCCACTCGCTGCTGGAATCCACAGAAAGTCAGACAAAGCAGGCACATAAGCAGTGGTGGGACATAATGTATCTGCAATAAAAACAGAATATTTAAAAAAAGGTTAATGGCTGTAAGCAATATATAATGCATCATTAATGAAGAATTCAAATCTGTGTTTAGATACAGATAATGATCCACTCCTATTTTATTTGCAGAGATTCCTGTCTGACAAGAACTTTTTAAATTCAGGCTTTTTTAAATACACAGTAAAAAAAAATCTAAAAATATATTTTTGATACTGATACTGCTTCTCAGTTCTAGCAAGAAAGTGCTGTGTAAATCAGAAACTTGACTATATATGTATTTACCAATTTTTTTTGCTCTAACCATGTTTTTCTTTTCTGTGAATACAGCATCAGTTTAAGAAACTGTATATGGCATTACACGAAGAAAATAGAAATGAAAAAGGAAACGTAATCACAAAAACAGATATGGTATGTTCACTTCACCTAGTAGCACTCCCTTTAACCAGAACAATTAATTCTGTTTGAAAACTGACAACAAGCACTCATTTCAATTTGTATGGAAGTTAAGACCAACTGTCTTGTCGCAGGAAGGACAAGGGCACACCCACCCTTGCTCTCTTTGCACAACATTTCTGTGGTTGCAGGAAACTCCATTTGAAAGCACTTAAGTACAACAGCAGCTTCCTGCAGCAATGAAAAAAGAAAGATTCCCTTTGTAACCCTCCCACACAAGAAAGGGCCTGACAGAGAGGCAAAAATTCATTTTAAAACTGAATAAAGGGGGAAAAATACAATGGAAGTTCAAAGGAGGCAGAATTCAGAATGGGAGTACTCTGCAAGTTTTGTTTGATGACTCTTCAGACAGGTAATTCCCTGAACTGAAGACATTCAGCTTCCTCAGTGTTGTGTCTACTGAGTCTGTCACAAACATCACACACACTCCCTGTCCCCCCCCCAAAAAAGAACCCATTTCAATTAGTAGTAAATTCAGCTTCTTTCCCCACAGAAGTCGGAGTGAATGGCAATGATTAGTGTTTCTGCCCTTGCAATACTAGCTTTAGAGATAAGAAGTTTTGCCTTTCTTGGACGGCTATATATTTCATATGCACCTCCAGGTGCTTCAGATCATACCAGGATCTGATCCAAAGTCCTATACAGTCAATGCAAGTTTTCCAGACCTCTGCTGGAAGTGCCAGAGGGAGAGAGGGAGGGTTGTTTGAGGCAGAGTCGCCTATCACTGACCTAGTGAGCACACATTCCACACACACTGATCTGAGAGCACCGGATTCAAATGAAGGAGAGACCCACCACCTGTTCATGCAGGTTTCAGATCAAGAGGCACTGTGAGTATTCTAAATTATTTTCTATTTTAAAAGTACTGTTCCATGCTCAGAACTGCCTTGCATTCATAATTCCCAGTCAGGCTTCTTCGAGAAAAACTGCATGAATATTTACCTGTGTTAAACTACGTAGTTTTCCACGTAGTTTTACCCTATTCCAGTAGAATAAGGGTTGCAATATTTTGAATAAGCTCAGTGACACTGCAGTTTGCATTTCAAATGCAAAAAATTGATAAAGCAGCCTAATATCAAGTCTATTCTTCATATGACAAACAAAAATGATTGCTTGCTTATGAAAGAGCAGTTTATAGCTCTGGATAAGAAGCATGGAAACTCAGAGATGAAAACCAAGCTGAACAGGTTCAGGGTGGTTATAGTAACATATTTCTCTCTTTCTCTCCTTTTTTTTTTTTTTTTAAGAGAGAATCAACTTTTTCTTCAGCACACATGTAGTGAAATACTCATTTACAGGATCTGCATCAAGGCCTTATAAAACTATTCGGTTCACATACTGCCAGGCTGAATAAGTCTTATCTGACACAACTTATTCTTCCAGCAGCAGAGTTGCTGTACCAATCTCACAGTGCACCATCTTGCCAATGACCTCTTTCCCTCTGATTGGGGTGTTTAAGATTGTAGCAAAGTATCACCAAAAGTGCTAACAGGTCTTACATTAGTCAGTAGTGGTAGAACATCACTAGGTTCCAAAGAGTAAGTGTCTTGCTATAAGACCACCAAAACAAAGTTTTTACCTCTAGACCCAAACTTAGACTAAGAAAAAAAGTCAGTCGTTTTCCCACTTACAGTTGTTTTGGCTAGTGCATTTGTTTTATATTTAATATGTATACTTAATATTTGAGTCTTCACAGTTCGGTTTGAACAAATGGAGCACAACTAAACTTTCCCATAACATGTACTCAGCATGGTTTGTTATGCTTCTAGAACTTTAAAATTTTAAAAATATAACAACAGTATTTATGTTCTGCATACAACATGTAGTATCCTTGCTTATCTGAGTCTGATATGCTTTGCATATGCAGGTTTGTTGGGTTTCTTTAAAAACAAACGTATACTAGATTCAATGAACCAAATTCATAGGCTATTCTTACAGGCAATATAGTATTGTATTTTTAAAACATCAGCTTGTACAGAAATGTCAGTGCTATTTAATGGACCAACAAGATGTTATGAAGTGTTTGTTCAGTCAAAACGTGGTACAGAATTTCACAAAAAATTCACAGCAAGAGACTCACATATTTCCAACACATATTAATGAGAAAACAATCTCCTGAGTAACTTTATCAAAGCATTCAACAATACTTCTAAAATACCAAGCAATCTGGAAAATTTGAAAACTTTTTTCCATTGCTTAGATAACAGGTGCCAAGTTCACACATAAAATTAATCTAGTGCATCATCTTCTGCATTAAAACTTTGTTGTCTTTTCCCAGGTAATATTCATTCTGATTTTAAAAACAACTTCCACAAAAATATAAAATATCATCTTAAAGCATATTCAAATATGTTTTGTGGATAAGTATGACTTCAGTTTTCATGGTCTTTTTTTCTAATACGCTCTGCCTATTGTTGCCCTGCCATGAGGTAAAGTCACACAAGAAAACAACTGCTCATACAAGAAACAATTGCAAAAAGTTAAGTAACTCCAAAGGAAATTTCCTGTATTATCACCTGTATATTGATATCACATAAGAATTTTTAATATATCAAAATTTGATGCACATGGTAGCACGCAAATAGAGAAGGAAGGTGACAGACTAACAGATCAATGGCAAAACACACTAAAAAAAAGTGGAGAAGTAAAGATAACATTTGCTTACAGTTTTCCCTTGGCAAACCACTACTTGTATCTGCAATTCAGCAACAGTCCATGAACTTCTGCATGAGGAAAGAGTAATGATCCTGGCCTGGTGCGCTTGCATGACACAGAGGGACTAAGTGGATAGAAGCTGTTAATACGAGGATTTTAATCTTTCAATCCTGATTAGAAATTTAAAAATTGTGATTTCCAAATTCTTCACAACAGAATCAAGTCAATGCTCTAGCTTACTGCAGCAGGAAGAAAACTACCTGTGGCTGCTGTCGGAAAAGCAGAGTGAGCAAATCATGGCAGAAGCCTCAGCACCACAGTAATCTGCTGAGTAGGTGAGCTACCAGAAAAGTAATCAAATCAAATACCTGCCCCCAAGCAACAGCTCTGCTTATGTTCCATCATAACTTTGACAAAAATTGGTCCCTATCTGCAAAAAAATTCACTTTCACCATGCTGATAAATATCAGCAAAAGACTATTCCATCAGAAAATTTCCAAGCAATTCAAAAGCTTGCCCAGTCATTTTGGCACAGATTATGTCCCAAAACAGTGGCATCTGAGGATCCTCAATCCATTCAGAGCCACCATTATCTGCACAGCTTTATGTGCACAGAAGATACAGAAAAAGTAACCATAATGGGTCAGAAAGACCTTTTGCATGAAGCGTGTGAAAAATGTCACCAAGTCATCATTATTCCCTTACGCATCTCTCAAATTTTTCTTAAGTCATGAATAAGAGATGACAACAGCAAAATTAGGACTAAGTGATATTTTCACAAGTATGCCACAACATACTAGACTTTGTTTTGTTAACTGTACTGAATTCAGCTTAATAGCTTCAGATCATGAAATATGTGTTAATTAGTGGTGCCTAGGTCTTCCTTAATTGATCTTTTGATTTCTTTCAGAAAGACATAAAATAGGAATTGCCAATGCTCCTGTGTGCACAGAGCAAATTAGTTCAAAATAAAAAGGAATATTCCTTGCCACTAGTCTCATTCTGTCTCATTCTGCCTCATTCTGTGGCTTTTGTTTAAAAAACACTAGCAAACCACTGTCCTATACTGAACAACTAAAGCACTTGTTTCTATGTAAAAATGACTACCAGTGCATTTCCAAAAAATCAGGAGACAATTAAAAAAGGTTAAACAAAAAAATAACATTTCAACGCGGAAAAAAATATTCTGACACCACTGAAACAGAAAAAAGTATTTTTCTATTAAAAGACATTTTTATTAAAAATACCAGGTAGATAAAAACCCTCCAATGACCTCTAGAGAATACTTAAGACAGTTACAGCTATACTCACAAGTTAAAACAAATATTTAAAGTGCAAACAAAACAAAAAAGTACAACAGCAACAGCAGTGAAGTTGTCTGTCAAATTACTTGTCTTTCTTAAACATTGCAAGATTGAAACAGTGGGGAAGTAATGCTGGAAAACACTTTTGAAGGAAGAAATTCTTTTCCAAATGCAATTCGCATAATTGAAGAGCGATTTGTCAAAACATGAACTAACACTTGTTGCTACAATTCTGCAGGGCCAAAGAATAGCATCAACAGTTGCAAAAGAGATGCCAGTTTATCAGAGTGGCCCAGCAGACACCAGCTGTATCACAAATATTTCAAAACTGTTACTCTTCTCAGCCTTCTGTCCTTTCTCCTGTGGCAGGCAGGGATTTCTCAGTTAAACGTCAGTTCTCAACAGCTTAACTATGGAAGAACGAGAACAGCCAAGACCCACTACTTGCTGTAGTGTGGTACCTCTGAAGGATGTCAGACTTTTGACAAAGTTTTTAATCCCCTCCAACTGCAGATGTGCTCTGGAGTTCTGAGCCTATAAAAAAGGTACCTTCTAGGCAAATAACAATGCAAGAGTTTCATCAATTAGAGTTATATACTGGCATAAAATACAAGGTTCTCTTCCTTCACAGAAGGCAAAGGATTTCTCTCAGCAAACATTTCTGTGAGGAAAACCAGTCATAACTCTTTCCAGCTGCCATTGGCTATTCAGATAAATGGCCCAGCTTGCATTTGTTGAGGAAGCTTTTTCAAAGACCTGGATTTTAAAAATTTTAACTCTTTTGGACTTTCCTCCTTAATTCCATTGTCTCTCTTTTCTTGCACTCTTATCTCACTTCCCCAGTCTGGCAACTTCCCGCCTCAGAGCTTCGTAAAACTACTGCAGTAACTGTCAAATGTGTTTACACTGTGCAGACACTCAAGAGGACTGAAGAGCTAGAATTTTACTGTAAAACAGCAGCAGAAGATTATGGGGCAGGGTGAAAGGGCAGTAACCCCAGGAAGTCTCCTGTAGGCAAGCAGGAGGTACACAAAAGGAGGAAGGGAGAATATAAAGACAAGAAGTATTAAAAAATGTTTAAAAACCTCCTTTCTCCTTCATGGTTTAAGTGACTTTCATTTTATGGCTTTTCTCTTCCAACACAGATTGAATATAGCAACATAAAAAAAAACCAAACACCAAACAAAAACCTTAAACAAAAGAAGTGGGGAATCAATGAAGTATATATAGAAAGACCCTGATTACTAGCCAAGTATTAGAACAGCTTAAGAAAAAACTGTTACTTAAACCTCAAAGACAGATCAAGAAAATTTGCAGTCACTATGTGAGAAATAATTGCACAGAACGGTATCACTATGCCTCTTTATTCTATTGTTCTAGATGAAAAGGCACGTCCAGTTTCCACCATGACTGAAACTGTCACTCTTCGATAAACTTCTAAATATCTACCTTTAGAGACTAAAAGTACACTTTTACACTTTGCGATACAGGGTAAAGTATCATGGGTAAAGTATCATGGAGAATATAATCACAATCCCAAACAGCTCTTACGTCTACTAAAAGAGAAAATAAAAAAGATCTACTATGTTCTTCACAGTATTGTATTTGTATAATATACTGTTTCCACTTTTGTGAGTTCTTTGGTTTCTTTCCAAGTTTTCACCACCTGACAGAAGCAAAGGGTAAAGTAGTCTTGGACAAGAAAATTGCATAATATGCTGCATGATAAAACACACGTGATCTTGTTTCCTGTAACATTTGTTCTGTGAAAAATATGGGGAAGAGCAAGTCTAGTAAATCTGAGACAGAGCCATCAAAAATGGGAAAACATCTGGATGAAGGAAGTCTTCTATCCCGGCTTTTACACTATCTGAGGAGAATCAGAAAACGTGCTTCAACAAATTAGCTCTTTGCAGAAATAACTGTTAGCATGTAAACAGGATAACATTTAAGTCAGAGTGAATCAGCAAATTCTTCTGAACAGCTAAGAGCAGTAGATGTCAGTATCTCCTCTGGACTCTCCAGAAATACTTTCTTCATCCTTCAGCCTACTCTGCTTTTTCAAGGTAGCTTCAGTTTAGAAACTGTATAATCAAAAGGTCAGATCTGATGCATATTTTATGTACAAATTCCCTCCTTATGGTGCAGGGTTTTCTAGGGGATTTTGGTGTCATTCCCCTCCTTCCTGCTTGCCTTTGGAAAAGTGCTTAAAGTTTTGTAGAGGAAACCTAGCTCTTTACAATCACAAATCAGTTACAGGAACCTGGAACACTAATATTATTTACAAGTGCTTAACTTTGAATTACCTTTGTTTGTAGAAAATGTAATTCTATACAATGTAATCTCTATAAAACGTCTTACATATTTATCTGAGTTTTCTTTGGTAGAAGAAGCTTTTGCGGAAGAAGCTAAAAAACTGTGTGAGATTCGAGCCTGAAGCTCTAATCCAGCTAATAAAAAAACTACCTTAAAAACACCACCATCTCACCATCCCCCAAAAAAAGAACAAAACCCAACCAAACAAAAAACCAAAAAGAAAAACAAAAGCACAACACCTGCCTCCCTGCTCTACAACTTACACCTTCTACAGACTCAAAAAGGCTATGAATAGGTATTGTGCACAAACTAAATCACATTTATAAATCCTTATAGAGTCAGGGCAATATGGTCACATAATGCAATACAACAAAACACAAAAAAGACCCTCTGAGACATAAAAGCCACAATCTTGTGAGACACTGTCACAGAAACATTTGAAATCAAATGATTTCTGTAAACAAAGGTTTAATTAAATAGTAATACTCTAAAAACCAAGACTATATAAATGCATTCACAAGCCTACAAAATAATGATTTAGAGTTCAATTAGAACATATATAAATATTGTGGTTTCTTGTTATTCTTCGGTAGAGAGGTTGAAGCATTTTTACAAAAGGAATGCATGCCTTTTCTAAACCCTATGTTAATGCTTCATATTGTTGAATAATTTACAACACCAGTGTTGATGTTTTATCTGTATAATTCAGGAAAATGTACTTGCTTGATAGTTTACTTAGTTTCCTTAATCATCAATGGCCTGAGAGTTCTCCACTTGTTTCCTATCTGCAATACCAGCTAGCTTTTGCAAAGATACTGCACTACATGCTTTGCCAAGATCATGTTATCTCTATAAACACAGACAGTCAGAAAAAAATGGAGGCCATAAAACTCAGGGCTCTGAAAGTAAACAAAGGTTCATCAAAAAATATACCACTAGCAGAGATTCTGCAAAACTCCAATAAAAGCGACAAGGAGAAAGAAACTTTTAGTTAAGACAAACATATCTCCACGATGTAACATTTAAAACAGTCTGTGTTCTCTTGTACATTTTAAAAAACCAAGAGACCTGCGCTTCCCTCCCACACTGGAAAAAAGTCAAATTATCATCATGTGTATTTACAGAACTCTGTTTTGAGTATGATTAAGCATTCAATTGTACACTTTACTTCTAAAGCGAAAGAAAGTATTCCAAAGTAGGATAAACTTAGAGCTCCCTATATTCATATTGCTTTTTACCCCAAGTTCTGAGATAAGAATGACACAAAGCTTTTTCATGATTCTTGATACTATATCCTGAAACACCATAAGAAAATTGCATAAGGCAAGAGTATGAAAATTGTGCCCCAATAAACTAAAAAGCTTAAGCGGACTCTCTGATACAGATTCAAGAAATAAAAATCATAATGGAAAATTAATTATTTAAATAGGGTATACAATAGCTTTAGAATAAATAGCTATTAATATACAACATTTTTTTTCTCTCTCTCTCAGAAACAAGAATATCACATTACTGAACCAAACAGTCAAAGAAGTAGATTCTGTATTTTCTGACTTTAAAACATGAAGAACAGATGCACTGTTGCAAAATCCGCTTTAGATAAACCTGTGTTACTGAACTTGGTGGAGGAAGAAAACCAAAATGTAACTAACTGGTCTATGATATATAGAAGATCAGATAAGAAGATACAGTGTTCTTTTCTGGATTTCAAAATGTACTGCTACAAACTGTGCTATTATCAGTTCCTTTATGAAAAGGCAATATAAAATAAAGATAAACATAACAGTATTTAACAACTGATAAGTTGTTTATAAAAAACTTACATTACAAAATTTCCACTAGACAATTATTTCACTCTTCTTAAAAGTCTCTCTGATGACAGAAAACTAGAAGAAAACCTTAAAACACTCGAGTTTCTCAGTACATAAATCAAATTCCAACACAAGTTTTGCCTCTGAGCCCTGAAGACTAGGGCTTTCACCCATTTTTCAATGTCTTTCTTGTAGTGGGAACTCACTCAAAAGTTCTGCAGATGTATCCACTCAGTAATGTGAACCAAGACACATCAGTTCTCCCTTCAAGACCCCACACCAACTCCGCAATCATGATGTTTCAATCTTGCCTAAAAGTGGTATAGGAATTTGAATCTACCTAAGGTGATCTGTTCGAAATGTAGGATACTATTCTCTAAATAACAGAACAAGAAGGGCTTTTTCTAGATCAATCTCAGACTTACCAGCCACTTCAGTTTTCTACAGAATTCTTCAGCATATTATGCATACTTATTTGCAGCTTCACTTCAGCTCTGACAAAATAAGAATTTCAGATCTGTCTGCCGGGTTTGGAACAAGCTGTTGCAAAGAATCATGGACCTCATGAACCACTTCCCAAGGCAAATCAGAATGTGGCTAATGAAAAGATGACAAAAGCAAGCTATGATCATGATGCAATGAAAAACCGAGCTAGCATCCTCCAAAAAATGCCTGTTAAAGATACTACAGACTCTTTGACATTTTTTATTTCATTGAATGCAATCAATTAGAGAAGCTGGAGCTAAGTCTAGAATACAAGTGCAATATAGTATATTACAGGCAAGTTTTTCTGTAACTTGCAAAGTATACTGAGTAAGACGTAACCATCTGAACTAGGTGTTCTAAGAAATAGGTTTTTGTGCATATATTTTTAGGTACTAGCAAATTGCTGAGACCCACTGAAATGAACTTGAAGTATAAACTGATCATAGTCTCTCCTCTCTTTATGCAAGCTTTAAGCTCCTAAACAAACCACAAATTACTGTAAATACTAGTAGTTCTTGGATTTGTTAAATATATATTACAATTAGCTAACAAAATACAATTACTAATTTCTGCTTAGGATTTTCAATGTCTGAACAGACCACTTCTGACCAGGCATTCCAGTATCTATAAATGGAGATCCCTCTCCTGCCCATAAGGATTTGCCACATCTACTCACCTACCAGTAAGCAATCTTCTAAATACATTTTTTTTCTTAATTGGTACTTAGTAAAGGGTTTGACCACTAGTACATGCAAGAAACAGTCCACTCACACTTTTACCCAAACTAAACATCATGATTCCTGTCTGCCAATTCATCAAATAATAACTGAATTAAGTTTCCTTTTCTTAAAGCAAATAAGGTCATAGAGCAATTACAACCCTCTGACTGGCATACAGACAAAAAGAAAATGTGAAAAACCATCACCAAATAACAGAAGAAGTCAGACCACAGCCTTAATTTTTTAGATTACTGATAGCATTCTTTAGTATTAAATTTGTTTACAAACAAAACCCCACAATGCAGCTTTGCTGCAAAAGACAGAGTATGCTTCTGTCAGTGACAAACTTGGCCTCATTGCCATCGGATCATTTCCACTATTCTAGACAATTTTTACCTATTTGCACAACTCTGCAATGATGCATAGTAATCTTAATATTTTCAGTTCCTGTTGCACTTCAGTACTAGGGTGCTTTGCATAAAACACTGTCACCTTTCCTAAGTACAAGAGCCTAAACCATTTCCCTAAATTCATGCTGTGAAACACTGGTAGCCTAGATATCAACACAATTCTTTGTTTCGCAAAATATCTCGTAAAGAAAGATCTATCTCACAATTCCTTTCAAGGAAGGTAAATATTTGAAAAATAAAGTAAAACGATGAAGAAAATGCTGTTTAACTCTCCAAAGTGCTTAAACGGGCAAAAAAAACCCCAATTTTAAAATTCAACCCTTACTATAACACTCCCCAGTGTCTCAGTTTCATGTTTCAGTTGTAGTATATAGAGAAAACCTCAGGGAGGGGAAAGAGAAAGAAACTCTCCTGAACACACAGAGTTCAACACAAAACTGTGAATAAGAAAGAAATCAAATCATACCACAGGAAAAAAAGCATTGAGGGAAAGACATAGATGTCATACAACAACATATTTAACACCTCTTGAAGTAACACAACACAGTGATTCTGCAAAGTGTTTAGGACGTCCATTCTCAACTACTCTTTAGCATTCGGTAAAGCGATAATTAGGTAATAAATGTGAGACTCCTGTGAACATCTCTACGAAAGGCTGTGGGTGTACTGTTCAGTACCTAATAGGTGACCAAGATATGCCTCATGCCTGCAACAGAAACCAGACTCTTAGCGACTCTGTGGTACTACGACAGGCTAAATGCCATTACTATGTAGGACTTAATGCCCTCTGCACTATTCCGAGCAGTAAATAAACTCACAGAAACAGTCTCTTGTTACTCTTCCATCCCCATTCAGGGCTGATAGGTTCTAAAAGAAGTGAAGTTTATCTCATTTGGCAGATGTTTCCCATCCCCCTGAAAACTCTTCATAGACAATATCACCATTTAACACTTGACCTCATTAACCTACTGGCATAAGCAGCACACGTCATCATGACCACATCTAAGGATAGTGTGTAGGCTGGGACAGATTCTGCCAGTCACTTCAGACAGACAGTCAAAATTGCACGAAGGAATACAGCGGATTCTTTTTGAGAAAAGAAGTTAAGGTAGTCAGATGACTATCATAATTGACAAAGCATGTCAGAGACTCTCTAAAATCAAAATAACCTAAGAAATGGTAAAGCATCACAGAGTCTTCCCTTGCGCTTCTTTTCACCAGACACAGGCTTTTGTTGACAGTGAGACAGCGTAATGGAAGGATGCATCCTCTGATGAAGGATACCATTCCACCTGATGTGAAAATTTCCTAAAACCAACCTACTCCCCTCTCAGACTATGTCCTGTTAAGCAATGTATGCAGTTGAGTCAGACTGAAGATCTGAGACCACTTTATACATTGTACACAGTCTCCACCAGAAAGAAGAAAAAGAGTGGGCAACAAGTGAAATAAGAAAATCACTGAGGAAAAAAAAAAAAGAGACAGAGAGAATCAAGAAAAGAAAACAGAATAACATGTATCAGAAACTGACAGTTACAGCAGAACGTGAGATCTTCTATAAAAATGTGAGAATCCGCTGCTCGAAAACCTGGATGTTGCTAGAATAGTCCTCAAGTTTGGAATGTATTACTAGGTCAAAAGCACAGAGTAATACGCCAAGTCTGAGCCCAAACATCTCAAACGACAGCTGCTTTTCCTCTTTCCTCATCCCCATTCCTTCTCCCAACTAAGCTTTTCTAATAAAGAGAAATTCTCCACTCCTCTCTCATCCACAACTGGGTATAGAACCAGGTTTGAATTTTGGCTGAAACGACCTCAGTAACTTGGCACTTAGTCTACCTTGTTTAAACTTAATTAAAAACTAATTTAAGTTGTTTAAAACTAATTAAAAAGTAGTGGATTTATACGCAGGCATAACCTTAATACACACAGGGTGAAACCAATGATTCTGCATACGCAAATGAAAGAAACTAGCAGGTTGGAACATGCTTGATCTTGGTAGGCACGGGAAAACAGGTAGTAACTAGTGAACATGAGCAAAAGTGTGGATGCCATTTGATTCCTAGAAAAATCTAAAAAGAGGAAGGAAATGAAGGCATCCTTCCACAATCAAGTTCTGCCAAAGCATTCTGTATTAACCTTTGGAAACATAACTGAATATAAATGAAAACTTGGGAAGAAGTTTTAACTACTCCGGAGAAGAAAATGCCTTCTCGTGGATTATTTGCAAGGAGGCTGTGAGAGACACCAGACTCCATGGGATGGGATACTCCATGGCAGGAAAAGAACTAAAATAAAAGCAGGAGCCTCGGTACAAGTAGAAGATGGAGACAGCACACTGAGTTATACCAGGGAAAGAAATCAAGAAAACTAGAAAAAGGGTAGATATTTGTCCTGCTTTATCTCCTGTACCTCTAAATTGTCTTGTACAAAAAAGTATACAGGACTCTTCCATTCCCCTCCTATCTCCGTCAAATATGGTCTCTCCTAATGAGGTCCCAAACTCACCCAAGTAAACCAATTCTATGTCACTCCCCATCAAAGAGCCTCCTTTCCCAATTCCCTTGGGTTCTGTGAGTCTGCCCAGCATTCCCAGGCTAAAAATCAGACACTGCAGAGCACACAGAAAAGATCACATCCCATACTACAAGGTAACAAACTCATTCGCATGGTGTCCAAATCATAGCTACATGTAAGCAGAAATAAGAAGCAGGAATAGCAGCTATTAAAAATATACCAGAGGTGGTTGGGTGGGTCCCATTCCCCTATTCCTCGTTCACCCCTTTCCTGTTCTGGAGGCAAGGAGAAATTATTATTTTAATCCTTATCAAATATTTCTTTGGTACTTCACTCACCCTCCAAGCAACATTTACTTATGCCCTTAGTGGGCTGGAAAAAGCTGGTGGAAGAGGATTTGATCACATTACTGAGCCTCAGGGGTCAGTGACTAGGACTTTTAAATCAAGGATTTAGGTCATTACTTCCTCTTTAAACATAGGGAGTAATTGGGAGACACTTCAAAGGCAGCCCATGCCTCTGAGCATTACAAGTACCACTAATGCTTTTGAGCATTAAAATTACAAGGGCCACAGTCCAGTTGCTGACATTTTCAGACCTTTTTTCTTACGAAGGTAGAATAAATGAAACCTGCAAAAAACATACCTAAAAGTGACAGAAAATGAGAGGAAGTACAAGAAAATACCCTTATGGGGAAAAAACCAAAGACCCTTTTAGACATTGATTTAGGGGAGGAAAAAAAAAAGATTTTTTTTTTCAAGGAGTCTTTCAGTAGAGCACTTGAGCAAGACCAAGGTAAATCACCTCTTGAATCTTCCCACTGTTTGTGCAGTGAGAATAAATCTCAGTAAACCTGACTGCTATTCCTGAATAAATTTTAGCTACCGTGACAGAAGAGGCCAATGGTATCCTGGCTTGTATCAGGACTAGGGCAACGATAGTCTCCTTGTCCTCAGTACTGATGACACTGCACCTTGACTCCTGTGTCCAGTTTTGGGCCCTTCACTACAGGAAGGACGCTGAGGTACTGGAGCACGTCCAGAGAAGGACAACAAAACTGGTGAGGGAACTGGGGTTGTTTAGGATGGAGAAAAAAAGGTTGAGGGGGCACCCTATAGCTTTCTACAATTACCTGAGAGGAGGTTGTGGAGAAGTGATGGTAGGTCCCTTCTCTCAAGTAACGAGTGACAGGACAAGAAGAAATGGCCTCAGGATATGCCAAGGGAAGTTCGGTTGGATATTATGAAAAAATTTCTTCACTGAAAGAATGGTTAAGCACTGGAACAGGCAGCCAAAAGAAGTGGTGGAGTCACCATTCCTGGAAGTGTTCAAAAAACAAGCAGATGTAGGACTTCTTGCTATGGTTTTCGTGGGCACGGTAGTGTTCAGTTGAGGGTCAGACCTGAGGATCTTCAAGGTTTTTTTACAACCTTTATGATTCTATAACATGCTATGGATATTCCCAAGCATTCCCAGCATAAAGATTGCTTAGAGTCTCAACTACCGACAAATGTTACCTGTTGCAGAGCCAACTAGCCTCACTGAAAGAAACCAGAACAGTTAATACTTCTAGCAACACAGTCCTCCAGAAGAACAAAGCTGCTCTAATCCCTGTGGTTCCAGCCAGGTACCTTGTGATCTGCCACACTTATGTAGAATGGAGAGATAGCAAAGTAGCTCTGCTATTTCCTTAGCACCTGGAACATACAATGAGCCAAACTACAAATAATTATAAGCATCTGGCTTACATCCCAAGTACATACAAAATAGAACTGAAGAAATAGTTCTGCACAGTTCATCAGCTCACAGGTGTGGATTTCACAGCTGCTCAAATTTTTCTTGGGCAGTCTATACAAACAACACCTCAGACAAATTGTTTTGCTTCCTCCTGCACACAAGAAACTACCTAGCTTTCCATAGAGTTTTTAAAAAACCCAGCCTAACAGCATGGTGAACAGGCTTCAGCAAGTCGTGTCAACTATTCCAGTCATTGATAACAGAAATCTTTGAGAAGGTGTATAAAATACACCAATGCCAACCAATTTCTTCTCTAGCCAAACAGACACACAATCACTACTATGAGTCAGTGCCATAAAGAAGCACTGGTGGCCTTGAAGGACAATCAGCCCCTGACAGCTTTTGAAGCAGCTTGTCATCGCCTCCTGTCTTGTCACAGAGCTTCCACCCCAACATACCTTGCTTTTGTAATATGAGTGAAGGCTGTGCAGCCATACAGAAGTTGAAGAAGTCAAAGCACGGACTGCAGAGAAACAAACCTAGATGTTCAGAAGCACTAAAAGCAAGGGTAACACAATTAGCTGATTCTCACTTGTCAATGTTAAGTTAATATTGGTCTCTCTACTGCCTGATTTCTCAGCCATTCTGTCCATCTAGGTGTGAAAAGAGTTGTATTACATCAAACACACACACATAAAGCAAACCTTCCCACAATGGTTAGTGCATGGTTTATCTATATTCACTGAAGCAGCTCTCAAAGTTAATGAAACGCACTGGCAGGACATCTCCTTCCCTCAGTTGCTTTACATACAATTATCATAACATATACGATGAATTTATGGGAAATTAGAGATAGTATCTGCCTTTCAAGCAGTTTCTTTTTTCGGTCTTTCAAAAGAATTCAAATTAAAAATAACTGCTCTTTTTACTTCAAGTACTCACCTAAATTGCAAGGGCCTTTTTAATTAACAGTATACAGTTCTACAGTCAGTGAAGTACTAGCTTTATGATCAGCAAGTATCACAGCAAGAAACACTTTATCACAACTGATTTTGTGATTATTAACAATTTCCCTAGACTACCAATGTGATAAGCTTGAAAAATTTAACTTCCCTTTCATCACCAGTATGTGACATGAATTTCTTGTCAACTGCTGCCCAGGTTCAACTGTCTACTGTACTGGAAAAGAAACCATCAGAGTGATTACCACTTAAGTTCCTAATTATTACTACTTAATACTTCTTTGGATTTTGCTTACAGTGGTTGCTTGAAGCCCAGTGCCCACTGTAGACAATACAACAGCTTTCAACAAAACCTCTATAGATTGATATTCTCTACTAGCATAGACAGTATGACAGAAATTAATTAGTGTTTATGGTCATATAATTTTCAAGTACGTAAACTTAGCAATAAAGATAACAAACATGGGCCATACTTTTTGGACAAAAAGATGTCTTGCATGCATTTTACACTACAGTCATACCTGTGTTCCTTTCATTCTTTTTTGTTGAAGGCTCAGAACAGATATCTTTCCTGATTCAAATGCTGAGCTCCTAAATACTGGCTTTCTTCCAAATAAGCTCCATTCTCTAGTCTTTAATGTCTCTTAGTCCTAATAGTCAGAGGTGCTACTTTTACTTCTACAATGAAGGAGTATCAGTAACTATTTCTGGAACACCTACACTCCACAGTAACTACTGAAAAACGAAAGAAAAGCTTCATTCTTCACACTTACTAGTTATGAAACACTTCTTTGTTAGCATACCACTTCCATTTCTTTCAGTTATATAAAGCATTCATTCCTGCTTTTCTTTAAACTGCTATCTAAAAAATTGTGACACCTGTAAATCCAACCCCAGTTTTGAAATATCTCTAGGTAACTTAGCAATTGCAATTAAGGTTCTTTTACTTATTTATGAACATTTATAGACATTTTGAAGTAGCTTTGACTTAATAAACACAAAGCTTACTCCATATACTTACTCATCTTTTCCTTTCCTAAGCATTCCACTCTAAACCTGTTTTTTTGCTTACTGGCAGAAAAAGTATGTTTCAGAGTCACAAAGGCAGAGGTCTTGCCTTCTTCAATGAAACACCAACCTGGATGGATGAGGGGAGAGCAGTGGATGATGTCTGCCTCAACTTCAGCAGGGCTTTCACCACTGTCCCTCACAATTTCCTCATGGGCAAACTCAGGAAATGTGGACTGGATGAGTAGACAGTGAGATGGATTGAGAACTGTCTGAACAGCAGATCCCAGAGGATTATAATCAGTGGCACAGGGATTGTTGGAGACCAGTCACTAGTGGTGTGATTAAGGGACTGGAACATCTCTCTTACAAGGGAAAGCTGAGGAAGTTGGGCCTGTTCAGCCTCAAGAAGAGATGACTGAGAGGGGACCTCATACATGTATATAAGTATCTGAAGGGAGGGTGCCAAGAGAATGAAGCCAGGCTCTTCTCAGTGGTGCCAAGCAATAGGAAAAGAGCCAGTGGGCAGACACTGATGCATGGGAAGTTCCACTTAAATACAAGGATGAACTTATTTACTGAGCAGGTGACTGAGCACTAGAACAGATTGTCCAGGGAGGTTGTGGAGTCTCCCTCACTGCAGATGAAATTCAAGAACTGTCTGGACAGAATCCTGTGCCGTGTGCTCTAGGATGACCCTGCTTGAGCAAGGAGGTTGGACCAGGTGACCCCACTGTGGTCTCTTCCAACCTGACCCATTCTGTAATTCTGTGTTTCTCAGCTAGTGTCAATGTTTAGCACGTTGGGTGATTTCAGAGTAGTTTTCTTTTTTAACTGCCTATGGAACAATTTTGTTACTTGTATTTATTCTGCACCTAAACTATGACAGGGTGACATGATTTTGGAGTTAAATCTCTTTCAGTATGTTTTTCCCAAGCCATTTGTTAGTTCACTTGCTTCAGAACAGGTATGCAGGATGAGACTGAAAGCACTAGCTCTTCTAACAGTTGCCAAGAATAAGTGCCCAGAAAAGATCTTAGGAGGACAAGCCCACAACAGCACTTTCCCAGTGTAGTTTCATAGTGATTCAAGACTCACAAACATTTTAAGCCGAGATGAATAAAAAGTCATCTTCGTGTTCTCTACAAACAACACCTGAAAATAACAGCTTTCCTCTCTACAATTACCTGAAAGGAGGTTGTAGGGAGAAGGGGGTGTGTCTCTTCTCCCAGGTAACAAGTGACAGAACAAGAGGAAATAGCCACAAGTTGTGCTACAGGAGGTTTAGATGGGTAGTCAGGCATTGGAATAGGTTGCCCAGGGAAGTGGTGGAATCACCTTCCCTGGAAGTGTTTAAAAGGCGTGTCAATATAGCATATGGGTATGTGGTTTAGTGGTGAACACAGAGATATTGTGTTAATGGTTGGACTCGATGATCTTAGAGGTCTTTTCCAACCTTAATGATTCTATGAAAAGTGGTACAAAAAGTGCTTGTTTGTTGATCTTTACACTACAACTATTGTAGACCTTGTTAAGATCACATTCAAGACTACCTTCTATTCCTGTATCTTCAGAAAACCTCTTAGGTGTGATTTAGTTGGAACGCTCTTTAATCCTTCAAAGGGATTGCGTTCACACATTCTATTAATTTCCTTCTTTCCCAATTTTAGAACAGTCAGACTTTCTACATCAAAGGTGTTTTATTCGAGGGTTTCACGTAGGATTCCTTTCCCATATATTTTACACTAACACCACATTATTTGTATCTTTAGTCCTTCTCCTAGCAGCATCACTCCCATGTCGCTGCCAAAAGCACACAGCAAGCATTTTGGACGCTGACCAAGACCAGCAATGTGTAACAAGGTAAGTCCTGTAATTGTGTGCTAGTTTTGACTGGGGCACAGTTAATTTTCTTCAGAGTAGCTAGTATGGGCCCAACAGAATGTTAATTTTGCTTGCGTTAACAGAAGTGATTGTATCAATAATTTCTCAGAAACTTTGGAATTGGGAACATTTAGATATTCACTGTAGTCATGGTATGATCAGGCAGTACAAACTAATTTCTCCATCATGTGAAATGTCACATTTCTGACAATGCGAAAACTCATTAACTTATTTGACTTTGTTTCCTCCTTTAAAATACGCTACCATTTATGTCATCATGGTTATAAAGGCAGATATCAACATCACTTCAATCCCATTCCATGTACTTCATTGTGCATGTTTTGTATATTTGTTTACTTTTACTTGAATTGTAAGTTTGGTTTGCCAAATGCTCTAATTCTTCTGTATCAGAAAAATGGATGAAAAAGTTGAATCTACTTTACAAATAAGAACTTTCCCAACAGGAGTATGCTAGCTCTTATTTTTCCTGGTCTTCATGCTTTATAACCAGGAAAACAATTACATTTGGAAACTCAGTAGTGCTCAGATTTTTATTACTAGTCTCAAAAGGCCTTGGAACTGTATCCTCAATGCATGTATGACTGAAAATCAAAGTTTCTCTAAATCTGCAAAAAATAGCAGAGTTAAGAAAAAGCTGGTTCATGGCTGGAAACATATTCTCTTAGAATAAGACTCAAGGAAAATCCGAAAATAAAAGATTTCATATAGAAAACAGGTTATGACCGTACTTTCTACACAGTAACACATTTTAATTAACCACAAATATGTGTACAGGTTCAGCAGACTTTTGCAGGGATTAAGACTTAATATCCCGCTGCGTTCAGCTTCAAGAAACAAGAGAAAAACATACTTTAGGGAGGTTGTTATACACACTATTAGAATCTCAAAGTAAAAATGAAAAGGGAATCAAAACTAAACAAGGTTATTTTCTCTAGAGTTATGATTATTCATACACAGGTGCAATTCAGGCAAATATTTTCTTTGATGTAAGACAATACACTGTTTTCATATAGCAACAAAACCTAAAGTTAAAACTATTACATGTGAAAGTGACAAAGGTTTATATAAAACACAACTAGTAATAAGAAATCCTAGATTAATATAACTGGAAGGCAGTTATGGTGGTCATTTGGTCCACTATCCCTGGTCAAAGCAGGGTCAAATTATACCAAGCTCAAAGCCTGTTTAGCTGATTTTTTACCTGTTCACAGATAGGTATTTCACAACCACTTTGAACAGCTTGTTCCAATGTTTGACAGTCTTCCTGCTGAAAAAATTTTCCTTAATATCTAACAAAAATTTCTCATGTCCCTTGTGTCTATCATCTCTCATCCAAACACCACATGCCTACAAAAAAAAGTTCCGCTCCAAAGCCTCCATAGTTTCCCATCAGGTAGCTGAAGATGCAAACAGATGTCTACTCAGATTTCTTCAAATGAAAACACACAATTCCCTCAAGCCTATGCTACATCATGTATTTAACCCCTATTCATCTTTGGCGGTCCTTCACTGAATTTATTCCAGCATGCCAAAGTTGATCTAGTATTAAAAATCCCTGAATTGGAATAAATCAATCAGACGAAATGACTGCCCTTTCAAACAAAGCTTTCTTTCAAAAGAAATATATTTTAACAATACAAATGCAAAGTTAGATATGCAAGAAAAATGCAGGCTACACTTGGGAAATAATTCAGTGTGCCCTGAAAAGTACGAGTTACAATAACTACAGGTGTGGTGAGAGCTGAATTAAATACAAATTTTTAGTATAATTGAGCAGTAAATATATCTTACAAGCACCATCCATATATATGGATCAGATTATGTCGTCTTTATACATACACACATACAGCATTATGCACATTCAATTTTACTTATATACTTTAAATATGTAAAGGACTTAGTCATCATGGGTGGAGACCTTATGTATGACCTGGCTGAAATCCAAAAAAAAGGAGTACAGTTCTATAGTATTGGCATTTATTTAAGATTATTCTACTTTGAAGACTATCTAGACAATAAATTACAAATATAAAAATGCTTAACGACTACAAAATTTCTGAACTACATCAAAGAATAAAACTATCATTTATAAGCATTTGCTACGTCTGTTGAAGTTGTACATATTTGTCACAATCACTAAACTTGCTGGAGCAGCTTCTGACTTGCAAAAGTCTGTGAAACAATTCTAAGACCGGCATATGAAAGAAGCAACAGTAACCCAAAATTCTACTCCTATGTAGTAACTTTGCTATGCAACAAAAACAAACACAAAGTGCCTGGTTCAGTTTTAAACTTTCTTTGGGCTAACATAGTTTAATTTTTTTTTTTCAAGAGTGCAGACTAAATTTTGAAGTGAGAGAACACCTTGCCTCAAACTTGAAGAATATTTCATATTACTGCACAATACTCTTTGCTAGACTACAGGAAAGAAACTTGTATTTTATTCACAGTAACATCAATGATCACAAGCTCAATCTGTAAATGGGGAAAAAAGGTTAACACACAGACACAGACTAATTCCTGAAAATAAACAGTACGGTTTTGGATTCTACATAAAGGCAGAATTTTTCACCAGGACACATTGCAGGGTGATTACGTCAGCTAGCAAGTTAAGTACTGTCAATTTGACAAAAAAATTAAATAATTTCAGAGAACCACCATTTTAGTGAGGAAGAGATGTTCCTAATTGCAAAATATTTGGAGATTAAAGGTTTTTCTTCCCTATGCAACTCCAATAAAGTATTTCTCTCTCTCTGCAACGCAGTTTGCCAATAAATACAAGCAAGGACTACAACCTGCTTCTTGCTGTCCTCTCTCTGTCCTCCTGTCCTTAGATGTCTGTTACATGTAGAAGTTTCAACTGGAAATTGATATGGGAGTTTTCCCATACATCTTCTCAACACTTTAATTACATTGGAAGAAAGATCTGGGACAGGGAAGCTTGTTAAACTTAGACCAAGAACTTCAACACTTTAATAATATACAGGACCGCTACACAAAAATGTTTTCAAAGTAATAAATCCAGTGGGTGCTAAACGTACTGATGGTTGCCTCCAAAATGCTGTATCTTATCTTTTATCTAAACCCACCACTTTTTAATTACCTCAGCAATGACTCAGAAATCAACCTAATTAAAGAAATCTCGCTACATAAAACCTGCTTAGATTTATTAAGCTTCTAGCTGAGTCACATATTACTCAAATATTTATTATGTCCATATAGCTCAAGATGAAAATAGTTTATTTCAAATGAATTCAAATTAATTTTGTTGACTTCATAAGGCTTTGGCTGAGAGCCCAAGCAGTAAAACAGTATTTGAATCCTGATAGAAGAAAAAAAAAATTGGAAATCAAACTAAACAAGCTGCAGCTCAGTCAGATTAGGGAGTCCAGCATGTTTGATTGTTGACTTGCTTTTCGCATATTAATCTAATGCATATTTCAATACGAATCCCAAAGGAGGAGGTCCTTTAGGTATATATCAGAAGCCAGGTTTCTAGTGATAATACTGAATCTTTTGCATACAGGTGTCTGGTTATTTTTAAATATATGGAACAAAAAAAAACCCCACATGATCCAGCTGCAGGGTCTCTTTAAAAGCACTTGGAATTTGTCTGCTTCAAGAGCTGTAATAATATATGCAATTATGATTGTTCTTTTGTTCTTAACACTTTAGGGACCTTATTTTGTACTGAATGCAATCAAATAATAAACCTGATGCTTTGATGAAAGCCACCTACATGTTGTGTCTCTGAAACAGTATTTCTTTGAATTCCTTCAACTACTATAACAATACTGCGTAACTAGGTGCAATTAATTTCGTCAGCTTAATGCCCACCCCTTGTCACTGCAGCAGTACTAGAAATGAAACAACGACAAATAAAAGTCTACTAACTTTCTTCACCTATGTTACTCAACTCCAATTAATTCAGTTGTCCCTGATCCAACAGAGTATCACTGCAGCACTGAAAACCCCAATCTTGGGGAGCCCTTTGGGAATGTGTCTGCTAGGCCCCTACTGACACAGAAGGAAGTGTCAATACCGAAACTTTTAACCTTCCTTTTTTTTTTTATCCCTCTCTCTTCTCAGTGTTTTCTGCTAGAGGACTTCATTCCTCTTGTTTATCAAGCTTGTTTGTAGGAGGTGTTTATAAGAGTAAGCTTCCACATACCTTCTCATCCCAGCCTTGCCAAATCCCTTCATATTAATGCCATCTACCTCATCTTATTAGCAATTCTACTCTATCAGCAACAAAACCAGTGAACACTTGTATGGTTATTCTCCTTTTTACTCTGCTTTCATGTGTTTATGACTGACATACTGGATGGGAAACTTGTCTCACTTCACTAATACAGGAGGTACAGCTAGACAGTCAAAGGCTTCACACACCAGAGCCCAGATCCTGGTTACTGGACAACATGTTCAGTGAAACAAGTGTATTTTCAGCTATGGTCAAAACAGATGAAGTGTCATTACATCTTATTCCTTTTACAAATCCAAAGCAGTCTTACATGTAGTTTAACTGTCTTCATAGAGCTGCAATTGCTCTCTAATCAGTCCATTTTGTACTGCCTTTGTTCAGCTACCGAGGAACCCCTTTACTGGTCCTCTATTTTATGAGCTTTTCCAATGCAGCAGCTTTGGACAAGTGGTTAAATATTTCTCTCTTTACCACACAAAAACAAATATATTGCCTATTTGTCCTGCAAAGCCCCAAAATACTTCTCAAGCTGAGCCTTCAGTCCAGCAGTACTATAATTATGGTGGCAGCTAAATCCCCTTCACTCTTTCCTTTGGTTTTGGTCTTCCCTTCTCTTTGGTACACTATAACCCTCTCCCTGCCCTCAAAAAGACAAAAGTTTAAAAATGAGGGGAAAAAGAAGGGAGAAAAAGAAACTCACTTTTCTTCTTTTAACTTTACTCTATATCCCTGCTCTATACTGTATGTTGTAAAAGTTCCCCACTTGAAATTCCTATTCCTTTGTTTATTCTATGCATTCTCCATTTCCCAGTTCCTCCTTCCTTTCCTAGCACTGGACTCCTCAAAGAAACTCATTCCAGCCCTTTGAGAGGTCTAGGGTACTTTTCCTCCTGGCAGAAGACAAAAAAGCCAGCTCTCCCTAGTATTTAATTTCTTTATCACTCATGAGCATGCAAGTTGCTTTTGGAGTTGATAATCTTCAGTGTCTTCTTCTGTAACGGCTGTCAAGTCAGTAATTTTAAATAATCCATTGAAAGTATAAATTATTGATCAAACTATTGACATGATCACCGAACTTTACAAGATAGGATTATCTGCAAACAGGCTACATTCAGAGACTCAATTCTAATGGGGAAACAAGCTAACTTAAAAATTTATATAAACCCTAAAATATACAAGAAAATATATCTATAAAAAGGTTCTAGAAAACTCATTTTTATGTTATCACTAAGGGCAGTGTTGCCAAAAAGAAAAAATGCCAACTTTTTCTTGTTTCTGCACTGCAAATTACTTCACTTCTACCTGTGATAAAGTTTACATCACAGTGTTACTTTCATTAGTTCCAGCACAATTAGTGAGCTAAAAATCATATAAGGTTTTTTTTCTCATCCTCTACTTTCTGTGGAAGAAACACACCATTGCAGATTTCAAATGATATGTCACTGAGTCTAGATATCATGCATCTGTTCCAAATAAACGGTCTAATTATTATAGTAGTCTTGACAGCAAATATGTGATGCTCTTAAGTCAACTGTGATTTTTAGGTTAAAAGGGCAAAAATGAAAAGACAGACAAACAAACTGAGACTCCCACATACAGGCTGTGTAATCCACAGCTGACCTGCCATTTCTTTCATTACTTGTACACACAATTTAACACTTTAAGTACGGTTGTAATCATATAATGAGATTTGCTAAAGCCAGACTTTGTGTCAACTCGTCCAACAGTAGCATTGTGATGATCTACTTGCTGAACCGAGATTACTTTTCAAATGTTTTGAAACTAGCAGAAACAGTAGCATTAGTAATAATACATTTGAAATGTTCTAGTCATATTGTGAAAGCATATGAAATTCAAATAATTACCTAGATTAAATCCAGTGTTCCATAAAACTCAATTTAAAATACAGAAATATTAATGTCTACTTACATATGCAATCATATACTAATAGAGATTCCCTGTCATAAAAACAACAGAATTGCATAACATTTTATAGTAAACATTGCATGTACAACTGTGTGCTTATGAGTATACAATTGTTTCAGTAACAAAGTTATAATATTATGTAGCAATTCATTACCCAGTGAATTAGCACTGTGATCCATTATTTTCATTATGCCTTCAAAAGGACTTTGCCCATTACACAGATAAAATTATAAAAAAGTATGTAGGAACAAACAAGAAAGGAGAGAACGGAAATTATAGTTGCAAAACTAATCCTGTCCATGATCTGTGTGAACAGAGATATCATAAAACAAAAAGGTTTATTAGGCTGCTACTTTATTCCACCACACAGCCTAAATAATGAAAGGACTACAATCTGAAATATGTATTTCCGCTCTTTCCTCCATTAAGAAACTAAAAAGGTATTGGTGAAAAATAAGTAAGGAATGTGTGCATGCATGTGTTAGATACAGCATTTCCTGGATAAACAAATTCTAGTTTATTGTAGAGACAATTTTAGTTTAAATTATGAAATCTTTAATGCTCACATACAGCCAGTGTCTGGCTCTCCATTCTCGATACATCAGCCTCACTGAAATTTGAAATTACACAGTACTTTCCAACAGCTACAACCGCTAAACTAATGAAACATGTACAGTAACAGTTAAGGTTAAAAAGGTACATACAAGGCCTTGCACCTGTCTGCATTTCCAGTACAGAACCACTCATCCATCCACACCTTCACAGAATACTGTCAACTTTTGTGACACTTCACAGTGAAAGAAGTGAGGGCACTTATAACCTCAAGAATCACAAAATACTCTGAGTTGGAAGGGACCCACAAAGATCATCAAGTCCAGCTCTTAGGTGAATGGCCTACGTGGGGATCAAACCACAACCTTGGTGTTATATTAACACCACGCTCTAACCAACTGAGCCAATTTCAGGGTTTCTTGCACCTTTTTACTTATCTGACATCTGCATTTTCTTCCCCTCATTCATAAAATATTTGGACTTTCTTCCATTATTCTTGTATTCAGACTAAACATCAATTCTCATCCAGTCTACTGCCAAGCAACCTGCCAATCTCTCTTTTCCTTCCAGACAAATATCAATACTTCTCATTCCTCACACTTCAAAAGAAATTCTCATCACAATACCACACTCTTGTCCACTAACAGAACTGAGTCTTTGCACAACCTGTTTTTCAGAAGCAATTTGTTTCTTCCACTAACAAATCAAAACTAATTTCCTCTTCAAAACCATTTCAGTCCAACTGAAAATCAATTTTCCAACCTCCCATATAATTTTAGCCTGAAAATACAAACATATTCGCCATATAGTTTCTGATCCTAATATTTATGTAATGTGTTTTTGGTTATTTATTTTCTTTCCATTTTACCATCCAGAGGCACTCAAAACTTGACTCAAAACTTTGCTCAAGCAAATCTGAGAACAATGGATCCAGAAAGACAAAAGGGTGTTTCAGCAATGTAAAATGAAAGACACAATACTTGGCTGGATTTGGGCCCTGAAGTTTGGTTCCAAGTAGGTCAGACGTTAACTACCGTCAAGATCAGAAAGCAATCTTAAAACATACTTGACTCTGAGAACAGAACAACTAATGGCTCTTTTATTAACAGGACAAAAGGAAGGAATGTAAGAAAGCAACAGAGCCATAACAGGAGAGATGTGGCTGAACATGACGGAAAAGTTCTGAAAAAGAAGAGTAAAGAGACAGTAAGAAAGTAATGAACAGAGAGGCATCTGCAGGGATGAAGCCACAAAGCCATTTACATTCTTGCTCTCTCCTCATTTTAAGCCATTTTATTTCCAGAATCCTATTGAGTTCCTGTAAACTCATCTCATGCTTCACTACTGCAAGAAAGGAAAGCAGCAGTATTTTTACTGTTGTGGTAAAAGAAGAAAATTCCTTTTCTTACAACGCTGGACACATAAACATTTAGAAACAGTAAGGACATATTCTACTCTCCCAAAAGTGTCTTTGACTGAGACTGTCTTCTTTTTATTTGTAGGTTAAAAATAGTTACCTTGTGTGTGGTGCAATATTATTCATATTAGAAAGTCCATTTTTACAATTTAACTTTTTTTTCTACCAGCTGCTATGTAAGCTTACCAAATGTGGCTAGAAGACCATTTAACCCTGTTGCTGCATCTTGTATGTTTTTGCCAGGGAGGCCTTTATGTGGTTTTGGGTTTTTTTGTTCCCTTAGACTCTCTTTCTTCTTCTTTATGTGTCATTGGCAAGGATGATTTCCCACCTTATTTGCCTGATAGCAAGGGGATGTCCAGCAGTTTTATTTCCTTAATTTCTTCTTTTAACAGCTCAGTGAGTAACCGGAAATTATGTCTAGATGAGAAAGGTACTGGACCAAACAATAGACAAGTATTCTAGAATCACTGTAATGTATTATAACAAATTAACTATTAGATGAGAAATTATATTTTGTTTTAAATCAGAAATAACCAAAAATTGTTTTGACTAATAACACAATAGCAGTAATTCATGTATGCTTACCACCTCCGAACAGATACTTCTCTGTAACAGGGGAAAGCAATTTTGCTTTTGCTTAAGAATCTGGGATTTCTTAAAATGTCTTATTTCACCTTTTGAACTAATCAAGAATAATCAAGAATAATCAAGAAATCATAATAATTTAGGTCATCTTAATTTGAGAAAAGGCAGCAATATGAAATTTACAAAGCAATATAAACAAAAAAGAAGGGAAGTGTTCTAACATTACCTATATAAGTAGCTCCTCAAGCACAAGAGCAAATCTTAGTAAGAAATAGAAGAATTTTAGGCATAAATAATATCCCTAGTACAAGCTCTTACTAAACAAATTTGGCATACTGATTCATCACACATTTATGCTCCTCAAGGGAAGAAACTTATGTTCCACAATTAATTTTATTAGTAAGCAATGACGTTACAGAGCAACTATTAAGAAAGTCAAATATTAAAACTAACTTGACTTGTGAACTCGTACTCAAGAATCCAGTTTGATGAAAGAACCGAATCGCACAGTCATACCCTTGTAACTAGCTCTAGGAGACATTCATTCCAGCAAAACAGAATCCACTGGTCTCAAGTGGTTGAAGTTTAATGACCTGACAAAAACAAAAGGCCATAACACTCCAAAAGTTCCAATTGGTTTAACAGTCCATGAATCTCAGAGAAGCAAAGTGAATCAAAAAAAAGAAAAGACAAAAAACCCACAATCCCCCAAATATAAATAAGTGTATTACATGCATGTAATATTATAATGTATAATTAAGTACTCAGCAATCTAATGGCGACAATTTGATTTATCCAAATTTATTTAAAATAGCTTCTTTAAGTTATGTTTGAAATTGAAGAGAACATTTAATATAAACCACTCGTGTTGCATGTTTACTTTTTAAACTGTTTCACATGTTTAATCACTGAAGCAGTCAAATAGTTCTTTGCACTTGTTTTTAATTAAACATGGCATATTATGATGCATTTTTATGTAAGAAGAGATGGAACTTAATGAGTTCCATCTAAACTTGGAGTTTTAATTCATTACATTACGCTAAAAAGTACATCAACTGTAGTTTTCAATATAGTAATTTTTAACTTTTTTCTAGCATACTGGATTTCAAAATTTGAAATGTAACAACAACATAGAACTTCTGAAAAAATTACAGTTGACATTATTCAATACAATACTTATAAAGAAATGCTACATGACCAACTAAATTTATTAAAACACATTTGTTTTTTTCAAACTGCACAGTTAATTAGAGGGGAAGTACGGTCATTACATGAACTGAACAGCCTGTTTCTGGTCACAATGTCCTTCAAGGATTTAAATCAAGCACAGCTCATCATCTTATGGTTATTTTTACACATAAACTGGAAGAAGAAATTGTTCCCAGTTTGGTTGTTGAAAAGTCTCTCAGGACCACCTACTGCCCTGGCTTTTATTTAGAAGTCTGCCAATATTCAGATCTTACTTGAATTCCAAATTCTGTGTCCAGGCCCTATCTCATTGCCCCAGCACAGAAAAAACACTGACAAACAAGAACAAGTTCACAACAGAGGACACTAACATAAGTGGAGACTGTAGCACAGACCCTGTAAGTACAGACAGGGGAACAAGGCCTATTCCACCTGGAGAAGACAGGGGGAACAGAACAGCAGCCCTGGCCACCAACAAGGAGGTTATTCAGAAGACAGAGCCAAGCTCTTCACAGGACGAGAGACAACTGGCACAAGTTGAAACACAAGATGTTCAAAGAGGATGTAAGGAGAAAGTCTGACATCCGGAGAAAGTCCAGCAGTCAACGTGTTGTCTCCATCCTTAAAGGGTTTTGTGACCTGACTGGATACAGCTTTTGTACCCATTATGATATCATTAGTGACCCTGCTTTATGCAGAACTTTGGAGCAGAAACCAACTGAGGTCCCCTCTCGTCAAAGTATTCTGTGATTCTATAAGTACCATATCTCCAAAAGTTACATTGTTTTACTAAATCTAGGCTTTAGCAGAACTATAGTAATAAGCTCCAAATGGTTTTCTTTAAAACAAAGAATAATTTAAAGAAATCTTCTCCATCTCTATTACCTGTCTGTCCACTGAAGATCAGGAATTATATGCTCTAGTTTTCATTCAGTGTGTCCCCTTAGCATGAAAGGGGTAATCACTTTTCCTGGCTTCACACATATTTAACCTATTAACTGTTAAAAGAGCACTCCAGGTCACTTCCCCTTCCTTCTCAGTCAAAAACACTTCTGCTACATTGTGACAAGTCAAATTAATAGTTAGTTTCTTAGTCAAGACGTACAACAGATGTGGAAGATGGAGAAAAGCAGTTTGACACATTACCACAAAGCACTAAGTGCCCTGCATGCTGTTTAAAAGCAAAGCTTTTCCATTAGTTCCAGACATGTTTTCAAGTAATCTAAATGTAAAGCTGTCCAAAGACCTTTCCCATAAGTTGGTAGAAGAGTCCACAAGGCTACTGAAGGGATAAGAAACTAGACAATGCCTTATAGCACATTATGGCATGTGGTTAACTTGCTGTAATATCATGTAATGACAAACTTCAGATATCCTTCTAAAAAGCCTGACTGTAAGAAATACTATTTCATCACCTTACACAGTCATAACAACCGCACAACCACAACACAACAACTTAAACTACAAAAAGAGATGTTAGGTAGTAACAACTTACCCCAAAATTTTTACCTCAGGTTCCAGAGTTCAAAAAACCTATGTATCAAAACTCACCAAACCATCATAAAATTGCCAAATCCTACAATCTTTTTAGAAAACGAAGTAAACATTTTAACATTCCAAAGTGAGTTTAAAACTCAGTTTTGTGAGTTCACAGGCAAAAATATTGATAACCTATCAGTCTGAGCAAGTGGCAGAGCTCTGAGAAAACAGACCTGGAAAAATACAAGCCCAAGAAACTTACGGCACAGCTTAAGCCTGCTGCAGTCTAAAGATATCCTTCTAAACACTGTTAATACACCTGAACCAGCCTGGGTAGCAATGGCAGTGTGAAACTTTCAGTATTCTGTGTATTTGCACTGCTCTGGTTTCCAGCTGCTGAAATATGACCTTGTTCAGGTACACCGATGTGTGTTAAGATCACACATGCAACTATATTGCAGACATAGCTTCAAATTTATTTGGTTCTGACAGATACTGGTGTAATCTTATTAACCTCAACCAAATAAACCTCCTGGTTTATTTATTCTCCACTTTGACCCAAGTCTATTTCATCACACTGCTCTTAGGTCTGCCAATGCAAAACAATGAAAAGTGAAGATTTCAGCTCATTTTTACATCCACCTAGCAAAGGGTCTGTACATTTTACTAACAGTTTTGCATTCTTATGGTCACAAACTTAAGTCTAATGTGCTCCTCTCTGGCTTCTGCAAGCATGCTTCTGAAATGCTCATTGGAATTCAGTGCTAGTATATCATCCTTTCAACACCAGAAACACCATTTTAGTGTGTTAAGCTTCAGTTTTAGGGACCAAAAGACACATTGGAATAGAATGCCCTCAAGTTAGCCAGCTAACTTGAAATCACCCCTAACCAAAGCCAGGTTAAAAGAAAAACAACCAGAAGTACTTTTTCACAAGCCCCCAGATAGCATAGCTACAAAAGTTTATGAAGACCCAGGCATACAGCATTAAAAGATAACCATGCACCTATTTACACAGTTGGTAGAGTAGTTCCAAAGTCTCAATCTTTTGGGAGCCAGCTGTTGGACTGACACATGCTTTACTGCCCACAGCCGAGGATCTAGGTCTTGTGCAATCCAATGCCCTCAGATTCCACTGGGAACCCAAAATTTCTTTTGTAGCTGAGTCCATCTTTGGGGTTATCCACGTTGCAATTACACAATATTTTCTCTGACACTGTAAATCAGTTTAAGAAGTTTTCCTGTCCGTTCTCCTCCCCTCATGCCACTTGTTCCAAAAGAGAAAAAAGAAATTAATTTTAACTTAGGTCACTTGTGATACAGTTTACAGCACAGCTCTACAAAGAGCTGTTGTGTTTACACAATTGACGGAGCAGTATATTACAGTGTTTTTGAGAGGGTGAGAAAAGAAAAGTTTGGAGAACTAGAGACAGTTTAAGAAACAGTTAATGCACATCATGAAACTACAACCTCTAACTTACTCTTACATCTCTATGACTTCACGGTTTTCCATTTCTGACAGAAAGTCCAAAATTCTTTGTCTGCTTGGATTCCTACCCATTTTCCCCAGCATAAGGAATTCCACAGTCCTTTGGCCATCAATTGCTAAGTATGCTTTCAACTGCTCCAAAGAGCAAAACCTCAAGGTAACGAAATATGAAGAAAACCCAAAAGAATGTCACTGTTTTACTTAGTGCAGAAATCTGAAAACTATGCACAGTAATCTGTCAAAATAATAAAAAAACTCATTGCTTAAAAACTGCTTATTAATACTGATCTTAATATGCTGAAGTGGGCATTCAAATTTCATACAACTTATCTGAAACTCTAAAGAGGATTTTACAAGACAAGAAAAATTGAAGACATTTCTATGTACATATTATTATAACACATCCCATATTAAAATAAAACTCCCAGGGATTCAAAAAACTAATCATAAGAGAGAATCTGCAGTGCCAGTGCCGCAAATTATGGCAAAATAGTGTGCGGAATAAGATTTGAAATGCCAGTTATAATTTCCAAAATTAATTTGTACAAGAAGCAGTTATCTCTATGAGGTACATTTCATAGTGAGGGGAAATGTCTTTAGTAGTTTGATGATGAAGTTGAAAACCATGCAAGCTTTCAAGTTCACCAATCCTCTTGGTACAACCTATAAAATGGGAATGGTTTGACTTTGGGTCCAGTTTTGATTCCTTCAGCTATAAGGAAGTAGTTTTAAAGGTTCCACTTACTTCGACTCCTTTTACTCCCTCCATCTTCTGAAGATTACACTTTGCCTTCTTTACCTTTGTAGACTATATGATTGGAAAAAGAATGTTTTTGATTCTGCTTATCTCTAAGAGGATGCCTCCTCATATGAACAGTTGCTATTTGGCCCCAACTCCTGATTTCCAAGCCCACAGGAGTACTCCTTCATTTAGGTGGGATGCAGCAAACACATTAAGTGGCTTTATTTCTCCTCTGCATTGCTCCTTTGTTTCAGAAAGAAGTATAGAGCTAGCTGGGGATTGCTGTCCCTTGTAACTGTATTAAAGTTAACTTATGAACAAACATAATACAGCATTGCTACATTTTGCAGAATCAGCAGAAAACATTAAAGAACGTCAGAATTCCCTGCAACTGAGAAATGCAGCAAAAGGGAGAATTTCTGCCGGCTTATAGTATGCAGTATACTAACTACATCACACATAACAGACTTTGTTTTTTTCCTGAACATGATCCTTCAATGTGACCCTTCACTTGAAAGCTGTATTTTTAAGAGGCTTTTGTCTTTATAAACTCAGAGCCTCCTATACTACTTGATTATCTCAATAGGTTTCCAAAGTACCTTTTCAACTCACAAAAAAACCATCTTTTATTGGGAATTAATGTTTGTTTTCCAATAGTCTTTCTCCTCAAATGCCCTTGCATTAATCTCAGTCAATTTCTATGTAATACATTCAGTATAACTCAGACACCATCCATGGCCCTATCTCCATAACTGAATTCATGTAAGCAATCCCATCATTTTATGTTGGACTTAAAAGGGCTCCCAATCTAAATGCACTTGAATAACCGAGGCCTATAAATTTTTTTATAAACACAGGTACCAAATTAACTGTATATTTATGTATCAAGATTGGATATTCAGAAGGCAAAATTTTTCTTACTTTAAAAATATCTGACAGTACTAGAAGCTCAAGCTGTAGCCTGTCTTGTGACACATTGAAGACTGATAAACATTTTGGTCATAACTATGATATCCTAGCAGTCAAGTAAGACTAACAGATAACAAAGAGAGAAAATATTCATTTAAAGCACATTAGACATGTCCTTTAAGATCTGTTATTTATGCATAGTGTCAATGCTAGACTAGGAAATGTTAACACTCTTCTAAACTATTAACGCTCTCCCTCCCAAAAACCTCCAAAAAGTCCTCATCCCCATACACTGTTTCTGGTAAACAGTATGACTTAGACTGTGCAAAAAAAAAATCTCACAAACTGATTTAAATTAATTTGATAGTTACTCTCATTAATTGCTACAAAAAAAGAAATCCTTGAGACCAATAAAGTCACATAAAGAAGCATTTTTTGATTTTTAATTATACATGCAAATAACTTTAATCACAACACCCTGAACATGTATAATAAATTCATTTATTTAAAACACCTGTAAAAGATTTTCTTAAGGCCTGAAATCTACTGCAAGGGCTCAAGCACATAAGCAGAACAATAAAGGGAATACCAGTTAAGATAGCTCCACTGGACTGTCAATAAAAAACTTTAAGTCACGAACAACGCATAGATCAAGAATAGGAGTAAACATCAGAAAAGGTCCTACATGGGAACACACACAGAGTAAGAAATACCACACCACACATATTTTTGCAAGCATATAAGCACTTTCAAAGTCCTAGCCTAGAAACAACTTTGGTGATAACTGGCTTACATGAGACTTGAGCAGGATCAAAACTGAGAGCTAGCCAAGCAAAAAAACCCAAAAGACATTAGATGCCAACAAACACAAAATAACAAACTCCTGAAAGAATAACTTGCACTTATTCCCACATGGCATTGAATTTTGAGCCAAGTGTAAGCAGATAAACAAAACAATCATGCACAGGATGTGCAGCTCAACAGAATCTCTGCTTAACAGAGGTACACAAGACAAGAAACAAAGTGTTCCAATGAAAATAGGAAAGAGATTGAAAACATTCTCAATTCACCTGGAATACTGTTTTTCGTGACATCAGAAAAAACACAGAAAACCAGATTCATAGACTTACATGAGATATGAACAAATGCTAAAGATTCTAGGAAAAAAGAAAATACATACACATACACACATATACCCCCTCCTCCCTCTGCCGCAAAAAAATACCACACAAAACCAGAAGACAGCCAAGAAGATAGAAAATCAAAACACTTTGAGCTAATGCCTCTTTTCCTAATAAAAGGAAATGTGCAACCGTTATTAAAAAGCAATCTACTAACAATAGGAACTCTGTAATACTACTGTGGAAGTCATTGTCAAAGACAGATGCAGAGACAACTCACCTCATAAAAGGACGATGCTTCTATTGATTTTAAATCAACAGTTACCTGCATTAGATCGGACTTTTTTTCTACAAATCAAATTTAAAGATTCATGTTTGACTGTGTGATATGACTGCATAACCAAAATTAGATAGACAACTGCCTTCCAGGCAACTCATTCTACATAACACATGGGGATTATCATTGTCCATGCAAACCAGAAGTCTCTGCAGTACTGCATAACTCACAGAGCTTAATATTTGAGTGAGGCATCACCCTTTTTCTTCCAGCATCTCACAGGCTGCAACTGACAGTGACAACATACCTTGTACTGGTACCTTGTAGCACTTCACTGTATTGGGAGCATATAACCTACTTAAGTGACAGATACAATGTACTTTCTAGATGAACACAGCATGCAGGTGCAGGACCTATTTGTACACGGCAAAGAAAACTGAGTGCAGTTCCTCCAACAGAACTACTATAAAGAAGCCTCGTTGTATATACATATTTTTTTACTGTTTTAGAGGTCTCCATAAAGACAGATCTACCTTATGCAATAATCTGCAAAGTCTCATATCCGGAAATTCCAGAAAGCTCCTCATTTACCTTTGGATAAAAAAATTGCATCTGAAACAAGTTAGAGAAATACAAACGTAAGCATGAGCTCAAATGTTGACTCAGATATTATTAGTATTACTCATATTAGTCATCTAACTGGGCTCATGCTGAGAACCCTGTGGGTGGACATATGAATAAATAAGTAACCCACCAAAATCAGTGCACAGCTAGGGTCAGAGGTTTTGAAACAGCAGCTCTATTAAGTTAAATGAAAAAAATATAACTGTGTACTGCCTAATAAAAGTGATAATATCTGCAAGCAAGTTTAGGTAAAAAGTTGGGGGGCAGTGTTATAACAAAAATGCTAACCTGTAATAGAATAAGAGCACTGGTATAGGATAATCTGGGTTGAAAGGTACCTCAGGGGGTCATCTAGTTCAACCTCCTCCTTTAAGCTCCAGTTATTTTTATTAAAAAAAGACAAAAGATTTTGGTTGCCATCTTCCAAATCAGTTGGGTTTTTTTAGAACACCATTAAAACAAGTATTTTTTTTTATTATTGCATGGTCAACTACATCAATTGTTTTTTAATGGAAGTTTTGTAACATTTGATGGTAGTTCTCTTTTATTCATAACCAACACCATTTAATTAATGTCTCTGTTTAACATTACTACATTTCTGAATCTTATTTTCCTTTTAAAGTTCTTTCAGATGAAATGCTAGGTTGTTTCTTGTAACTGCTAACTTCGTCACTTAGCTTTTTGTTTACATAAGGTCATACTGTAAAAATGCTCCAGAGCTGAGAAAAGAGACCGATGGCAAAGCAACAACCCTGTTCAGCAACTGCTTTACTTACAAATTGAGCAAGAAGATGCCACTGCTAGTACAAGATGGTAGTGACATTCACTGTAGTAGTATTCTGTCATCATGCATAACATTACCTCCACATTAGAAATGGTTATTCCACAGAGATTTCAACCTTTTTATTAGCCTAATCATCACTCTGAACAGCTACAAGTGAAAAGCAGTAACAGCCTCCTTTCATTTTCCAGTTCCAGTTCCAGTCAGTCTGATTTGATCAATAAGGATGTTGAACCATTTTCTGCATTCTGTGAACTTCTTGTTCATCACAACTTCCCCTCTCAGCAGCAAATACTACTTCCTCAAGTTGCTGTTGCATTTACAAAAATTAAAAACTCTGTAAAGAGCTCAAATTTAAGGCTCCTCTGGAAAGTGCACCACTGCTTAAAATCTCTATCATTTCACACAACAATATTGTAGTTGTTTAATACAAAATTCTCTATTTACACCCCTGAAATCACTCGGGAGGTACTCTCATCAAGCAGAAGACAGTGATGGCTACTGTATTCCTACTGAATCCTCAAATTACTGCCACTGACCCCAAAAAGGGAAGATAAATGGGCAGGCCTAAGGAACATCACTACAATGTTACTCCCACATCACATACTAGGAAGACTGAGAAGCGGAGGAGGAAAAAAAAAAGTTAATCAAACTGTTCCAAACTACCTTTACTTTAACTGTGCAGAGAATCTCTCTACAATCTCCTGTTAATTTTGATTTTCCTTAAAATACAAACTTAATAAATACTCCTCTCTCACCTAAACTACATATACATTAAATTTTATTAACAATAGAACAAATTAAGAAGTAGATAAATTGGAAGGCTTTACAGGGCTAAGATGTCAGAAACATTCACATTCACCTTTAAGCAACAAATCTCAAGCACAGAATCACATTTGAAACTGTAAACAGCCATCACAATCTTCCCAACTATGTTTCCTTCTGCCCAACAACCAAAAGGAACACAGTCGACGTCTCTGAGCACAAAACAATTTAGAAAGGTGTCATTTTCTCACCTGTCACTGACTGCAGAGGTGACAAGGCCACAATCAGGTTCTAATTAGACTTCAGTCGCAAAAAAAAAAAAAAAATAAAATTCTGAAGACGTTTTATCTGCAATTCTTTTCTCAAAACACATAATCTTATGAAAACGAATTTAACTCGTAACCCACACCTAGTGGAACATTTCCCCACGCAGAAGCAAATTCAATGGAGACATACAGAGAAAAACCACAGATGTGTTTCTGTGCCTGCTTGCCCTCACCCTTGCAACGAGGTGGTTGTTTGTTTGTTTGGTTGTTTGTTTTATGGCACAAGTAAGAATTCTCGAGGAAGTTCTCCCGCAACACACAAACACGCACCACCTCCACCGACGAGGCGCGGCAGCCGGACTTCCAGCTGCTCCGCCGGCCCGGCCCGGAGCCCGGGAGTGCTGTTTACGGAGGGGGAGGGAGCAGCGGCGGTGCCCCGCACACCCCTCCCGGCTGCAGGGCTGCCCGCGCCCCTCGAGTGCCCGCCCGCCGTGGGGGAGCCCTTGCCCGCGGGACAGGACACGGGACACGGCGGGTGCAGCCGCCACCCCCACCCCCCCGGGCGGCGCCGGCCCCACTCACCCAGCGGCGCTGGCGGTGCAGCCCGGCGCGCAGGCAGCGTCCGCCCGCTCCCTCCCCATGCACGGCGGAGCCGGCGAGGGACGCGGCGGCACCTCCGCGCCGACCCGCGCTCTGCCCGCAGCCTCCGCCCGCCCTCGGCTGGGCGGTGCTCCCGCGCCCGCGTCACCGCGCCGCGGCCGGGCCGGGCCCTCAGCCCCGGGGCGGGGAGGCGGCGCCGCGCACAGCGGGATGGCGCTCAGTGCAGGGACGCCGTGCCAGCGGCCAGAGGGCAGGCACAGCGCGGCACAGCTCTCCCATGGGGCGGCAGCACCCTCGTCACGGAACCACAGAATATTCTGAGTTGGGAGGGACCCACAAGGATCATCGACTCCAACTCCTGGCCCTGCACAGCATATCCCCAAGAATCACGCCATGTGCCGGACAGCGTTGTCCAAACGCATTTCGAACTCTGTCCGGCTCCGCCGGCACTAGAGAGGCGGAGGGCACCAGGGGGTTGACAAACCTCTTCCCAGTCGGGAAGCGGAACCGCTGCCGTGCGGGCGGATGCTGCTTCCTGCCTCCGCTCTCACCCGAAAGTTGGTGTGGGCGGCAAGGGATTCTTGTGTCTGACAAGTCTCCGTCTGTAGGAGCTGCGGTGAGGTGAAAGCTGGATTAAAGTGAGGCAAAGGGCATCAGACCAGCGGTTTCACAGACCTAGCCTTGTCCGGCCGTGGTAAACAGAACCAGTGCGGTCTGGCAGCACAGTAGTGCGTGTGTTAGTTGGGCCAAAGGAAAAATGCACGGGTGGTTCTTTAAGCAACGCGTGTGTGTGCTAATTCTGTCCCACCTGCCGGGATTTATTGCACAGTTCTGACTTTGGAAATGTATGCTTTTCTGTAACTTCTTGTGTGTTGTTTTCTTATTTTCTTGTCCATTTCAAGTAAACACACCTCACCTGAAAGCTCAGGAACCGGGTTGTCTGTTAAAAGAACACAAATTGGGACAGGCAAGAACTAAAAAGCAATGTAAAATTTCAGTAGATGGCGAGTCACAAACTACCAACAGGCTCATGCTCATGACATGCAGTGATTTCAAAGCCAGCTGTTACCTGTCAGCTAGCAATTTGGTACTGTTAAAATATAATTATTTAAGGACAATCTTGTCACTTTCATTTCTCTAATGTCATGTGTGGTTTTTTACTCTGTGCAGAAGAAAAGAGTATGCCCATGTCCTATAGCATTATCTCACAGGAAACAAATATAGGCCATTTCAGAACTAGAAATTAACTCAGTAGGTACATTGCTTTACATATTTGTTTTTCTTGAATATGGAGTTCAAAGGATACCTGGTGATTTTGAAATAAAGTCAATTACAGCATTTTTTTTCTGTAATATCTAGCCCTTCATCTCACAGAAAGTTTCTGTGGTATTACATCCTCTACTACTTTGCTTTTCATTTTTAATGTATCTTTCCAGATTGCAACGTGGAAGACTCGCACAAACATGCTGCAGTGACCCTGACACCTCTTCCAAGCAGGGAAAGGAAACAAACTGCAAAATAAAAAATACTCTCATGCCTCCCAAATAAGATTACCTAATATGCCACTGGTATCCAGACCAAAAAGACTAGGAGAGGAGTGTGCTCTCTGCATATCTTAAGATATTGGGTGTGCTCACTGCATATCTTAAGACTCTGCTCATCAAGATAGCTGTGGACAGAACCCTGTAAATGCAAAGAATTCTACTGAAATAGATGTTATATATTGTTAAGTTTCAGCAGTTTGTCAGGGTCAGGTGTAGTTGGATCTGCAAAACTTCCTAGCCTCTGGAGTGATAAAGCACGCCATCACTTGATGGGATTGTGGAAGTCCAATATGTGTTAGGACTCCAAACATTACATTATCTAATGATACCTGGTGTTTTTGCTTTTGTTAATCTTCTATTATAATTAAACATATTTCAGTATAGCATTGCAAGAAACACTATTGTCATATGGAATATCCTCTTTCCCTAGTCTGTTCAGGGTTATTCATTACTTTCAACAGTGTTCCTTGCTATTACGTTGATTTTTAACAAGTCCTTTAAAAGGTATCTGCACCCAAACTAAGCATCTCAGATTTGCATCTTACTACCATTTAAGCATCCCCCTTTCCTTTCAGTTTGCTAAATGATCATATATGGTGTCCATACATTTGCATGTTACTATGCTTGGGTAGAAGTGTCAGCCTGCAACAGGGGGTTGAAGCATCATTTATCTGCATACTGTTCACATATTTCATTTTGCATATTCACACACTGTGAATATACCCATGTGTAGGGTATAATAACACAGGCATAACTACAGAATCAAAAATTAAAGATTGTTAAACACTAAACTTAGTAAACTTATCCCCAAGTAACAGACAAAAATATCACCAATTATATACATGATTTCCACAGGTCTTGTAACAACTAAAGAAGATTTTGTTTGCTTTTCAAAGAAAGTTACAAAACTGGCCATCTGTGCAAAAGGCTTAGTTTTACTTTCTTGATTACTTCTGTGTTCCAAATTCTGAGATAAGCATGCATGCCAGGAAATAGGTTTTGTTTCATTTTTGTATTCAAAAAGCTAAAAATTACAGAAATAGTTCTGTCGTAGCTCCTTCAAAAATTCTCATAGTTGGATTTAGATTTATTATTTTCAGCTGAAACTAAAATCAAAGCCTATTCTCTGTTCAGGAGGGGGTATTATTTGCAAAGCCTTCATTAATTACAACACTAAGGAATTACTTATTTAAATCAGGTCTATGACATCAGGCTGCATGTATTTCACTCTTCCTTCTACTTTTGGAGTAAGATGTAAAATTCTTATTGTTTAATGATAAGTACATATGTTGTAATGTTTTTTCTCCCCTTTTTTGTATAGGCTTAGCCTTGGAGAAAAACATATTTTGTTTTAACAACCATGCTTCTCCTTTAAATAGATGGCAGAAAGAACACTCCTGAAGGAAACTTTTTAGTTTTTTACAGTCATTCTCTGAAACCTATTTCCTGAAATCATGTGAGTGATTACCTCTTTCCTGGAGGAGAACGGAAGAACAAGCACCTGTAAATACAGGTTTGCACGTGATTCATTTCCAGAAAGGACACACTTCTATTTCATCCACTTCAGGAAAACAAACTAGAAAAAAGTACCATCCCTTGGCTTTGAGGGCCCCAACTGTAAGCAAAAGTTTGTCCCCTTCTAGACACCCACTTAATTACTGTTCCTTTGAGAGACAGTAGAAAGTACCTAAAAATACCTGCTGTAATGCATTTCTGCTAAAACTGCTTTTGGAGCGTTTACCTAAGAACACAAAAAGTACTTCTCCAGACACTAAATTCTACTCTGATTGCTGCTTCTGGTGGAAGACACACTTCTTTTTCTGTTTTTTTCTCTAACAGCTGTGTTCTTGATCAGATACAAAATGCTGCATCATACAAGAATCCCACAGGGAAAAAAATATAGAAAAAATCCCCAAATAGACATGTTAAAAAACCTGCAAGAACAGGCATCAGTTCAATTGCTGAGCAACTGAAAAGCAATGAGAGAGTACAGTGACTAAAGCAGGACAACGACTTCTATAAACTAGAGAGGAATGGAATCAGGTAAGGTTCTCACCTCCTCTGTGTCCATAGCTGCCCTATTTCCTTTCCATAGCATTTTCCAAGGGCTGGGTAAGCTGCCATTTTCCAACAGCTCTCTGGAATTCTCTCCAAGCGATACAAGAAGACACAGAAGAAGCCTGCTTTGTAGCCTACAGTGATCAGTAATAGTGCTCAGCCTGACAGATTCTTGGTTTGTACAAGGGATGTGTGTCATATTTCTTACAGCACTACTTTCTGTGTTGGTAGCATATGCACAGGTCAACCCCATGTACCGTATAACATTTTCATCTGTACCTTTCAAATTGAAATGTTCTGGTTTTGTGGGTTTCAGTAGTTTCTGATAGGTTTCCTTCAATTAAAGATTAAGTGATTTTTTAATTTACTCTTTAATAAAGCCGATTGCCTTATGTGAACAGCAAGGCTTGCACTGATCTCCACACTGCTTGTGGCTCTGTTAAATGCTCCAGCACTTTGAACACTCTCGTCCATGTGGCTCAGCAAGGTTGGTGTGGATCTGATCTTGCCAAGTTAGCTGAGTCACAACTGAGCAGCAGCATGGGATTTCCTTTTAAGGAACACGTGCCTTTCTCCTGTTAGAGGATAAAACCTAGCATGCAGCCAACAGTTATGTAGCTGGAAAAAGCAGGCAGGCAACTAAGTGCAAGCAGTTGGTTAACTGTAGAACTTAAGGAAAAAATCTTTGAAATGCAGTCCTCTGATGGGAAATGGCTTGGTATAAATGGCAGTACAGGGTATCACAAATTTACTCTTACTTCATGACTTTTTGCTTAGTGTCTGAGTAAACAGTTAAGTATACCAGTACTATGTGCTAAGGAAAAAAGTCATTAGGTGAGGTTCTCAAAAACTGCAAACAGAATGAAACAAAACAAAATTAATAAAACTGGAATTTGAGGTTGAAGGAGAACCTTGAAGCACAGACACTGCAGACCTCAGCTTACAGTGTTTGTCAGTGGCTCTGGAGCCAAAACTCCTAGCGATTGCAATAGGAATGCTTCTGGAGTCCATCAGTATGCTAGGTCTCTGTTGAGTTATGCTTTATTTCCTAATCAACTTTTGCTTGCATAGGTTTGCTTTTGTTTTGTTTTCCCTTAAGACTATTTCATCTTTAGAGCACAATATCTTCTGTGCTTAACTGATATGTAAACACAGTGATATGTGAATTTTTATTGAGTTTGTGTGGCCCAGTTTTGGTAGTGGCAGGGCTACATGAGTGGCTTCTGTGAGAAGCTGCCAGAAGTTTCCCCCATATCTGGCAGAGCCAATACCAGCTGGCTCCAAGATGGACGTGCCACTAGCCAAGGCTAGGCCAATCAGAAATTGTGGTAATGCCTCTGTGATAGCATAGTTAAGAAGGAAAAAAAGTTATTGGGCAGATGGAATTGCAGCCAGAGAAGAGTGGAGTGAGAATATGAAAGGAACAACTATGCAGACACCGTGGTCAGTGGAAAAGGAGGGGCAGGAGGTGCTCCAGGCGCTGGAGCAGAGATTCCCCTGCAGCCCGTGGTGAAGACCGTGGTGAGGCAGCTGTGCCCCTGCAGCCCATGGAAGTCAGTGGGAGAGCAGATATCCACCTGCAGGCTGTGAAGGAGACCCACCCACAGAAGGTGGATGCCTGAGAGAGGGCTGTGAGCCCATGGGAAGCTCATGCTGGAGCAGGCTCCTGGCAGGGATCTGAAGACCTATGGAGAGAGAAGCCCATGCTGGAAAAGGTTTCCTGGTAGGACCTGTGACCCTGCGGGGTCCCACATTAGAGCAGACTGTGCCTGAAAGGCTGCACCCCTCGGAAAAGTGACTCACATTGGAGCAGTTCATGCAGACTGTTGCCCGTGGGATGGATTCACATTAGAAAAGTTCATGGAAGACTGTCTCCTGTGAGAGGGACCCCATGCTGGAGCAGGGGAAGGACTCCTCTCGCTGAGCAGCAGCCTATTCCATGTCTTCCTGTGCTGATGTTGGGGAGGAGGCACAGCCCAGGAAGGAGGGAGAGGTAGGGAGAATGTGATTTTAAGATTTATTTTACTTCTCATTATCTTGCTCCAATTTTCTTGGTAATAAATTAAATTAATTTCCAGAAGCTGAGTCTCTTTTTTCCGTGACAGTATTCAGTGAGTGATCTCTCCCTGTCCTTAACTCATGAACCTTTCATTATATTTTATCTACCCTATCCAGTTTTGGAGGGGAGTGATAGAGTAGCTTGGTGGATACCTGGCATCCTGCCAGGGTCAACCCACCACAGAACTCAAAAGGTTTTTTGTTATACTGTTATACAAATTGTATTTATATTCATAATAAAGACAAACTGAAGTGCTTTCCCAGATCTACCTATTATTGGGAAAGTAGCTTATGACAAAAAAATTGTCTTTGAAAATCCCATGGGAGTAGGGAAGTCTATTAGCTTGAAAACCTCTTGTAACAGATTTTGGATGGACCAGGGTTTGTTTTTTTCTGTTGAAAAACCTAAGCAAAATCCATTCAGCCTTTCTTACATTAGTCAAATATGGGAAACAGCCCACTTCGCTTGTATACACAAACTAGTATTTCTGCATTCAGTCTTGGAGTTTCCAGACCTTGAAAGGGACTTAGAAATTGACCAGAAGTACTCTACTTCAAAAGTTTCCAGCCCAGGTTTATGTAAATACATTCTCCAGGACTTCATCCTGTACAATGTTCAGGACTACATAATGGCATCAGTTTGTGGAAAGTCTTTAAATAGGTATTTTCATATGTCTACATATATTTTTTTTTCTCATGTTTCAAGATGTATATGGACATTTAGATGATAACATCTGTTATGGATTTTTCAAATTGAAGTTCCTAGAAGTTAAATATGTAGTGATTAGTGATACCTGATTTTAAATGCAATGAACTGCAGCTCTGTCCAACTTCCTTTATTTTGTGTTATTATGGAAAGTTAACCTTCCTGAACTTGTTTGGCAGCACTTATCTATTTGCGAAAGTCAGGAAGCTTCAAAAGTTAATGTTTATATAAATTAATTTCCCTCAGTAATTTTTCATCCTGTTGCTTTTTGGGGGTTTTTATTATCTAATCTGTTTGTGTAATTTAATCTCCCTTAGTGTTTCAGGATAGGAGTGTGATACAGCTAAACTAAAAGGACCAGAATGGAGTAACAAAAATCCCATTAAGGTCAACTGAAGTTTTGGAATTTTGTCACTTGAACACTCAACATTAATGATATTTTTTAATCTTTTTTCATTTTGATGTGTGATTAGGATATAAATACTAGGATACTTGGATGCAATATGGAAGTCAATGTCATAAAATTGAACCAAATGTATCTTGTACATTTTCCTAACTGCCTACTGTACCTGTACTCACATCAATCACCAGAGAGCTTGAAGAAGGCTCTTGAGTTCAGCCTGGAGAAGGCTTCAGGGAGAAGAGAAGGCTTCAGGGAGAAGAGAAGGCTTCAGGGAGACTTCATAGCAGCCTTTCAGTTTTAGCAGCCTTCCTGTAAAGGGGGCTTGCAGGAAAACTGGAGAGGGACTTTTTACATGGGCATGTAGTGACAGGAGATAATGGCTTTAAACTGGAAGAAGTGGTTTTAAACTAGATATTAAGAAGAAGTTCTTTACTGTGAGAGTAGTGAGGTGCTGGAACAGGTTGTCCAAAGAAATTGTGGGCACCCTGTCCCTGGAAATCTTCATGGCCAGGTTGGATGGGGCCCTGAGCAAACTGGTCTACTGAAAGGTGTCTCTGCCCATGATAGAGGCATTGGAACAAGATGATCTTTAAGGTCTCTTCCAACCTGAAACATTCTATGATTCTGTAAGAGCAAAAACCGTTAATACACACACACACACAAATATATGAACCAGAAAATTTTATGAACTGTTTCTAAAACTCGAACAGTAAATTCAAAGTGAAAAATTTAATTTATTTGTTGTTAATTTTTCCATTTGGTATCCTCATCTTAGTATTTGACAGTGAAGCAAAGACACCGAGTTTCACTTTTTTTCTACTTAGTTTTACTTCTGGTTGATAGTACAGAGTAAAATCAAGTTGTGTTTTGAACCACAGTCATGGAAAAGGATGAGTAGAGTTCAATTTAAAATCAGAAACCTTTTTCAGTTTGAAATACAATTATAAAAATATGTGTTCTGCTGATTTTTCAAATGTGCTAAGTAATTATTTCTCAAAGTAGGTCTGAGATGCTTCCCTTTATCAATATTTCTGAAAAAGTAAGTTACCCCAGGAAGCAGCTAGATTTCAGTCTTGGCATCAAGTGTGCACACTGACAAAACTAGAACATCAAGAAGTTTTATATTAAAAATAATTAAGTATCTTTGGCATAGCTGTTTTGGGCGATTTCAGTTAAAACTACCAAGAGCACAGGGGTTTCACGAAGAAGTGTGTCTGGATCAAAAAGATGCCCTGCTGTGGACCTGTGCAAACCAGCTACGAGGCACTTCTAAGGGAGAGGCCTGTCCCACAGGCTACCATTTGAGTAACACTGCTTTCATTAATTAATTGTGGGGTCAGACTCTACATAATTTTAATTAACTAGTCATTTTCACTATTGCTTTGTAATTACATTGGTACAAACAACATCAAACCCATGTTAATCACTCTCTTTCTCTCTTTTGTTTTTGAGCTTCAGTCAGATCCGTTCAAATATTTTATTTGTAACTAAAACAGTAGATCAAATTCAGCTGTTTTTATTTCCTATATTAAAAACCACAACTTTTTCACCCAGCAACTATTACATTTAAAAACATTGATTCTCATTCCACTGTTTCTGGTGTCGTGGAAATAAACCACATGTTAAAGCTCTCAGGAAGAGCATTTCAGGATCTGGAAATAGCTTCCACAAACTCCTTTTCGTGGAGGAGGAAGACTTTTAGATAAGCAGTTCCTGCAAGTATTCCCTGTCACTGAGGCACATGCGCAGAATAAAGCACAAAAGCTCTTGCTTGGGCAAAGAATATATATCACAAGCAATCCAGCTTCTATAGGGTTATAAAAGATATTTCTGAGGTAGTTGTACATGAGGCAGAAACAGTAGTTAACTTAATTTGACCCTCCCAGGGTTTCAAGAGCTTTCAAAAGCGCCATTCCCAAGATACATTCCATGTGAAGGACCAAAGCAATTAGATGTGTTTATCTAATTGCTTGAAAGAATACAACTAGTTTTCACCCACAGAAATGAAGGAAAGCTGTTTGTCATGATTTTCTCTCGATGCCCTATCCAGTGCAGACCACTGTTGAGTCTGGCATTCCTGGGGCTAGAGAAGCCTCAGGAGTACCTGCAGCCCTGCCACTGTGCATCAACACAACCACACCTGGGGAGCAAACACATCTCTCTTGAGGCGAGTCACAGGAGTCCAACCCTCCTGGTTTAGAATGTCTTCTGTTCTATGTCCTCTGCTTCTACACAACTGAGTCAGCCGTAAGTGGAAAGCTAGAGCTACCAGCAAACTCAGCCAGGGACATTTTGGCTTAGTGGAAATTGTGAAAATGGGAGCCAGTTTGTGCTGAAGCAGGCAACAGAAATAAATACTTTACAGTTCAGTGGAGAGGGTACCATTCAGTAAATGGCAGAGGAAGCAAGCTGAAAAGATTGCAAAGGGAGCTGCTTTTACTTAGAACTGCTACTTTTCTGCTTCCTCCCCAAAAGTGAAACTAACATGCCACACACATAACTTGTTACTATTCAACTAGCAGCTGCAGTAACACCAGCAAGAGTGGATTGTCATCAGAATGGTGGGTGAGATACAGCTACTGAAATCCTTAGCATCTTGGTTTCTTGGTTTGTTATATGAGCTAGTGCTGCAAAAACGTGCTGGCAAAGGCTGTGATTTTTTTTATTCCCTATAAAATGCTAGAGTGGGCTAAAGAACAATATTTTAAAGTAGTTTTAAATATTTTAAACACAAGGAGATAATTGAAACACTAGCATAGTTATATTAGTTTCTTCCATTGTGTACTTTTATATCTCTGTGACTTTTATTCCCTACCCTACTTCACTGAAAAGCAAGAAGCTAAAAAGTAATATCTAGTCCTCAGAACTCTTTCTCCTAAGCCAACCTTGTCTTTGTGTTCAAAATAGTCTTTGCAGTAGCAGTGGTAGACACTGAGTCATTTCATTCTTCTATACCACAGGCACAAAAGCAGTTCTCCAAAACACAGACTTTGGAGCAGAGGATAAAAATCCATAAAGCCAAGAATTTCATTATGTGAATGTGATGTACCTTTTATATTTATATGCCTATGACTTGGCAATAATAACTCAGTTTATTAATTAATAACATTGTTATTATCTGGAGAAGACATAAGGCAGAGGAAATCAACGAGAGACTACTGAAATCTGAAAAGATGTGAAAAGAGAAGTTTCAGTCAAGTTCTCTCATAGCAGCTCTTTCTTTGAAAGCTGGATCAGTGAAGAAAATGCCATGAACGTAAGCATGGTTAAGTTTTTACTCTGTGTTTCAGTCAAGCAAGTGAGGATTTTGGCAATTTCTTGTGTTTTCCTTACAATGGCTCAACAGCTATTCAACAATTTCTGACCAAATTGCTCTTTTCTGTATAAACCTGTGAGACTGAGGAAAGAAGAGAAGGGTAGTAGGATATATCCTTCTCCTTGGATATTAGTTACACTCTCTTTTTACTTCTTATGTAAATTTCAAGTCTTAAAAAAATCTGCTATCAATCTTAGTTAACTCTGCAAGCTGAAACAGACGTTCATTCTTCATTTGTACTTTGAAACTGAAATTAAGAAAACCTTTGTAGGCAGCTGCCACATCTAGCCCCAGGTTACGTAGCTTTAGATTAGCCCCCCCTCGTCCTCTTGTTGAGTAAGAAACTGTTAAGAAGACTGTGTGTTGTCTACTAGCCTGTTCTTCTAAGATGCTCTACATACCGTGTAAAAAGCCTGATCCTTCAGAACAGCTCTTCACTTTGAATTCATACATCATTACTTAGACTAGAACAAGATCTTGACACTATTTCAAGGCAAAAGTTGCTATTGACATTAATAGTGAAGGATGAAGAAACAATATTTTTATTAACAGCTTGACAAACACATTTCCAAAAGAAACAGGAACATAATTTCCTACTCTGTCTTATTTAGCCCTGATTTATTGAGGATATGTATATTACATAGATTACTTAAGTCACAAAGGCAAAAATAGTGGATAATACACTTGTGGCTTGAATTATGAAGTAGATTTTTACACATTCTGTGCTCAGAAACATTCTGCAATCAAAACCCATGCCCACGGGCACATCCTGGATGTTTAGATGTGTTTCTAATTGCACATACTTAAACAAATCTCTCAGGAACTCCTACTGCATCAGGCACCTTCTGAATGCTGACACACAAACAAGCCAATAAAGTTGGGGCTTTCCTCTCTTTTTTTTTTCCTTTTTTTTTTTTTTTCTAGACCCAGCTTGCAGATGCTTAGTCTTTTGTAGTTAATCAGTACATTTCCAGACACGTGAAGAAGATTGTCGGTCCCAAAGTTAAGACCACAGTCTTAACTTAAAGAATATATCTACATTTATACAAATAGTTGCTAAAGCAAATTTTTTTCTTATCCATAGAGACAATTTAGGATTGATAAAGATGTAACTTTCAAGGAGCAGGGTGGTGGCAGGTTAGAAGTGTGATGAGGAGTAAGACATTTATTCTCAAATGGTGTGACTTTTGAGGCATCCTGCAAACATGGGTGCCCTACTGACCCTGTTACATTTTGTATAATGGGATATGTCACTGACATATCATAGTGATCATCACTGGAATCAAGCCCTTTATCCTACTACCTCATCCATGGTTAAACACCAGGTACCTCACATGGATCAGTCTCCACAGGGACCCTACAGGTTTTCACCATGCACTCACTGTTGAAGGAGTACTGATGTTTGTTGTGTGAACAGCACAGTGTAGGCTGCCAGGGAAGTGTGGCCAAACCAATACAGGGAAGAATGTGTGACAACCAGACATACAACATGAGGAAAAATGACAATGACACAGTCTACCTCTGTGTGCACAGTAGTGCAGAGTGGTTGCTACTTCACTTCCATGGGCACCCAGTCACCATTCACCCTGATGTAAAGAACATATTTTGGCCTTTGTTTTCTTGTGGTTATATCCTTGATCAATAGCAGTTTAAACAAGGTTTTCTCTGTGGGTCTCCTTATTGTCCCCTACATACACAGTTATTTCTATATTCAGTAGTACACAGGGAATACAGCTCTGGGCACTCTTCTTGGTGTGTATATATAATCTTACTGTTCCAGGAAAGAGATTAGCACTCACACCTAACATCTATTTCTACAGATTTACTACTAATCAACCTAATAGATCTGTCTTGTAACAATGTCACAACTCAATTTGTATCTTGCCCAAGTCCTATTTGGACATTGTGATGCTCTGACACAGTACATGGCTTACTTCCATTACTTATACAATGCTGTTACCCCAGAGTTCAGCCCACACAATCTCTTCCCTGCAGGACTTTCTGTTTTTACCTCTCCCACTGAAAACAGGTTATAGGTGTTTTTTCAGAGCTCGTTGGTGTTGCTCCTAGACCAGGCACAAGAAAAGCTATACATATCTCACCAAGAATGATCTTTTAAGGCATAGCTTACCAAGACCTAAGCAGTAACTGCAAAAGATGCTCCTTCCACACTTTTGTTTAGAGTTGCCCTGACACAATTGTGTGAGATTTTAGGAGCCAGACTAAATAGAAATGGACATACATCAGACATATAAACCACAGTCTGGAAATGGCCACACAATATAAAAAAAAAGGAAAAAGAGAAAAAAACTCAGGCAAAATTATGCTTCCTGAAAACTAGTACTTCTTCTTTCTCTTTTCATTCTGTTGCTGTCTCAAGAGTATGATTGAAAAGTGGGGAAGTGAATGTCGGAGCTTGCAAAAGCAGAATTGTGCCTCAGTGTCTTGAAACAAAATCCATTTGACTTATGATATCACCCGTGGGGAAGGAGAAGAAGAGAGTGAGTATCTATGCTGTGGCAGTAACATAAATACCATTTTGAAAACATTACCCAAGACAGCCATGTGCTTACTGTTTTGGCCTATTTAACTTACCTACTGCGTGCTTCCCCAGAAAGTTATTGCACTGGCTTCTAGTCATATGCCTTTGGTAAAGTGCAATGGCTTGTACTAAAACAATTTTATTTTCAGCATAATCTCTTTTACTCCAGATTCTGTCCTACAGCAAGTTAACATGAATTTTCTGACATAACCACAGAAGATGCAGTCAAACTACCATCATAGCATCATAAAAGAAAGTTTAAAAACAGATATTACAAAAATGGAAGTGGTTGTAAGGTAAAGGCATATTTTACAACTACTTTTCATGTCACCACTGTGGGAGCCTTTCCTGTTAGGCAAGTGTGGTGGGTTGACACTGGCTGGATGCCAGGTGCCCATCAGAGCCACTCTATCACTCCCCTCCACTACTGGACCAGGGAGGGAAAATATAATGAAAAGTTCATGAGTTAAGAACTGGGAAAGAGCACAAAACAGTTACCATCACAGGCAAAACAGGCTTGATTGTGGAAATTAATTGAATTTATTGCCAATCAAACTCAGAGCAGGTTAATGAGAAGTAAACCAAATCTTAAAATCACCTTCCCCCCAACTCTTCCTCCTTCCCGGGCTCTATACTCACACACCACCCCCCGCCCCCCATCAGCGCAGGGAGACAGGGAATGGGGGTTATGGTCAATTCATCCCAGGTTGTTTCTGCTGCTGCTCAGGGAAACAATTCCTTCCCCTGCTCCAGTGAGGCCTGTCCCATGGGAGACAGTTCTCCACAAACTTCTCCAGCAAGAGTCCTTCCCATGGGCTGCAGTTCTTCATGAACTGCTCCAATGTGGGTCCCTTTTCATGGGGTACAGAACCTCAAGAACAGCCAGCTCCCATGTGGGTCCTTGACAGGGTCACAAGTCCTTTCAGGAGACCTGCTCTAACCTGGGCTCCTCTTTCCAGGCAAGTCCCTGCCAGGAGCCTGCTCCACACAAGCTTCTTATGGGCTCACAGCCTTTTTTCAAGCATCCGTCTGCTCCAGGGTGGGTCTTCTCCGTGGGCTGCAGGTAGATCTCTGCACTCCCACTGACCTCCATGGGCTGCAGGGGGACAGCCTGCTTCACCACAGTCTTTACTGTGTCCAGTTCTGTACTCCTCAGTACAAGACAGACAAGGAGCTACTGGAGAGGGTCCAGCAGAGAGCCACAAAGATGATTAGGGGTCTGCAGCATCTCTTTTATGAGGAGAGACTGAGGGAGCTGGGCCTGTTCAGTCTAGAGAAGAGATGATTGAGAGAGGATCTCATTAATGCACATAAATATCTCAAAGGCAGGTGCCAAGAGGATGGTGCCAGACTCTTTTCAGTGGTGTCCAGCGACAGGACAAGGAGCAATGGCCTTAAACTAAAACACAACATGTTTCACCTCAACACGAGGAAGAACTTCTTTGCATAGAGGGTGGCAGAGCCCTGGAACTGGCTGCCCAGGAAAGTCATGGAGTGTCCCTCTCTGGAGACATTAAAAACCCACCTGGACATGTTCCCATGTCACCTGTTCTAGGTGACCCTGCCTTGGAAGGTGAGTTGGACTGGATGATCTCCAGAGGTCCCTTCCAACCCTAAGGATTCTGGGATTCATCACGGGCTGCAGGTGAATCTCAGCTCCAGTGCCTGAAGCACCTCCTCCTCCTCTGTCTTCACTGACCTTGGTGTTTGCATAGTTGTTCCTCTCACATATTCTCACTTTGCTCTTCTTTGGGTGCAATTACAACTGCAGAAACTCTTTTTTTTCCTTCTTAAATATGTTATCCCAGAGGTGCTACCAGTGTCACTGGTGGGTTCAGCCTTGGCCAGTGGTGGGTCTGCCCTGGAGCCTGGAGCCAGCTGGCATTGGGTCTGGAGCCAGCTGGCATGGGGGAAGCTTCTGCCAGCTTCTCACAGAAGCCAGCCCTGCTACCCTGCTTTTGGTAGCCTCCTGCTACCAAAACTTGCCACTCAAAACCAATACAGCAAGTTTAAAGGAAGATATTCTCAATTTAATGAGGTATTCTGCTTAGTTCTCCCCCAAATCAATTTTCTGTGTGTTCTTCACACTCTCCCCATACGTTACAATTTTTGCAATTAAAATGCACATTACAAAACACTTCTTTAATTAGTCCCTTCTCATACCTTGTCCTTTGTATGATTCAACCTTAAAGCTTTCTGTAAGTAGAAAGGTTTGTAATCGCAAATCAGGGTATTAGGGTATTATTGATACGTCTCAGCAATGTGCGCTCACAGCTAAGAAAGTCAACCATTACTCTGTGCTTCATCACAAGAAGTGTGACCAGCAGGTTGAGGGAGGTGATTCCACCCCTCTATTTCACTCTCCTGAGACCTCACCTGGAGTGCTGCATCCAGCTCTGGAGCCCCCAGTGTAAGACCTGGACCTGTTGGAGCAAGTTCAGAGGAGGGCCACGGTGATGCTTAGAAGGCTGGAGCACCTCTCCTCCTGGCTGGCGAGGACAGGCTGAGAATTAGGGTTGTACACCCTGGAGAAGAGAAGGGAAGACCTTGCAGCACCTTCTAGTACCTAACAGAGCCTACAGGAAAGGATCCTGGCGAGGATTTTTTTACAAGGGCATGTAGTGACAGGACAAGGGGGGGATGGCTTTAAGCTTGTGTATGTTTAGATTAGGTATTAGGAAGAAATTCTTTACTGTGAAGCTGGTGAGGTGCTCTAACAGGTTGCCTGGAGTAGTTGTGAATGCCCCAGTCCTGGAAGTGTTCAAGACCAGACTGGACGGGGCTTTGAGCAACCTGGTCGGAGAGGGTGGAACTAGATAATCTTTAAGGTCCCTTCCAACCCAAACCATTCTATGATTCTGTGATCAGAGCTGTTCAGACAAAGGGTTTAAATCGCTGATGGATAGTTCAAAGAGTACAGGATTATTAATGTACAGCTAATCACTTCAAATTCAAGTCATCTGAATATTACTCTGCTATGGATGGACTGAGATGAAAGATGTGTCTCCTAGTAACAATCATCCTTATCATCCTTACCAAGTCTGTGGCTACCAAGACTGTGAATTGTTTTCAACAAAAATTAATTTCCTCTGTCCACCTCTAAAACTGAACTATCTTGCTGCTTGTGTGCACCAAAACAGATGTTAATTGCTGTTCTCCTGATAAACAAACAGCTTTTATCTGCAGGATTTCCTCTCAATACTTCTCCCAGATTATGGCAGCTAAACAATTTTAAGAAAGCTCTTACCTAAAACCTCCTCTGGAATTGTTCCTGTTTCTCCAGAGTGGCTGTTCTGGAAAAGTAACTTAGTTTCACATACCTATCTTTTTCTCTGTAAAGCAATAAGCAAATTCTGGGTCACAGCACACATTGTGCTGTAGACCTATGCAATTTGCAGCAGGGCAAAGGGTTGCAGTCCGACTTTAACAATGAGGTTAAGTACAGATAAATTTATGACATAATTATTGCTGAATAATCTGCTACCTGGGCAATACATTACCTTTTCTGTGTTTGGTGCAAGTGGAACATTTAGAAAAACTCTTGCAGCTTCAAAGTTAAGTTTAAAGATAATAAAGTTTTTGATTTTTGAAGTTTTTACTTACGGCAATTTTGGAAATCTGAGCTGTGCCATAAACGTTTAGCTTTAATCAGTGTAAGCTTTATATTTTTTCTTCTAGTGGCTATTATTCTTAGCTTGTACATTTTATCTTTTGGACCAGCGTCTCCCTGTATTCAGGGTAATTTTAATTCTTAAAGTTTCTACCTTTTTCACTGCACATGTGACAGAAGGGAGCAAGGTAAATTCTTTCTTGCCTACATATTTTTTCTAATGTAACCTGAAATTTAAAAAATATAGTCAAGTTATTTTATTTCACATTCTACTGTTTTATTTAGGATTTCCTTAGCTGCAAATCGAATTTTGGAAAGCTACTGAATTGTAAGAAAGGCTTCACCCTTTCCCTTCTTTCCACTCTGGTAACTCCCAAAGCTGCTTTTTTCAGGTATCAGTTCAAAATAGCCATTTATCTTGTGAAGTGCCATCTTACAGGACTGGGGAAAAGCTTTCAGTCTTTGTTGCTGTTTGTTTTGTTTTAAAGGGAAATAAAACCTTATTTAGGAAAAAAAAATACTTTATTTTTCCGAAACATGTTTGACAGATTGCAACAAGAACAAAGTACAGTACAAAGATTACTCACACAGCCTGCAATAGTTAGCAAAACACTGAAAAAAGTTAGGCATTTGATTAAAATTCTTTTGGGTCCAATATACATTTTTCATATTACAGAGGTAATGCCCACTTTACAATGGCATCAAAGTTTGTAAGACCATTATAACACAGTCACTAGTATTTACTCTCTCTCTATACCAGCTTTTGACACCGTATTATTTTACTCCAGACACACTAAGTGTAGTCTGCAGTCAAATACAAATTTCTCTCCTTGTGTCCATTCAGAATTAACTTCAGCATGTTTGCCTGGAATCTACCAAAAGCCTTTCTTGGGTATATATTTATATGCCAGTGAAAACTTTTTTGCATCTGTCAATCCAAGTAATGCCCATACACAATTATCCCCACTTTCAAAAGGGTGCACATGCACAAAACATGATGGTGTAACTGAATGTATTTTTGTCCCTCAAAACCTACAGCTATTTTTACTACCTCTCGCAGCTAACTGTGAGCTGTGGTGTATGGCAAACAAACCTATATGTGATAAGACTAAATCTGTCATGGTGGTTCGTCCTCCCACGCCCATCTTTGCAAAGGAGGCTAAAACAAGTCAGTATAGGCTGTGATCTCTTCTCCAGTATTCTAACATTAAGGAAAAATAAAAGACAGGTATTTTATTCTTCCTGTGAAACTGCAACTTAGTCAACATAAGCAGGAGTGAAGCATCTGACAAATTCTATGCATGTGCAATGTATGAACAAAGAATTATTGTCACGTGTTTACTTTTATTTCCATGCCAATATTATTTCTGCAATTACCTCAAGAATTTAATATTTCTGTTGTGATCATTTGTTTTGCACCACAAAGCCTGTTTTGGTTAATTTTGTTTTCCCTTTCTACCTAAAGCTTTCAGAAAAAGCTAAGAGTGAAATCAGTAGGTTCACAAAACCAGAGCACCCACCTCATTACGGTTTGAGGGCACAGTGACATGAGGCACTTGTGTCCCATTCAGTGGATTACAGTGCAAAGAGTCCTAAGCCAGCTGACACTCCAGACAGCCACTCCATGCAGGACAGAATCCTGGCATTGCATTTATAAATAGCACAGGTCTAAATAGCCTAAAGTCAGCTTTATTGTTTACATGCAGCAAGCTTGGGTACCTCTGCACTGGAATCATCACAAGTTTTCCTATGCCAGAATAAGTATAGAGACAGGTAGGGTTTTTTAGATCTTTGCACCATTTTCTGTCTTTTATGAAGTCTGCAGATGTTTTTTATCTTATAGTTTTACTAAGGTTGGAAAATCCAATGCCGACACAGGTCATTAAGACTTTCTCGCCGCCCACGTGCTCTTCCTCAGGGGTCTTTGTTTCAATTTTAAACATGATCTGGAAGAAGCTTCTCAGGTGTCGCAGAAATTCAATTCTGAGAGAGAGAAAGCAACACAGTTCAAGAAATTAAACAGAAAGCCCATTAGCAGTATGTACTGATCCCAGCAATGAACATGGTGAATGAAACACAAAAGCTTTGCTCAGTAAAGAGAAAGAAGCCTACAGACTCCAGACACTTCTCACTTGTGCTGTGGAAGTGGCTAGTGACCCCTACTGAAACCACTGCACTCTTTGTTATAAGCAGAGAGAGGAATGCCTGGTAACACAGCAAGACAAAACAGTGAGGGAAGAAAAAAAGAGAGAAATGTAGCCAGGCAAGGTCATTTACTCATGATGCTGACTCTCCATCAGGGCTGTATGAATCCCATACCAACCAGTGGTACTCCATTCCCCCTCCCAATGTTTAAAGCAGAAATAAAAGCAAAACAGGGACAGCCAGAAGGTTGGGAGCATACTTTAAGAAGAGAGATCCTAAAGCATGTGTTTGATTTATACTACTAACTTGTCCACTTCTTCTTAGTTAAATGTTCCATTAAAATCACATTTAGAGTCAGACTTCTTCCTGTTTTCTCATAAAAAAAACAACAACACAACAAAAACCCAACAAAAAAACAGAACTAATTTTCCTTTCATCATTTTAGAAAGAAAGGCATGAAGAAATTAAACAGACACAGTGCTCCTAAACACCACTGACTGCAGAACAAGTGACAGGAAAAACTATTAGCAAAAAGAACAAAAATGGCAAGAAAACATTTCCACTGGCTTCTCCAAAACAAGGAATAAACAATTACACCAAAAGACTACAAATACAAAATTTGTAATTGTTCCTAACAAAGGTTTGGTCTCTGTCTCAGTTATGGCCACAAGTAGGTCTGCAGTCTTGAACTAAGGTTTAATCTCCTCCAGCAATTGGTATGTGCTTTTCTAGTTTAAGTTTAACCTTTAAAGAAATGGGATCCAGTTCACACATCTGCTTGTCTGGCAGTCTGAAAAAAGCCTCTGCTCTGCATGCTGAAAGCATAATTGCAAACTAATCACACATACATCATTACAACAAATCAAGAGAAAGTACCCACAAAAGGAGACCACGAGGATAGGACAGTCCCCACAGTGACATCATGAGGCCTCTGAAAGCCTCCTGGCAGCTCCTGTTCAGAGAAACTGTGATAAGCACAGTGAAAGTCACAGGAGCAAAAATTGCCTTATCCACTTCAGCTGAGCATGCTGATGTTCCTGTGCTCAGATGCATGGGGAGAGGAGGGAAATGGCAGGAGCCAGGCAATAAGAGGCTGCTTTACCTATACTGGTCTGTGCTTGGGATGATCTGACTTAAGAGTTATCTCTGGGGCAGTCTCCTGAATGCCTCCACAGGGTCAATGTGGGCACATGGCTCCCAAAGCTATGTACACATTTCTACTGCACCTTCCCAGGCTGGTAACTTGCCTCAGCACAGATACCAGCTCTCTCATCTCTCAAATGGATTTAACAGTTGAAAGAAAGAAATGAGAAACACCTTTTCTTCCATGCCTCTTCAACCGCTAGGTTTCTGGTTGCAGCTATAATAAGCAAATGGGTATATGCTGGCACAAATGCTTCAGTAAAGCTGACAGGCAACAAGCTCTGTACCAGTGTTGTCCTTAGCTGGGTCCTCTGGCAGTATGACAAGAAAGCAGCCAAGTGTAAAACAGCAGAAGTGACATGCTGAACTGCAAGGAGAGCACAGAATAAACTGTACAAATGAAATGCGGTGTGGAGCCAGAGGCTCAGAGAAAAACCCTAAAAGCTGATGAACAAACTTTGCAACATGTTGGTGGGATCAGCTGAGTCCATACTTTGCACACAGGTGGGCTATCATGTATCTCTGCTTCTTCTCCCTTTTCAATGAAGGCAGAGTGAGAAAACACTTATCAGCCCCCATGTACATGGGAAAGGCTCTTGGGAGTGGAATTGAAGGGGAGGCTACCTGGGGACACCAGAGGAGAATTTGGAAGCAGCACAAAGCCAGCTTTGTCTTGTAGAAGTAGAAGCACAAGTGGTAAGAGCCCTAGAAATAGGAGAGAAAGAGGGGGGAAGGTAGGGGTACATGACAAGCGCAGCAGAAAGCAGGTTTGTAAAAGCTTTGATGTTGATCTGGATCACCTGTGGGCACCTCAAATAATAGTGCAGGCTGCACCAAACACACAGGCACAGACTAGAAGACTGAGAGAGGGGGTGGAAGATACACAGAAGGTTTATTTTGCTGAAAATTTAGACTGTGTGTTCAGGCAAGAACAAGGTAGAGCTGAACACTGCACCTTAGGCCCAGGGACAGCTACATGAGCCACACTGGAGGTTTTCCTTATGGCCAATAACAACAACCAAACCAAACCAAACCAAACCAAACCAAAGTAAGAAAAAAAGAGTAAAAAGTCTGTTTATCTAAGTGCTGTCTTTTCCCAAAGCCCGCTAAGGAACACCAAAAGATACACAACCACTTCATGTGTCAGGGCAAAGCAACCAACTCACAGACCAGTGCGAAAGAAGACCTGTGCACCAGCAATGCCTCCCTGGTTCAACTGCCCCAGGACTTGCACAGTGCTCTGCCTGGCAGCACCAGCAGCCCCAGCATTGCTCCCTGGAGTACTGACAGATATCTTCCTGGGAGAAGACAGCCCAAGGAGCTGGAGGAGGGCATTGCCAGGCAGGTGGACAACTGCAAGCCAGTCAGCCTGGCTGGGCAAAGGCACCCTGACCCCTCCCCTTGAAGCCCCTAAGCCCTTGCAAAGCCAAGGGTTGGGGCACTCAGGGGCACTCCTCAGGCCTTCCTGTTGCTGTCCTTCACAAACACCTGCCTAATGCCAATCCACCTGCATGTAGACAGGTCTGTCCTGCCAGACTGACCTCTGAGTCAGTGGCAGAGCCAGCACACTGCATTTGATTTTAAGCTCAGCTTGACAGAGGCATGCACTTCTGTGAAATCTGAATGATAAGAAAAGGATAAAGCAGATGGCCACTGGCCAAGTGGTCTTTCTGGGACAGGTATCCCCAGTGCCACTCAGGACAGCCTATTCAAGGTGTTGCCTGCCCTTCCGCTCCCCACCATTAGCTGGGGCAAAGGATGCTTCTATGAAAGCACACAAATCTGGGAGAAATTTCCTCATTCTGATGCCATATTCCAAAGCACCATGTACCCACGGGATGCTCTCAACTGTAGCTGAGAGCTACATGCTACAGTATGGTAGACAGGGAAGCCAATCTAGCATAACACAGCTTTTAAATAGCTTCAGATTCTGCACTGTGGGAGAGTTAAATGCAGAGATGTCATAGCACCAAGAGAGGAAAGAAGAGACAACATTAGGGAACGTGACAGTACTACAATGTACTTCATAAGCTTGTGCATCTGATGAGTTGCTCGGGAGCCAAATTTACCAGCCCTTTATAAGCAGCCTTAGTGATGGCATGGGGGTGCTGCATAGAAAGCTGTGTTCTCTCTGCGTAGATCCTCAAAGGACTGATGAGTCACATTCTCACAGAATCACAGATTTTATGACTTGCTGCTCCAGCATGAGTGTTCCTGACATTTATCCCTGCCACACATACCTAGCTTGGAAGAAGTGACGACCCACCAATTTGAAATCAGCCCACTTACAAAATAAACTACTAGGTTTGCTTGATTTTCATAGCACAACAAAAAAAAAGTTTTAAAAAATAAAAAAGACTGGACAATGACAAGTGATTGAATTGTTTCACATGCCTAACTGTGCACTTAAAACACTAATACCTACTCTTTATAAGCCTTTCACATGAATACTTACTTTACAGGAGATTACTTCACCTCTGTGCAATGGGACACTTCCCTGTCTTCCCCTCAAAATCTAATGAATGTTGCTTCCAAGGTATCAGAGGTTGAGAAGAGCAGTTAGGCAATTTCTAGCTCTCATGTGATGGCACCACCATTCTTCAGTTATCACAGTACTGTACCTTTCACGTATACAGCACCGGTACCATGATAACCGAAAAAGGACAGTTCATAGTCTTATTATTTGATGCCATTGTCAGATAAACAAACCACCCTTCATTTGACTAAGAAAAACTGCTCAGTCTCTAGGAATAATTGTGATCTAGTCAATCACTTGCAAGTCTGATAAAGCAAATTAAATTTTTGATACTGGATGCTCTTTCCCTGAACAGTTTCTGCTAGAACTCAATCTGGCCACTTCTGTGAAAGATAATAAAATGTGTTTTTATAAATACATTAATGAGAAAAGGAGGGCCAAAGAAATTCTCCATCCTTTATTGGATGCAGAGTGGAACATTGTGATCTCTAATGAGGAAAACGCTGAAGTACTTAATGCCTTCTTTGCCTCAGTCTTTAATGGGAAGATCAGTTATCCTCAGAGCAACCAGAGGAGAGCAGACTAGGAGCAGAACAGCCTCCCTGTAATCCAGGAGGAAGCCTTTAGTGACCTACTCTTCCACTTGGACACTCATACGTCTATGGAGTCAAATGGGATGAGACTCTCTATCACTTATCATCAGTCCTGGCTAACCGGGTAGGTCCCGGAGGACTGGAGGTCAGCCAGTGTGATGCCCATCTATGAGAAGAGTCAGAAGGAAGATTAGGGGAACTACAGTAACAGCCCATGGCCTGGACAGGTGCACTCTTCGCTGGGTAAAAAACTGTCTGGATGTCCAGGCCCAGAGAGTAGTGGTGAATGATGCCACATCCAGCTGGTGGGTGGTCACCAGTGGTGTTCCCCAGGGCTCAGTACTGGGGGCACTTCTATTTAATATCTTCATTAGTGACCTGGATGAGGGGATTGAGTACACCCTTGGTCAGTGTGCAGACAACACCAAGTTGAGTGGGAGCACTGGAAGGCTCTGCAGAGGGTTCTGAATGGGCTGGATCAATGGGCCAAGGCCAGTGGTATGAGGTTCAACAAGGCCAAGTGCCTGGTTCTGCCCTTGGGTCACAACAACCCCAGGCAGCGCTACAGGCTGGGGACACAGGAAAGCTGCCTAGTGGAAAAGGACCTGGGGGTGCTGGTTGATAGCAGCTGTATATGATCCAGCAGTGTGCCCAGGTGGCCAAGGAGGCCAATGTCATCCTGGCCTGTGTCAGCAATAGTGTGGCCAGCAGGACTAGGGCAGTGATCATCCCCCTGTCCTTGGCACTGGTGAGGCTGCACCTCAAATCCTGTGTTCAGTTCTAGGCCTCTCACTACAAGAAAGACATGCAGGTGCTGGAGCATTTCCAGAGAAGGGCAACAAAGCTGGTGAAGCATTTAGAGAGTAAATTATATGAAGAATGGCTGAAGGAGCTGATGTTGTTTAGCCTGGAGAAAAGGAGGCTCAGGTGAGACCTTATTGCTCTTTACAACTACCTGAAAGGAGGTTATAGTCAGGCGGGGCCCAGTCTCTTCTCCCAGGCAACTAGTGACAGGATGAGAGGAAATGGCCTCAGGTTGGATATCTGAAAGAATTTCTTCACTGAAAGGGTCATTAAGCACTGGAACAGACTGCCCAGGGAGGTGGTGGAGTCACCATCCCTGGAAATGTTCAAGAAATGACTGGATGTGGCACTATGGTCTAGTTGGTAAGGCGGTGTTCACTCAAAGGTTGGACTTGATCTTGGAGGTCTTTTCCAACCTTGATGATTCCGTGATTCTGTAACCTGTGTTTACAACTAGCTATGTAAGAAATTTAGTCTTTTTCTCTCCTCTGAACAACTACCAGCAGCAGACAAAGCTTTAATAAAAACTGAGACTGAATGACTAGATAGAAGACTGCTGCCCAAGAGGGGTAAAACTTTGAAGTAGCACATAGCTCCATGCGTTAAAGTCTTCAGCTGTTTCTTACAGATCATCACAGCTTTAGAATTTGGTTAGCTATTTGAAATACGACATTTAATGACACAGCTACAGAGAGATCACTAGGAAAACACACTAGTGTACACTAGGCAGCAAAAGCAAACTGATGTACACATATAATCCAGGTCAAGAACCATCAATAAACTCTGTCTCTGCAATTCTCAGAAACAGGAATAATATAGAACAGTAAGGGAATAATCATCTAACATGTAGAAATAAACTCTAGGTAACTTACGCCACTTGTCTCATTTGAAGTCAGGTACAAGTTGTTCTATTCATAACCACAGGCAAAGTCTTTTATATATAAAAATAGCTGTGCAATAAAAGTAGTGAATTAAAAAAAGACTGCTTAATTAAACTGAACAAAACAACTTACGTGTATGGAGAGAGAGGTCCTAACAGGACTTTGGAAACATCCCGTTGTCCAAGGGTCATAAGAAGCAGAGCAAGGCTCTGATTTGTTGAATCTACACAGCCTCCCTGCAAACCAAAATGTTTTAATAATTAATTTCTGTACAAACCAGAAACTGGGATGGGAGGAGAGTAATAAAGGAAAAAAATACACTTAAAAGGCTGAAATATCAGTCCCAATTTTCAAGGGCCAAGAAGATAGAAATCTAGATTTTGTAACAATGACAAACTAATTTCACATGGCAGGCTGGGAAAGGAACAGAATTAAAACAAACCCAGAACAAGGTCACATTAAACATTCCTCCCATCCCTCCTAATCTCTTTTAACATCACAGAAGGTAAACACTGAAGAATTTCCTTGCAGTAAATTTAAAAGAGGTATTAATTATAGTTCATATGCCTCTGAAGATACCATGAATTGCAGCACTTTATGTATTTGCCAATCTGAAACAAGAAGCAGATGAGAGTTTCGTAGGGAGTATTCCTGACACTGGACTTTCTGTATTTGTAGCTCGGTTAATAATTCAAAATGCTCCTTATCACTTGGATGAAAACTAAATTTTCTGAGCTTGTTTTTTGTTTTTCTAAATCTGTAAACGTTATGAAACATCTACTTTTGTGACCAAATCTATGCAAAAGCTTCCATCAGCATGGAGACAATCGTGTCCTAAACAATATATCAAAACACAGTGCATCCATCACATCCCAGCTGCTTACATAAGCTCTGTTGCTGCAATGAGTCAGTCATCACCAGGTTTTTTGTGCAAAGGGAATGTGCTGTTATGCCCATTCATGGTGGTACATCCCCCCTGCACCTTTGGGCCACTCTACAATGTCCCCAGGATTTCTCATTAGACCTTGACCTTGATTAATGGCTCCTAGGCAGCTAAGCTCCTCTTGAGTTTATCAGAAAGCCTGTCTGTTCCTAGGATCTTCTGTTGCCTACTGAACTGCTGTCATCTAACGGACAGCCTTGGAATATTATTTTTGTCTAAATTACAGCCCAGGTGGAATGATATTATTGTTACTGCACCTTTTGAGGAAAATTTCAGTAACAATCAACCCAGATGTTGGTAAGGATGGAGAGTGACAGAAGACGAAAGCCAAGCATCTCACAACCCTATAAGCAGCAGTCCTAAGTGAGGCTCTTTGAGCTCTCCTGGGCCACAGCAGTCTGCACCAGCACCTCCCTCTCAATGGTATGCCTCTCGAAGCTTGCCAATCCTCAAGTTTGTGATACTTGGAAGACAATCACCAAAAGCTGCTGATGAGACCTGGGCTGATACTCTCACTCCTCAAGATTGAACCCTTCACTCACTGAGAGGTGCAAAGGCACCTGATGTATTTCACTGAGCTTGAAGCAGTCTCAAGTCACAGGCACTTATGGGGACTTACCCCCATGTTCTTATGGGGGACTTCAAGCTGCCTGTAGAAGGCCTCATCCGTTTTCTCCCTCTGATCAGGGAGCCTGTAGCAAACGCTCACAAAAATGTCAACTTTTATCCTAACTCATAAGCTCATTACTTGCTCATCACCCACCCCAAGACAGAGGGCCTTCCTGGTCTGTCTCTCCTAAGCAGTGTATAGCCCTTTGCGACAACATTCCATGGTGGAAGCTATCCCACCATGTCTCTGTAACTGCAATGAGATCAAAGCCCTGTGAGGGCATGCAGCTCTCTAGTTCCTCCTGTTTTTTCCCCATACTGTGTGCACTGCTGTACAGGCACTTTATAGAGGCATTTGATTCTGTCAACATCCCGGTAGTCAATGAATAAATGCCGCTATATCCTTTAGACATAAACCATTGATCAAATCTGAGGCTAGTTTGGCAAGGGGTCTACTATCGTGACCCAAAGGGAGGATCTCTCTTATCCTTTTCCATCCTTACCTTTTGCATCCCTGCTCTCCATTGTAGATTGATTCTAATCCAATTTTCCTTTGTGCACTTCATCTGTGTAGTACGCAACAGAGTGAACCTTGCCATCAAACTTTGTTGCACTTCAACAAATTGATATAAAGCCTGCTTTATAAATCACCTTTCCTGGTGATTTAAGTGACCCAAACCACTCATTTGCAACACCATTCCCACATAATCAGTTGCCAGACACCGAAATTAAGCAATTGCTTGTAATCTAATGACAGAACAGTAACTTCTGCCAAATGAAGGACTTCACACTCCCAAGAAGGCCAAGTTTTTTTTTTTCTTCGATCCAGCTGCCACTTACTCAAGCATCCAAAATCAAAAACAACCCTCCCAAGAGAAATGGGATGGGCAAAGTCGGAGCCAAAGTACATTTGTTCCAAAACATCTGGCACTCGTTACCAACCTAGGATGCAGCTTCTAGGCTCTATTAATTCAGTCTATGGCAGTTTCTCCATTATTGTTTCTATTGACAACAGAGCCAAATCTGGCTAGATGTGACAATTAGACACAAATCATTAAAATCCCATCCATTTTGAAACGTTGTTATATAAATCCACAACTGATATGTACATATATATATCACAGCTCTGGTTATTGGACAACAGTGTTTCAAAAAGGATTATTCTTCTGACCTTTGATTTAGTGTCAGTTATATTTTGGAATACACGCAATTTCCTCCCTTACCTGTGTGGTACATATTTGCATGCCTCAAGAATTTCTTACATAAAGGGTAAAAATTATTGCAGAGGGTTTCCGTCTTGGTTTTTGTTTTTTTTTCTCTCTGGAAAAATGGAGTAGACTCTTGCCAAACTGAAGTAAGGTCATCTGGAAAATTAAGCCTTCAGTGAAATCCTTCACTCATTTTAGCTCTAGTTCAATAAAACCAACATCCTTAGCCCTCTTGCCTCTCCAAGGTCCCCTAACAACTCGTCCTTTCTTCATTAAGGCTGAAACAAGTATTGCAGCCTCTCCTATTTTTCATGATTGCAAGGAATATAAGAATTAAATCCTTTTCCAGTTCTTCCAGGCCGTTCCATTTGCAATTTCCAATTGCTTGCTATATAACGCTCCCATAAACAATGCCTTTCAAAGACAAGAGTTAAAATCCTCATTGGCCTTCTACAATTAAGGTTCAGAGAGAATTGCATATGGATTTGTAATGACAAGGCTAGTCAGTCACTCCATGCCCTCTCTCACAGAGTCACTGCAATTAGAACTGTTCTGTTTATTAATAGTCAATTAGCTCTGACATCTTTCATGAACAAATGTGCATAAAAAAAGCTCCACAATTCCAAGAATCATACAAACTCTTTCATTTCTTTTTTAACTCTTAGTAAAAGGACCATTTAGCACTTAATGTTTCAAGGTTCAAATTCTTAGATTTCCTAGGTAAAGCAAGCACTTTATGAAATGTCCCTGGGCTCCTTTAAACAGTAATGAACTCCAGCAGATTTGTGGGTGACCTGAATAGCCAAAGCCCTTTTACAGAGAAGTCAAAGCCCTTTTACAGAGAAGTCAAAGCCCTTTTACAGAGAAGTCAAAGCCCTTTTACAGTGCTCTTAGGATGCCCTTCTCTGGCCAACCCTCCCTAACTCCTGCAGCACAGTACCTACAGGCAAAAACACAGATGGAGAAACAATCCCATAACAAGGAGATCTAAACACAGGAAAAGAAATTCTCCCTTGAGCCCTGTATTCAGTGAGTAGGTCATGTAAAGAGAGTGGGACTTAAAGACTGCCTGTTCAGAGCAATCCATTCTTGCTTTCCCAAATTTTTAGTTTCATTAAACATTCTACCTAGGCAAAGAAACATAGGGAAACAAAGAAGATATATTCAAACTAAACAAATACTGCACACATTGCAAGAAGTTTTTATATCCTCTCTGGGGTCAACACTAGATTCAACTGACCTAACCAAAAAAACCTCCAAAAAACAAACCAAATGTTCAAAAACCAAACACCAAAAAAAGCCCACCCCAAAACAAAAACCAAACCAACCAACCAACCCAAAAAGTACATGAGAGAGAAAATGAGAAAGAAACTACATCTTCCCAAATATCAGGCTAGCACTATATGAACATGTGTATCATATATAAATTCAAGTGCATATTCTGAAAACTACATAACAAAACCCACCATATTGCCTATGACAGAGGGAGTGAAGAATTCACTAAATAAGGACTGAGCTTATCCAGTGGATAAGCAGCACACTTATCTAATAGAATGCTAACAAGAACTTTTCCACAGTGAGCTGCTGTACTGGAGGACAGCAGTCTGTACACTGCTCAACTCTTTGTCAGTTACTTTTGGACTCAAGTGGCCCACACATAAAAGACTCTTCCAGGAGCACCAGCAGTACCATAGCAGGCCACAGCAAACACCCTCACTTGCAGAGAATCTGATCCTCAAAGACATTGAATCCTCACAGCCTATTACTTTTTCATTCAAAGACTTGCCTGACCCTGTTTCCTCCTCAAACATTTTTTCTTGTCTTGAGATACTCGCTATCCTTTGCAAAATTTGACTCAGCACATTCAAATGGCTGCAGCACACTGAAGCAGAAAGTCACCTAGTTCAAGCCTTTCCATCTTGAAACTTTCATTTCAGAAGTTCTCTGACATCTGACTCTGAACAAAGCATAATATCTGGACAAATTTCCTCACTAGTTTCAATCTGTCAAGTGCTGGATGGTTTTTAAAGGAAAAGATACTTCTTGCTGCTGATAAAAGTATCTGAAAATTGGATTTTTGATGTCTCCAAACATCTGACTGCCTGAGGATGTTTTCCAAAACATTTATACAAAGCAACAAATATATCAGATTTTAGTTTAGGTTGAGTGTGGGTTTTTTCAGTTTTGGGGTTTTTGTTTGGTTTTTTCTTTTTCAGGGAGGGTGGGAGGGAACTGAAAGATTTTACAACTCCCCCCTCAAATAAAAATAGCTACCTGACACTACATGCAGAAACAGACAGATGCTTCAGTCACTAGTTGTGACTATTCTCCATACATGCACTTTGAAGTACAAGGGGCCTAGACAGTACCCAGGAACACAGGGAGAATATTTATTGGTGGTACTTCTATGAGATAAGAACTCTAGGCTACAAAGAGAAAGTCCTCTAGCAACACAGTGCATATACTGAATAAACAAAGACAAAATATTAATGGAAGACTGAAACAAGGGGCAAGTTGGTAATTCAAACAGATGAAGGATTTGCATAAGGGAAAAGAAAAGATAATATGGTCATGGATAAACAAACTACTACAGGTATGGATGTGATTTATAAGGTTGAGGGGAATTTTTATCATTGACTACATGCCCTAATACAGAATCTCAATAATGGCATTTTTAACCCTTTGCAAAGTCCTCTCAGCTTATTACAGTCCAGAGCAACTACTTTTTTTTTTAACAGTGAATATTATTTGTAGATGACTGCCTCCTAAAGGCCAAATGTGTTATGTCAATACTAAAAACTAGTTATTTTAACATTTGTGAAGATATGAAACAAAAGCAGCAGGTAGGTTCTTTATTAAATCAGAAACTCACTAGTGTGCTGTTTGCCAAATCATTTGAAAGACTGAAAACTGCTCTTCCACTAGAAGTCTTGCCACAAATGAAAATCATTTCAGTAATTAAAAAAATGAGACTGCTGTGAAAAACTGTGATGCACTTAAGATTCCTAAGCAAACACTGTCCTAGCTGCTTTCCAACAAGCCATACAACCAACAGATCTCAGCACATTTGACTTTGTCATCATCATCACAAAGTGGTCAACACAGAGGCCTGTTACTTTTTTTTGTCTTCTTCTCCCTTGTGTGTTCTCCCACTCATAATGCTCCATTCCAACTACTAGTTTAGAAGCATTGACTATATTCCCCATCCAACTTCTTAAAAAACCTCTGAAAGCCCACATGAAGCTGACTGAATTCTGTTGTAGGCAGAAAGCAAAAAAAGAAAAATCTGCCATTACTATGATTCATAGTAACATCTCTTGGACATTGGAAATAACATGGCCTTTAAAAAGCACCCTGTTAAAGGAACCGTTCAAAACCACCCTTTACCTGGATGAAGAAGACATTGGCAGCATCAGATCATTTCTTTGTTTGGATCTGAGCCTGTCTGAGGGTGCCTCTAAGACACCTCTTCCTTTACCAATTTCGTCACCTCCTTCCCCTACAGCTGTAGACACAAAACACTGGCCACTTACCCTGTAGATCTCCTCAAGCAACAGCTTAGCACAGTTCTGGCCCAGTTCCTCGGGAAGCACAGCTGCTCCCTGGCCCTGAGGGTTTGAGGCTAGCTCAGCACTGAGAATAGTGCCATTGATGGTTTCTGCAGTAAGACACATGCCAAAACCTGGTGATCTGAAAGAAAGGGAAAAAGTGCATTTGATTTAAGGACAAAAATCAAGTAATGGGCCAAGAACTACTCCCAGCCAACCTCCTCTTTAAGTCACAACCAGCTCCTCTCCTAGGGCAATACTGGGAATCTGGACTTGATGGCAAATTTCCTGGTTGATACATTAGATTCACTCTGGGGAAAAAAAAATTAACAGCAGTATTTAAAAGTCGAATCAAGTACCACTTGCCGCAAAATCTTTCAAAAGGAAAAAAGAAAAAGAAAAGAAAAAGCCATCCAAACATCAGAAATGCATTTTTTTAAAAAAGAGGAGGTTATCTTTCACATTAATTTAACTCACGTTTGCTGAACATTTCAAAGATATCTGGTGTTTCTTCACTGTGACATTCAAAAACAAAATTACCTTTCTTTGGGGCTTGAGCTCTTTCCCTGAAAGCTTCAATACTTAGCAAGATTAGACCAATTACGCAGAATCAGGGGTACTGCAGTCGTACTGAAATCATACCTATGATCAATGTGACAGCACAGCAGCATCAGAAACACACATGTACCAGCCAGGTGGAAAGGGATTCAGTTCCTCTTCCCATGCTATTATTTATCCCTCTGCATGGGGCTACATGTAGTAAACAAAATGCTGCTGTCTCAATTAATTTGACTTTTTAATTTTATAGACAGATAAAAAAAAAAAAGGGGACCCCAAAAGCACACAGCTCCCAGAAAAGTTTCTGCAATTCTGGTAACTGTTGACAGCCTGGAGACACAAGAGTTACAAATCTGGGATATTAAATAAGATAAAGGACTAGAAAAGAGGAAAAATACTTTAAAATGAGTCAACAATTTCTAGGTTTCTAAACTTCTGAACCTAACAAGTTTTAAGGTAATATTTCAAAAAGCAGAAACAGTGACAGAAAATACGCATGCCTGCATTTGAGCATACAGACAAAAGACAAACAAATGAGTTATCCAGAACTCTTTCAACTTCAGTGAAGAGTGACAAGAGGATAACAGAGCTGACAGATACCAGTAAAATTGTCTAGATCACATCCATCACTTCTGTGTTCTGATGGCAAACAAAATTTGTAGAAGTACAGTAAATTAATTTTCCTGTCCTCATTGGTGAAAAGACATTCTTGCAGCTATTCAGCAGAATACTTCCTTAAAACAGTTCAGTCCCATCCTCAATGCTACCATTTCCATCAGAAGGTGTACAATTAAGTTTGAATGTTGGTTTCCTCAATGTACCATGGCACCTCTGATCTTAATCTCACTTCAAAGCCAAGGATTTAAAAATGAAGAGAGCTCAAGTTGCCTTTAGGTGGCAGTAATGATGCACTGCATTCCTTGTTTAAAAAAAACACACTTCTATCCCTGTTACTTGAGTAAAAGACATGCATCTACTGAATAATTTCATTTTTCCTTGTGAGGAATATTTATTTCAAGTCAGCAAACAGAAGACTGTGATCTAAAACTCAACAGAATTACAGATCAGAACACCCTACCACATGAACAAATGCAGAATTACGTCTGTTCCCTGTGAATACTGGATACTCACTTTCCAGAGCTGACCCCCTTCATATGATCTGTGCAGATATAGATGTCTGGGAGGAATTTATTTAGAATGCCCCTTGCAGATTCCACCATTCTGTTTGCCATCTGTGGTGACACTCGGACAGAGAATCTACATTTCTGAGCTAAGAAATTATTTGTGGTCACAAAAGAAATTGAAAGTGGAGATTGACAAAAGTGGTCAAGAGGTTCCAACGCATTATTTCAGAAAACCTGGTTTTGTCCTGTACATCTATTCATAAACACTGGTCCATGTTCCTGTACTTAGAGAAGTGTATGCACGTACGTGCTTTCTACAGTCTTTTCATCGATACACCTTGAAGTGAATTACATAGAATGTGCTGAAGAACAACCTATTATGACTGAGTAAACATGTATCTTGAAAATGCCCTTCAACAAATTTAAATTGCTGTTCTGTCATCCTGTGTTTTCTTATGATGGAGGAACCCCCGTGTCCTCTGCTATTCATATACTATTAAAACATGGGCCTGGGTGAAGTTTCTGTGAATTAGCAGCAAGAAATCCTGCCTTTCTTTTTCTACCGGGGAGAAATTGGGAAGATGAATAAGAAATTAAAGACAAATGTTTTAACAAAAAAAAATTAATTGTAAAAGGCTGTAAGAAAAATATCTTTGCTCTCTCCAACCATTTTGCAGTGCTCTAAGGCTATCAAGTTCACCGACTCTCTAAGCGTCTGAAGGTTCCAAGAAGGAAGAAATTACCACCTTCCTGCTCACCCCAACCCACCTTCTCACAGTACACAAGAGGTGAACTGCTTTTCTGTCCTTGTACTCGGGTGCTGCTTCAGAGAAACTCCTAACAGATCTCCAAACGTACAAAGCACATTGTGCTCCAAATTCCATCCCAAGCATAGTGCAGACTCACACCGTGCACATTTAACCACCCATCTGCACATACATTCACACATACAGAGAAACACACTTTCAGAACTCCCAGCTAGCAGGGAGGAACTTCCTTTTCTACAAATTTCTATAGCATCTCTTGTGGACTAGTTAAACCAAAAACTTTTAGATTTTAAGGGCAAAATCATTAAATAATAATCAGAAAACTGATTGCTCTGCACAGTTGGTACACTCGGTATTTTGGATGACTGTAAAAGGTTGCTGCAACACAATCGCCCCCAGCTGTGAGGAAGCAGATTTACTCAGATGAATCCTGAAGGGACAAAAATACACATTGAAGAGACTTAAGGACTTATCCTCCCAGATATTTTGTTTTCTACTGTCTTGAAGGACCACTTAATGGCTAAACTAAAATAAGACTGTATCTCACTGGGCTTACTAAAGGCAAACCCGTATTCCCGAGGAAAAAGCTCAGGAAAACTTAGAGGAAGTTCAAAAATCTGTAGTTCACATACATCAATCAAACCAAAGTGGCCCAAATGGTGCTGCGCATTAACACCAATTTAGAACAATGCCAGTAAAGTCATGATCATCCCTTCCTCCTTCACACACAAATATATAGAACTACTCACTAGAGAGAGGAATGGAGGCATAAGGAAAGTACTTTCTTCATCAGAAGACCATGGCAACCAGCACCAAAAGCACAATGAGCCACCTACTTTTTGAACTACAGCATATGCATCCAGTAAAACTGCTCTTGCCTGGCAATATGGCACTCATCTAAATGCAGCAATTGGAAAGATGTCCTTTTCTCACACATAATTATGATGGTATGCCACAAAGTAAAAGAAGGAACAGGCTGCAAGTCTACACCTCTGGCAGAAAACTCGATCTCATTTCTGCTTTCCTTTTGAGTAATCAAAGCCAGATTATGCTTGGGAGTCTCAATCACAAATTAAACTACAAGCTGGCCCTTGCTCAAGACAGTTTCCTCTAAGGAATTTCTGCCTTCTTCCTACAATGACAGCAGATTCATGACAGATACCACACAAAAACCACAAGAGAAAAATAAAATCAAAAAGAAACAAACAATCTAGAACATAAACTAGATGTGCAGATCTGTTCAAAGAAGTGAGGAGTTCACAACAATACTTTGTGCCCTTATCTTTTTGTGGAAGTAAAATCTCCTCCACTTCCATCTGCAATAGCACTACCAAAGGTGAAGAGCCAATGACCTTCTTTCCAAAACACAACAAAAAGTTTAGTGTGCATAGTAAGGTGTAAATTGAACTAAGATTTAAACTCCCATCTAACTTCCAATAGACTAATTAACAACCTATTGTCACCTATTCGATGCGTAACAAAACTACTATTTGTTACTACTGGATTTACACACAAGGTAAGATTTCTTTTAGTGCTGCTTATATGATGGAAGGTATTTTAACTTTTCCTTGCTATTGAAAAGATTTTAAATACTGCTGTTCAGTTTGAAATTTATTCACTTATCTACAGGTGCTTTTTGAACAGCAATGTTCTGAACACAGCAGTTTTGAGACACTGTCCTGAAATCTAGTTGTGTGACTCCTCTGTGTAATGGTATCCTGTGTACCTGGATACATGTTCAACAACACGGTGCATTCCTCTGACTTCAAGTTAGGAGACTTCTTTTTTTGGAGCAAAATTATTTAAAAGTAGAAAAACAGTCAAACAAAAAGGATACGCAGTTCCTCTGATACGCTTGATTTTGCCAGGGTCTGTAAACTGAACAGGCTGCAAGGTCTTTCTCACTGGGCAAGCAAACAGTATCTCTCCACCTCCTTTGGGAGGCATTCCTCTCCGATTGATCTAGAAACAATAATGGAGGAAAAAAGCAGGTTAGTAAAGAGTACAAAGAATGTACCTACACACCCCAAAACTTACAGCTTTTACTTCACATAGAATAAAATGTTATAAGTAGGGGCATTATGTGAACAGAGCAAGAAAAAGACATCCTAAAGGCAGAAATGGATTTTGCACCAAAACTAAAAGCAAACATTGATTTCTTTTTTCCTCTTCTCTCAAATACAGTAAGGCGTGGCTTCTCAACAGAAAACAAAGCAAAACCAACCAACCAAAAAAACATCTTTACCAAAACAACCTTGGCTTAAGAGTAGCAAATCTGCACCTTGCTGCTGAAGAAAGACTAGAAGTGCTTGAGTTCAGTTGGTTAGAGCACGGTGCCAATAACACCAAGGTCATAGGTTTGATCCCCATAGGGGTCCTTCAGTTAAGACTTGGACTTGATGATCCTTGTGGGTCCCTTTCAACTCAGAATATTCTGTGATTCTGTATAAGGGGGACCAGACCTGTCTAGCCTGATCCTGATCCACCATCCCACGTCAACACCCACAAAGATGGAGTTGGGACACAAGCCTATGAGTGGGCCTGGCTCAGGTGTAAGGGCAGGGCTATGGCGAGCTGGAAACCAGCTGCAGGGCCACGGGAGTAGAGGCTGACAGTCCCAGGACAGTGACATGATGATTTTACATCCAGATTTATTGGGCCTGTGAAGAGTGTAGTCTTTAAGAAAAGCTTCTTTCTTGTATTTTCCAAACTGAAAGCAAAGAAGGCAAAAGATGCCATTATTACTCCCTAGCCCCAAGCATGGGGCATGAAGAGCGAATAGAAATAAAAAGATATTAAATTAACTGAAAAGCAACAGGAAAGTAAAAAGGTTTCTTAGTCTTCTTTGGCGACTAAGAGAAGTCACTACTTTCTCCTTACCCCCATATCCATAGCCTTTGCATCTCTCCTACTACAATTACTGTGTGGCTGGTATGCCATTTAAAACATGTCAAGAACAAGGGGCAATTTAAGATGTGTGTAACCACAACAAGATATCTGTTAGAGACAGAAACCAAGAGCAAACATGTGGCCCTCTGAAGCAGTGCAAAAGTATAATTTCAACACGTGCTAGAAAAGAAAGGAACAAACTGTCTTACCTTGATTTCCAGATTTTCACCATCAATTCCAAACTTCTTCAGTAGAGGTAGAGCTGTTGCTTTAAGGACATCAACCTACACAACACCAAATTTAAAAAGCAGACTCTTTATTGGAAGTTATATTAGTCCATAATTTAAAAATCTCTGCATTATGAGGTGACTAATAAAGACAAGTTTTCTCCATACAAGTTAGTCTATGGGAAGACATGGGAATACAGCATAGAGAGCTTCAGCTACTCTTAGACTGCCACAGTATCTCATTACTAACAAAATTTGCTAGAACAAATTACTGGAAGATGGAATTTGCTATTCTGGCTTCTTCTTGGCCTGATTTTTACTTCCATTACGGTTCAGCTAAAACAGCTTACTTGTTTCGTTGAACACAGTTATTGAAAAAATTGCATTCTTCTGTCATTACTTAAAAATTCCTACAAAAAAATAAATTATTGCAAGAACCTTTGCATTTTTGCAAGCATCGCTGCAAGAGAAGGCCCTTGGTTTGGCAGGAAGAACATCAGTCTTCTGTCAAGAACTTCTTTTCACCTGTTTCTGAGAAACAGAAGCTTCTATATTACTTCTCTTGAAGCACTTCAAAGAATCTGATGTGGGTGATACATCACCAAGGTACTCCTTTTGAGCCAGGTGCTCAGCAGATTCAGGTCTGAACATTGCTCTTCCTAATTGCTGACTTAAGATTACAGTGACTGTCCTCTTCCCTCTTCTGAAACTTCAGTAGCATTGCCAGAAGTGAAAACAAATTATTTATCAGAGCAACAGCACAGGGAGTTACCCGAGACAATCAGTTCAGGAGAGACAGGACCAGGACAGCATGACCAAAGAGTAACTAAATGCAGGTGGAGGAAAGAGGCATAGGTAGACAGCAGCTGAGGAGGCAGATAAAAAGCACCCTCTTTCCCATGCCTTCAGCCGGAATCCACAATTCCTAAGTGTCCTTGTCTCTGCTTTGCAGAGAGCATAAGCCACTGACAAAGCAGTAGCGCATACCTCCACCTACAAATTTGTGAACATCTTGTTAAAGCTACCCAAGGAGCTACGAGTGTATGTTGCAGTTCTCACTCTTTAAATCCTGCTGGACAACATACTTCCTTTCTTGTGGAGAAGCATTTTGGTGTTGTTTTTAACGGTATTATCAATATTTGAATGTCTTCATTAGAAAAAAAAAACCTTTAAGTCAATGGTTCCTTTTTTATATTTATGTAGTTGATGTTTTTTCAGCCAGGCTACCTTAATTTGGCCCTTCAGGATTATTCGTTAAACACAATTTTTGACTTTTAGAGCAAAAGCCTTTACTAATATGCATGTGCACACATAAAGACAAATGTGAATATCAGTGGCAGAAGTTTCAACAAGCTGATCTGGTTCACATTAAAATTACACATTTCTCCCTCTTTCTTATGAAACAAAACATACCAGTGAAAAAAAAAAAGCTTCACTATGTAGGTTAGGAACTGTTTGCTTCCTACATTTCCACTTTTGCAATTCTTTCTCCAGAGAAAGCATGTTATGCCAGCGTTAGAAACCCAGATCAACTTTGAGTCTCGTGTTTGTTTCCAAAAACTTCAAAACTTGTCATAGTTTTCAGTCCTCAGACAAATTCCATGATATTTATCAGGTACCAGACAGACATATAATAAGAAACTAACTGTTCCAAATTTGTGGCCTAAATAGACACGGTAATCAGCAGTATTTGAAGAAGGGGAAAAGGCTGTTCTGCTTAGCAGATGAGTGGGAAGTCAGGCAGGATGTGAAGTATTTCACTGAAAATCACAAGACAGTAGCTAAACTGAGACCCAAACCCATTTTTCTAGCCTTTTGTCAATTCTCAGCCATAAACCAAAGATTCGGCTCGTCTTGAAGGGCAGTTATTTCATTTCCAGAACAGACAACAAAACGCCAAGTTGTACCAAAGCAAATGCATCATACAACTGAGGGTATACCTCAGCACAAATGACACTAACATGCTAAATTCCACAGACATTGTTTATTCACAAACTAGTGTAATGCAAATCTTTTTCCTTTAAAGAAATATACAACAGTTTAAAAAAAAAGAAAAAGAGAAGGAAAAGTAACTTTTAGCATCCCTTAGCTAGTGCACAGCTGAAAAAAACCCCAATAAACCACACACGGACCCTACAGTATATGGCTACCTTGGAGAAGGGCAAGCATCAGTTGAGCTGTGTAGCCATTAGCACTTCACAGAATATCGTTTAGCCCTGCCATACATACAGTGTTATATTTTGTTAAAAAGGGCCCAGACTGGGAGAAGGGGAAGAGAAAAAACAGTTTAGGAAGGAAACAAGAAAAGCCAGGGATGGGGGAAAAAATTCCATAGGAAGAACTTGTTTTCCACAGACAACTGATGAGTTTTGATTAAGATTGAAGATTACTGCTCCTAAGCCAAAACTTCACAAGCTTCACATCAGCACGACAGTAATTTCAACTCAAAGTCCTATGGCATAGCTGTAAAGAACCTTCAACACTTGCAAACACAAACATTAAGAATGATTATACTAAAACAGGTTACTGCAGCACTACGCATTTGTCAGAATATCAATTGGTAGAGAAGGAATGGAAAATAGGAGCTGTCATTTGTGTGCCACCTCCATTCCCTTGAAAAAGGCCATATACAAAGCCACCCCCTGCATACATAATCACTATACAGAGAAACTCGAAACCACCTCAACCCACTCCCACATGGGTGGTCCCACAAGCTATCCATGGTCAGGTCTCACCAGTGACAGCACATTAAAACATAGTGCAAGCGTAGGCTGCCAGTGAACAGTTCAGGCTGGTATCCCAAACGCATGCCTCTTCCTGTCAAATGTGAACAAAGTAGCATTCCTCTCACCCATTTAGGACGTATCACTCAGACAATAATAATACTGTGCAATATTATCACAATATGTGATAATACACACAATAACCTATGCAATATTATTAGTAATAATAGCACCACAGTCCCACTTCGAACAAGTGCACACTACCCTGTATTTCAGTTACTACAGTACTCTTTTGGACTGGTACCAGATGTCAAAGAGCTTTCCATTGCACCCTGTTGGAGGGCTATTTAATGTATATAAACAAATACTAATGTAAACATACACTCTATACTCCAAGAACTCAGCCTGACCCGTGCCTCACTGAACTTAGCTGAAGTTTTTTTCTTCCACAAGTTGTCCTTGGAAACATCCTTCCTCTCACCTTGACCATTTCTACTCTACCCACGGCAGGAGATCTGCCATATTCCCTTTTGTCCTTCTGACATGGAGGTCTCTGGCAAAGAGGAACCTCAAACCACACAGCAATCACATCCCACAAATACTTCTGAGGCTGTGTGAAAAGCTGAGAGCTCAGTGCTGAGAATGGATTTCAGAAAGCCCTGCAGGTCAGCCTACCTGCTCACTGCTCCCATAAGGGAAAGGTCCCACTCCTCTGGCTGCACGCACATTCCTGCTACTTACTTATCCATGAGGATGCCTCCATGAGAAAATGCAGGGGGTACAGCTCTCTGTCATTTTGCCAGTTAGTTGAACTGGCTTAGGGAAGGCTGTGAGAAGTGTCCAGGGTGTTAAGAATACACAGGACTGTGTGGCTCTTAGGAGCAGGAGACATAGAGGGAGCATGGGCTCCTGTTTGCCACCTTCTCTGTTCAAGCATAAATAGGGTGCTATAGGATCATGGGTGTGCATATGTGTGTGTATGTACATACATAATTTCCACAAGCATACATGAATTTGTAGATTTATCTGCACATGACAGATATTCAATACACTCACATAAGGATACACTCTGCAGAATTCACCTAGCTCCAAAATAAAGACACCTTTACAAAACATTATATCCCTTTTACAAATAAAAATCCCCCAAAGCACGCCTTGAGTGCACACCTTGTTTATTGTACCTATGTGGTGGGCAGACCCTGGTTGAATGCCAGGTGGCCACCAAAGCTGCTCTATCACTTCCCCTCCTCAGCCAGACAGGGGCAACAAAATATAATGAAAGGCTCATGAGTTAAGGACAGGGAGTTTAAAAAAAAAAAAAGAGGAGGAAAAGTAACTTTTAGGATCCCTTAGCTAGTGCAAAGCTGAAAAAAAAACCCAACAAAACTGACTTGACTCAAGGAAATGAATTGAATTTATTGCCAATCAAGTCAGAGAAGGGTAATGAAAAATAACCCCAAATTTTAAAAACACCTTAATCCCAATCCTCTTCTTTCTGAACTTAACTTTATTCCTGATTCTTTACCTCCTCCCCTTCAGCAGCACTAAGGGGCAGGGAATAAGGATTGCAGTCAATCCATCATATGTTATCTCTGCTGCCATTATCTCTGCTGCGGGAGGGCTCCTCACACTCTTTCCCTGCACTAGTGTGGGATCCTTCCCATGGGAGACAGTCCACCATGAACTTTTCCAATATGGGTCCTTCCCACTGGCTACAGTTCTTCATGAACCACTCCAGTGTGGGTCTCTCAGGGGGTCACACACCCTGTCAGCAAACCTGCTCCAGTGTGGGCTCCTCTCTCCATGGGGCCACAGATCCTGCCAGGATGCTGCTCCAGCACAGGCTTCCCATGGGGTGACAGCCTCATTCATGCATCCCCCTGCTCCAGCGTGGGGTCTGCACAGGCTGCAGGTCTTCCTCTCACGTACTTCCACTCCTCTTTCCAGCTGCAGGTTACTCCACAGTTCCCCCCACCCTCCGCTCCCCCCTTAAACATGTTTATCCCAGCAGCGCTACCACCAAGGCTGATGGGCTCAGCCTTGGCCAGCAGTGGGTCTGTCTTGGAGCCAGCTGGCACGGGCTTCTGGCAGCTTCTTACAGGAACCACCCCTTTAGCACCCCACCACCAAAACCTGGCCATGCAAACTTACTAATCTGAGATTGAGAGGTTCTTACATCAAGAGCAGCAGGGAAAACACCTGCGCATTTTAAACTCTCACATTATATTGGTTTGCCTTTCCACCTTCTCCATGGAAAGTCAGAAAGCGTATAGATGGATAGACAAATTTAAGCATCCCTTTTTGGATAAGCATAGGTAGTAATTGTTCACTCAGTTTATAAACATCCTCTGTCTACCGAAAAATAAAAGCCCAAATCAATTTAAAACCAAGCTTCCATTTACATAAGCACATAAATCAATTAGGGTAGCACTTAAATTTGTGCTTTTAGTCTCAGCAGCCTGCAGATCCATATGCTATACAAAACAACTTGTAAAGCTCCTTTAAGTAGTTTATTGGCATCAGGTTTAGTGTTTACTTAGGCAAGTTAAACAGACATAAACCATGTTTAAACCAATTTCAGGAATTGGTATTCAGTTATTATCACTGAAAAAGTTACTAAGTGTGAGCCAAGTCACAGTAACCTAAGTTGTGACTTTGTTAGCTGTCACTAACAACTACTGTGCAGTTGCTACTATGACACATGGAATTTAAGATGTAACTCTTTAGCATGAATTTTGTTTACATTTAGTGTCAGAAAGGTCAGCTGATGTATGCCAACAGGCATGCGCCTGAGCTCTGGCAAGGGCAAGCCGCCTTCAAGCACAAACTTAACTGGCTTAAATTCTTGCACTCTTTTCAACTAAAATTGTTTAATCTCAGGCCCACGTGACTGAGGCTTAAAAAGAGATAATTTCCAGAATCAAGACTTGGTTGCTTAGATGACTGTCCAAACTTACTTAAAAGCAATATCAACAGTGGACTGTTCTTCATCTCCAGATTATGCACGAATTTCTCCATTGTGATTAAATAGACACAGTCAACAAAAAAAGACTTTGATTCTTATTACTTACCAGTTATATTAAGGACTTTTAAACAGAATGACTGAAAACTTAGCAAAACATGCTTCCCCTTTTTTTTCATAGTGCTGTGTACAACCCACTTTGATCATCCTTTGACTTATGTGGATGTCTCTCATAGCCACAGGTGAGAAAGCAAGATTCTTAAATGACAAGAAAAGCACAGCTGAAAAGTCATAAATACTAGCACGACTTAGAGGCTCATCTAATTTCTGCAGTTATACTTCACAGTATTTGTATTTATTTAAACTGGCTAAATTTTCAGATTACAACGTTTCCTTAATCTACCAGGAGGAAAATAGTCTCCAATCACCATTCAAAAAGTAAACAGAAGCGCTGTTCCCCAAAAGCAAAGGCTTATGTATGGGATTTTTTGGAAAAAAAAACAAACAAACCATAACCACTAATCATTACTTCAATGTTTTAATCCCATGTCACCCATAGTTCATTTTTGTAACAACACTGTTACAAAACAAAGAACTGCAAATCAGCAGTAACAGAAATCAAAGGAAGCATTTCATAGTTATTTGATCTACCAAACCTGCTAGCATCTTTCTGAAGAATCAGTTATTACATATTTTTGCTACTTTAATTTTGCAATTGCCATGTGACTTCTGTTCCTAACAGAAAGAAGGCTTCACAGCAGATTTGTATAACTATGTCCAGAATCCAACAGAAGAGAAAGATTCCTTCCTTTTCACATTCAAATTTTAAAGACAATTTCCTCTTTATACAGTAAACATATGTGTTGGGTAGGAGAAATAATCCCCCTAAATTCTAAGAGAAGAGGAGAACCAAACCTCTGGCAGGGTCCCACAGTGCATTTAAAAGGAGTTTGCAGGGGAGAAGACAGAAGCACTACAGAATTGAAAGTCAAAAGGTGGATTATAAACTGCAGTTTCGAGTGTGATGTGGAGAGGCAACAGTTTAGCAGATGTTTGTTTGATTCAGAGAGTTTGCTGGTAAATGCAGCAACACAGGATACTTCTGGATGTTTTAGACACTCCTCTCTAATATTTTTTTTTTAGCGGGGAGAAAATTATCCTCCTCTGGTACTTAAACTTTATTACTTACCGAAGGGTCTACTTGATCATTTGTTACTCCCCTCAAGACAATCTTCAATGGATGCTTCATGAAGGGTGCCAAGCACAGCAGACTTTCCAAATAGTAACCAATGCCACGACTGGGGCTGCAGTCATGTTCCAACGAGCCTCCGTACAGAAGACCAGGCTGATAATACAAAGTAGTACCTGGGGAAGATGCCAGGGGAGCAAGCCAAATGAGGGCACTGTAAGAGCATTGGCCATTACTACAATACAAACATACTTTGCAACAATGTATACAGGCAAATTGGAGGCAAAAGAATTTATGCAGTTAGTAAATGGGTCAATGCACACCAGTGTCTGTCTGCCCTGCATGTATTTCTCCTCCTTTTCCCCTCCCCCACAAAACTAAGGATCTCTTAGTAATTTCCAAAATGCTGATACAAGCAATAATTATCCTCCACAGAAGCTAAATCTTCATCAGTTCATCAGGTCATTGATGCCTTGGCATATCTGGTGGTAATTCATCTGCCTCACTGATCAACCACAATTCTTAAAATCCTTTAAAAATAAGAAAACTCCAAACCAGATGAAATTGTTATATAGGGAGCTTCTCACTCTAATCAAACCCTTTTCCAAGCATGAATAAGCAATCACACTTGCTCAGAAGTTTGTCTTTGTAGAGGGTAAACCTTGCCTCCAACAAAAATCCATTCTGGTTCAGAGGAACCTTCCCCCACTAGGAAATACTACATATCCAACAACATACTGATTTTAGTTCTTGGGCAATACAGTTTCTTTAGTTCTCCACTATATGGTGGAACACTGATCTTCTTGCATGCAACCAATTACTACAAAACTTCTCAGCTTGGTTATTTCTGATCTGCTCAGTCAATCATATCTGAACACCTACCTCTGTCAAGACAAAACTCTGATTCCGCTGCAGAAACTGATAAAGCCTGGAAGACCAAAACAGAGGAAGCAGAGAAAACAGGGCTTACCTGTTTGGTTTATTTCAATCCGAGAGCCATTGGTCACTTTGTCAATCAAGCGAATAAAACTTGCTTCAAAATCTAAGGAGTAAAACATAGAGAGAATTTTAAAGTTTCCTGAAGTTCAATACCATACTTTTTACCCTTTCCTGCCTTTCACAGCTGTAAGGATACCATCACTCTTCAAGTTGTGGTATAATTCTAGCACATGAGAAAAGGCAATTAACTGTAAAAACAGAGATGTTAATTTGAGCCTCCATGCTCATAGGCATCTCAAATCAGTTGAGACAGCCTCAGATGTGGCAGTTGGGACTAGTCACACTCCTCTCCCTGGCACACAGCACATGATACAACTGGTAACTTCTGACCACAGTGGCCTTAGAGATCAGTCCAGGATAAAACTTTTGACAATTTACATTTTGCTCAGTGCAAAGCAAAACATACAACTCATAATAAACAGGATCCTGCACATTGAAGCATGACAAGTTAGTAACAGCTTCACATCATTCTGTGTTAAAGTGTTAACTTAAAGGCAGGGGTCATTCGCATGTGAAGTGCTGCTGCTGCACAGCTGTTCTCTTGCTTGTGTGGGCTCCAGCTCAAGAGACATGGGAAAGGACAACTAAATTGAATCCAAAACAAAAACACCTCCCCCTCCAACCAACTAAAACCAAAAATGAAACAAAACAAAACCAAAACAACACAACAAGGACAACAACAAGCAACCAAAAGAAACCACCCCAGGATGAATAGCCTAGTATTCTAGTACTTAGGTATCCCAACATGGTACAGATTCAATATCAAGGAAGACACATGAACATATATAGCATTCAAAACACAAGCAGTTTAAAGGGACAACACCACCTGTATAGTTGCAGGTAGACTGCAGAACTTCCTTAGCAATAACCCTGTGTTACTCCTTAAACAGTAATCAGACTTTTTTTCTATGTATGCTTCTAACATACAATAGCAGAAATTACATTGTCAATATTTCCATAACATTATTGATGTCCCAGTCACACAATACTGGTTCTGCTCTCTGTTTTGACAGTTTCTAAACTTTATGACAGTTTATATGTTTATAAACTTTATGACAGTACTGGGGTTTCTTCCAGTGCAACAGTGCATCCTTGTGAGCTCATTTCAGTCTTGGAGAACATGTGTAGAAGAGTTCTCTTTACAAATGTTCCAGTCATGAAAAGCAAAAAGAACTGCATGTTGAATCACCAGCACAAATCACGGTTTGTTGTTATTATTTTTCTGTTACAGTCATAGTTTACACTTTAACTCATACTTGAAAAAGGCAATTCAAACACCTTTTAAAAAAATATAGCAAACCTACAAACTTCATCACTATATGGTGATAAAAAATATTTTGGGTCATGGTAAATGTTAAGTCAAGTACACAAGAATGCTTTGACAGTTTCTGAGGAGAATTTCTACCTATAATCTGAAGCCTGCTCAGGAGGCAGAGTAGCATCTATCTCTGTTCTGAACTTCACAGCAGGGGTCCTTGCCCCAAAAAATAACACTACAATAATGTTTTTTCCTCAGTCTCGATCCTATCGTCTTCTTACTTTGGTTTACAATGGAATTCACCCTGGGATGCCAAAGGTCTTGTACAGGAATGAAGAAGGAATTCCCTAAGAAAGGTTTCCCTCAGAGGAGTCTGCAGTCTTGGAAGCTTTCAGAAATGAAAAGTAAATGGATTCCACCTCTTTCACCTTTATTGTTTGGACAAACCCTAATAAAAATCAAAGCACAACACAAGACTCATTAACACTGTGGGAACGCGGGCTCCCACAAACCGATGGAGCACAGGACACTTGGGCACGCGGCAGAAACGGCAGTCCGAGGGCCGAGGAATTATTCTGCCACTCCCGACTGCGGAGCCGCCGTCACGGGGACACGAACCAACTCCGGGTCTGCCAACGAGGCTCACGCACAACCCAGCGAACAGGTCAGAACCACGCCTGGCTGCTCCCGCACCGGCGCTCCCCTGCGGAACGGGACGGCGGGGGACGGTGCGGTGCCCTCCCCGTCCCACCAGGACGGCTCGGGCGGGGCATCAGGAACCCCGGCCGGCCGGACCGGCCCTCGAGGGCCCGCGCTGGAGGAAACGCGTGTCCTCGTGGAAAGGCAGGGCTGCCGAGCCGAGCCGGCGGGATGGGGATGGCACAGACCGGCGGGTGGGCGACAGCCTCCCTGCTCCGGCCTCCGACACCGCCCTGTGCCGCTCCCACGTCTCCTCCTCCTCCTCCCAAAGCCCACGTGTGACAGCTCCGACCGAGACGGCGCCGGCAGCTCGCCGCCCGCACCAGGTGTGCACAGCGCCCAGAGGAAAGAGAGACCATCCACGGGAAGACACCGACTCGCAGCTGGGTCCCATTCTCGCCAGCCGGAGGGGGCTCTGCTGCCCCAGCCGCCGCTGCGGGGCTGACCCCGCCGGCAGCAGGTCCCAGGCACAGCCGGCGCCGCAGCTCCGCCGCCCCCCGACCCGACCTCCTCCCCCGCAGCCGCCGCTCACCGCGGAGCCCGGGATCCTCCTCCTTGGCGCGGATCTTGCGGATCTTCAGCGGGCGCCCGCTAAGCGTGGCCAGCACCAGGCGCTGCCGCAGGAAGTTGCATCCCGCGTAGCTGAGGCACTGCGCCTCACCCGCCATCCCGCTGCCCACGTGGTTGGGAACAGGAAGCGCTGAGACAGCGGCGGGGGCAAAGGGCAGGGGGCGGGCGGGCGCTGGGAGGGGTCGCTCCCGGCTCCGAGCTCCGCATCCGCCGGGTTCGCCGAACGGGTGATCGAAAGCGTGGTTGGGACGAGGTTGTCTCGACAGGGCTGGCAGCTGCTGCCTCTACGTGTGCGCTCCCTGCCTGTGTGTTTTGAATTGAAACTCAGAGTTTAAAAGTGTCGGTAGATGCGTCTGGCCGAAGCTGAGTGCCCGCCCGGCCGCTCCTCCGGGTGGCGCGGGTTCTCCTCGCGGGCGGGAGAGCAAGGACGGCCCGGAGCAGAACGTGGTGCCTCTACCAGGGTATTGTCCCAACACCGAAATGAATCGGTTCCTGGGAAGGCGTTCCCTCAGACACTCCTTTTCAGTAATTTATCCCTGCCTTAAGGAAAACCGAGCGGAGGAATGCGTGAGTGTGACTTGCAGTCCTCAGGCCAGCCTGTTTACTAAGTGACAGTGCCAGAGCCCAGCTGTCCTTAATGAGGAGACCAAGAGAAGCGTTCAGCCTCAGCTTTAAGAGAAACGACGATTGCAGTGGTGGTGTGACAGTGTCAATTGCTAGGCTACATTTATGTGTATTGAAACAGAGAGTTAGAGTGGAGTAGTTCCAGTTGGAAGGAACCAACAGCAATCATCTTGCCCAACTGCCTGAGCACTCCAGGGCTGACCAAAAGTTAAAGCATGTTGTTACGGGCATTGTCCAAATGACCCTTACCCACTGACAGGCTTAGAGCTTCAGCCAACCTCTCTAAAAAGCCTGTTCCAAGGTTTGACCACCCTCTCTGTAAAATGATTCCTAATGACAAGTCTGAATGTCCCCTCATACAGCTTTCAACCATTCTCACATGTCATATTCCAGGGAGAAGAGATCAGTACCTCCTTGTCCACTTCCCCTCCTCAGGCAGTTGTAGAGAGACAAGGAGGTCACCCTTCAGCCTCCTTTTCACCAGACCAGACAAGCCTAAAGTCTGTAGCAGCTCATCACAGGATATGGTATCCAGTCCTTCCGCCAGGTTTCTTGCCCTACTCCAGACACATTTGAGGACCTTCACATTGCTCTTAAATGGTGGGGCCCAGACCTGCACACAGCACTCAAGATGAGGCCCTGCCTTAACGCTGAATACAGCGTGACAGTCACCTCTTTTGATGGCTGATGATGCTGTGTTTGATGCACCTAGGATGGGGTTCGTTGTCCTCCTGGCTGCCAGAGTACATTGGTGGCTGCTACAGAGCCTGCTGCCAACCAGCACCCCAAAGCTCCCTCTACAAGGGTGCTCTCCAGCCATCCCTCTCCCAGTTTAGACTTGTGTCTGGCCTTTCTCTATCTCAGGTGCAGAATCCATTTCAACTTGTCACTTTCATGTCATTGGTGATTGCCCAGTGCTCCGCTCTACCCAGACCCCTCTGCAAGAACTCTTGTCCAGTGAGAAAGTCAACTGCACCTCCCAGTTTAGTACAGCAAAGGTCAGACTGTTTTCTTTACAAGTAATAACAATTTTCTTTCTCAATAAAGTGTTTCCCAGACACTAAAACCTTTTTTTTTTTTTAAACCCATGATAGGGATGCTTTACAGAAGCTGCAGAAACTTGACCTCCTTTTGATGGCTGCTTGCTGACTCAGTTTTTCTGATCAGCGTGCATAAGGATCATTTGTTGTGTTAAGAAACCAGTCTCCATCTATGTATCCTAGAAAAACAGAATTACTTGTGTTGGAAGGAACCTTTAAAAATCACCTAGTTCCAACACCCCTGCTATGGGCAGGGACATCTCCCACTAGACCAGGTTGCTCAAAACCCCATCCATCCTGGCCTTAAACACTTCCAGGGATGCAGTGCCCACAGCTTCTCTGGGCAACCTGTTCCAGTGCCTCACCACCCTCATTGCAGAAAAGTTCTTCATTATGTCCATTTTAAATCTACTCTCTTTCCGTTTAAAACTCTTTCCCCTTGTCCTGTCACTACTTTTTGGTAAAAAGTCTCTCTGATAAGCCCCTTTAAATACTGGAAGGCTGCAATGAGCTCTCACCAAGGCCTTCTCTTTTCCAGGCTGAACAAACCCAGCACTCTCAGCCTTTCCTCAAGGAGAAGTTATTCCAGCCCCCTGATGATTTTTGTGCCCCTCCTCTGGACTGGCTGTATCAGGTCCATGTCTTTCCTGTACTGAGGGCACCAGAGCTGCATGCAGGAATCCAGGTGGGGTCTCACAAGTGGGGAGTGGAGGGGGACGATCACACCCCTTGACCAGCTGGCTGCTCTTTATGCAGCTCAGAAATAAGGTTGGCTTTCTGGGCTGCAAATGTGAATTGCTGGTTCATGTCCAATTTTTCATATACTCAGATTTCTTTTCCACTCAATTCATTCACCACCCAGTATGTAGAGATGTTGTGGATTTCCCAGACCCAGGTGCTAAGGCAAAAAATCAAAACCAGAAAAATTATATAGGTGAATCAAAAGGCCACATTTGTGCTGAAACAAAGCCTAAGAAATTTTCTTAAAGGAAGCAGGCTGAGAAATTTGTGAAAAATGAGGATCAGAGAATGACAGTGGTAATATAATGCCTCAGATTTCTGAGATATGGGTAAGAGGGTCTAGAGCTATTTGTGTGCAGATGAACATATGTGTCTTTTTTAGAAAAAGAGGAGTTTGTCATGTTTGTTTGGAATCAAAGAAATGTAGCTTTCTGTGTGTTAGAAATTCGTTGCCAGTTGCAGCTCTGATCTAGGATATGACAGAATAGAGAATGGGTCTTGTGCAGCTGATATTCTTTTCTGTAATGCACTGAGCAGAACTGAGAGAAAACTGTGAGTGGAAGGAAGATGAAGAACACCCTCAGACCTAATAAATCTATGCTCCAACTGCACAGAAATTCTTAAAACTTTCCTGATAAATCAGTGCTCTGTTTTCTTGCTTGCAAACGATTAAATTCAGCCAAATCTGCATAATTCCTTTGGGTTTCAGAGTTTGGAGGGTATTTTGGAATTCCAGAGCAAACAGTGCTAAACTTTATGATAATATTTAATGGAAAAGAAGTCTGACACTTACTGTTTCCTATTTTCAGGAAACAATATAGTCTCTTTTATTTTCCTTCATTCAAAGGCCTGTTAGACATAATTACAGGATACTAGTTAAATAACAATTTGCTGTGAGGTTATGGATATGGGCTGTGATAGAGGATGGACACTCCCACTGAAATCAACAGTGTCTTCTGTCAAGACAGCTTGTAAAAGGCTTCCAGGTGCTGCTACTGGAGCTACCTATGTTTTCCACTGCATTGTCTGAACTTTCTATCTGTGAACTCTTTGATTTGCACAGAAAATGTCTAGTCAAATATGTCTAGTTCAAATGAACTCTCTTTTGTGGTTTATTTCTCCTCCTTTGTGTATTCCTCTGCTCTCCCACGCATGTATTTTTAGTTCTGTCCATCTCATCCTTCCTCTGTAACTTCCAATGACTTGTTATCATCTGTTAACAATTTGCAAGTATCTGTTCCATGCCAAGGCATGGGAAAACAGTCTTCCCTAAAACTGACTCCACTGGCAGCCAGAATTTTCTTATGTAACTGAAATAAGATAATTCTGTAATCAATCACTGCCAGATAGACTGAAAAACACTCATCTGCTGGTATAATGTAAGTATACCTGTAATGAGAGCTCTGTCTGTCATAAAAATACCCAATGACATGGAAGGGCGTTTTTCTTCCCCTGGTTAGTGCTAGTAATTTGTTATCCTAGAAGTTCAAGGATTTCTGGAGTCAGGAAAAAGATTTTTATTAATTGCCTAGAGAGGTTGAGTGGCTGGTCACATTTTGTGATGTGGACAGTTGTTACAATTTAATCTCAAAATGTGAAGCTATTACTGGTTTACTTTTAATACTTAAGGAAAATGTTAATTTTCATTAAAGCAATGGTTGGAGAACCTGGTATTTTAATCACTTGAGATAAATAATGCAGAAAAGGTCATTACAGAAGCTTCCAAGAGAACTCTGCCTTCCACTAAGGTATGAGGCCTCCAAGTGTCCAAACAGATAATGTTGTTTTCTGTATTTCTTTGATTCACATATCTCCCAAGTGTTTTCACACAGTTTCAGAAAAACAGCTGTGTAACTTGTGTTTACTTGAACTTACTGTCTTTTCCTATTTACAGGTATTTTGAGGGATGTTTAAACAATCTGTGGTGACTGCTTTTTATATGATTAAAATTATGGGTTCTACATACACTTCAAAATAACCACTGGGACAACAGAAATGTTTTTTAAACAACTGAAATTCTGTCGTAGATCATTATCAACTTGTGACTGTTGTAACAAGACATAAGCCTTGTACTGAGTTTCCAAAACCTCAGAACAGAAGCTTGTCAGACTTGCACTGTTTGAACATTTTTCAATCTGCTTATGCTTTGCTTCCAAGTGAACCCTAGAGGGATGAAGAAAAAGCTGTCAGCATAATCATGATATTCTTCCTGGTGAGGGACTCCCAATGCTGATGACTCACTGTAAGCCCAACTCCCCTCACCTGAGTGAGACTGCTGACTCTGGGGTCTAGGTAAGGAGGGGAGAGAGGTGCACACAACACCAGGAGAATGGTAGAAACTAAGAAGTATCTGTGGAACAATTCATTATTTATATAATAAATAATATAATTTAATAATAATAATTTAGCATAAACATATACTTTCTGTAATAATTACATCTGAATTAATAATAATTCTTGAATGAGGCTGTTAGGATTTCAATTATGCTAACAATAAATTTTTCACTTTATAAATAAGGTGTGTTTCCTATTTGTCATAAATAAAGTTTTGAGTACAGCAAGCTGGGTGTACAGATAGGAAATTTCTATCTGAAGAACATTAATTGCCTACAAAACTTATAGTTATGGGACAACCCATGTTTTGGGTAAGTGTACTCAGCACCTCTGAGGAATAATCCATTAGGTGTTCAATAAAGGTAGGAATGACACCACAAAAGTGATATCATTATATCCCTCTTTGCAGTAAAACACTATTTAAATCTAAATAAAGAATCATAGCTTTACATGTTTGGTTTGTAAAGAGTCACACTTTTGCTACTTTAAGGCAAACAGTTAGGCAAACAGTTAAAGCTAAGAACATTTCACCCTACGTCATTCAACCTGTATTTAATTAAAAAAGAAAAATGTTCTTAATGGTATACATTGCTCATGGAAGAATTTGCAGCTATGTTGTTTATATATGTTAGCCTTCATTGGATAAGTACTTCATGCCTTTTTTTTTTTAAAACGTAATTAATGGGGTATCTTGTTTTACAAATATATCATCCAGGTTGGAATCCAGATCTTTAGTCCAATCAGTGGCCCAAAGTGTGGTCAGACTGGGTTGCTCCAGGCTTTATCCAGCTGGGTCTTAAAAACCTCAGACAACTGAGACTACTAATACTTTGACTCCACTGCCTGACTTAATGAGCCCTGCCACACAGGGCTCATTAGTAAGGAGACTGGCTCTGCCTTCCCAAGTAACCTGCTCGTGGGTGTTAGAAGGCTGGCATTAGGTACCCTGAACCCTTCTTCTTTCCAGTCTCAGCAAGCATGGTTCTATCTGCCTGTGGCAGGGCTTCTTCTACAGCCCCTGCTCATCTTGGTCACTTCCTGCTAAACCTGGCCCAGCTGATCAATACCTGTCTTGTACTGAAGGGCCCAAAACTAGCAACAGTACAGAGGTGTGACCTAAGGAGTGCCTAATCCAGGGAGCTAACTGTTTCCCCTGATGTGGTGTCTACCCTCCTGTTAGTATGGCCCGGGATGTTAGTGGCCACGCGCTGGGTGGTGCTTAGCTGGCTGTGCACCAGTATTTCCCAGATTTCTTCAGCAGCGCTGCTACTCTGCTGGTCAATCCCCAGTTTGTGCTGTTGGAAGCAATCTGTGTGTCCTGGGTGCAGGATTTTGCACCTGCCTTTGTTGAATTGCCACAGTTCTGCTCGGTTCCTTTCCCCACCTGTCCCTGCTGAACTCCACCTCCTGCCCCTGGGCCTGCCCACTATAGTTGCATGGTTTGGAATTACTTGCAAAGTTGATGAGGGTGCACTCTCCTCCCAGGGCTATTTACAGACCAGACAGGACAAGGTCCCAGGGCACACCCTGGCAATCCACACTTATTAACAGCTTCTTAGTAGGGTACAAAATGCTAACCACTACACTTTGACCTTGATTCCAGCCAGTTTTTCACCCATCAGTGTATTATAACTTCTTCCTCATGTAAGTAACCATTTCATTTTGGTATAAAATAGAACACTTGGGAAGTAGTTACCCAACAGTACTAAAGGAATTGTGTATCAAACTCAAAAGAAAGGATTTAGACTTCCAAGGAGCAGACATGACAGAAACTCCTTTGACAATTAAACTTTAAAAATCCTATTGAAAGAATTTCTTATGTTTGAAAAAAAATGCTGAGAAATCTGAAAGATTCTCTGTTGAAAAGAACATCTGGATTTGTTTGACAGAAGATTTTGATTTCTGTTCAGTCACCACAAGGGCTACTTCAATAAGGTCACTGAGCAAGAGTTAGGATTTTAACTTACAACTGTAGGATACATATGTGAAAAAAATTAATCCAGAATACAATGCAAGTTGTATTAATTAAACATTGGCTAATGAATAATTAAGTCTGAATTAAGATAACAAAATGTCACGTTCCAAGCACCAAAATTAGGGCTGGAAAAAAAAAAGTCATTTGTATGTCTTTAAATACAGAATAGTTGTGTAAAACACTGTATACAAACCAGTGAACCATTGACCTATTTATCCCATTATTTCCTTTTCTTCTTCTAAGTATGTCACAACTATTGCACAAAACTACTAGGACAAGATTTGAACTCTGGCAAAGATAGCCAAGAAATGGGGAACAATAATTTCTTTTAGTAATAATTTTTGTAACATAAGTACCCACTATTGTTCTGCGAAGATCTTACGTTAGTAAGGAACCTCTGTGTGTGTGTGTGTGTATGAGAAATGCCTTTCTATTCATTTCCACGCCTTCTTTGTGAATCTGTTATGACGTTCAGAGAGGTTGCTAAATAGTCTTTAACAGTGGGATTATTTTAGCATTCCTCTCTGGAGTTTTTCTGAGCTGCTCAGCAGTGCCTGTAGAGAGCCTGAATCTCAGGTTCCCGTCTTAAACAGGCAGATAAATTATTGCTGGTTTTTATATATGATGGCATTGGAGATAAGAGTTAACAATCTCTCTGACAAGTCTAGTTATTTGCTGGAGATTTATTTCATATAATACCTCCATTTTCCCACATACTTGCTTTAGGGACACTTGATTGTTGTCTACACATTTAGTGGACTTCCACCATTCAGAAGTCTATGAAGTGTGGAGCTTCAAACGAACAGCAGGACTTCTAACATTTGAATAGCTTTGTGTTGCCAAATTTTGTTTAAGACTGTGGTGCTTTGGTGGACTAAAATGTTGCCCTGGAAACATTGCTAAAGCCCTGAATGTTTCACTGTTGCTGCCCTACTCCATTCTGGAATAGAGGTATTACAAGGTTCAATTATGGAGGTTCACATTGCTCAATATAATAAGATTTATGCTCATAGTAAGATTTCCGTGCTAAGCCAGTGCCTTCCTACTTTATTGTTAAGGCAATATATTTTGTTGACTGGGCAGTTTTGGGGCTATATTCCCATTTCCATATTGTCCTTAAGTATCAAACATACTTTTGAATGTATTCTTGTTGCTTTACTTGTTTCAATGTAAGACCACTGAAATGAAACGAGGTTTTAAAACAGAAAGCTGAATTTCATTAATGTTTTGGCGTTGGGTCTCCTTTCTATGGGATCACTTTTTCACTGCAGCTCTTCTGATTAACAGTGGTCGAGATCCATCAACATCTCCAGAACCTTTAGCAAGAAGGCTCCCTTCTCCGGCTGTGGACATGACAATGAACACTCAGGAGACAGAACAATCTTCTCTTTTGGCGAAAACATTGTGTTCTGCCGTAGCTGAGAATCACTGAATCACATCTGTGGGAAAGGAGTTCTATGTGTCCTTTGGAAGAACACTGGTCAAAACACGGACAACCTGCAGCTGTTCACAATCATGTATGTTAAATAAAGCTCAGGCGCAGCTCGTTAAAAATGCAGCTTCCCGCTGCCAGGCATTTGGAGCTTATTCGTTGGAGACCAGCAAAAGCAGAGCTGCTGGCGTGGGGGTGGGTGGGCCGAGAGCTGAGCATAGCAGTCAGCCGCAGCCTCAGGGCACTTGGGTAGGGTAGGGTAGGGTCGGGTCGGGTCGGGTCAGGTCGGGTCATCCATGGGACGTGTCAGCAGCCGAGCAGTCATCAGGTGACAGCCAGGTAAGGAGTCATGTCCCAGGTCTAGGAAATCCTTGTGATAGTTTGGGGAAATCGGGGTGTCATTATCCCTGGGGATATTAAAAGGCGTTATTTGTCAATTACTGGGACGTGGTTTCGTGTGGACTTGGCAGAGTTGGATTGCTGTTGGACTCGGTGACCTTCAAGGTGTTTTCCAACGTAAATGATTTCGTAATTCTGTGACTGAGAGTGGAAACAGGCAGGGGCAGTGGCAGCCGGCTCCAGGAGCAGCTAAAATGGGTCTCCTGGGCAAAGGGGCCCAGGAATGTTGGTCAGGTCCAGTTCGGACAGTGATGCCTTAATGCGATCTGATGCGACTTTCTAAAATGCAATTTGCTTCAGTTATCTTTTATTATTTTATTATTATTCATTTATCCCTCCCTCCCGCCGTGTATTTACGTAAAGGATCTTTCCTTCCTGCCCCTGATTGACAGCCAGAGAAGCCGCCGATGTTTTTCCCTGGGAGGACCGGCCTTGGCTCCCCGCCGGTCCGAGGCGGCGCTCCTGGGGAAGGCGTCGCTCCTGCCGCGCCCCTGCCCGTGCCCAGCGGCGGCCGGAGCGGCAGGAGAGCAGGAGCAGCATGGTGGTGTCGCCGCTGCTGCGCGCCGTCATCATGGGGCCGCCGGGCTCCGGGAAAGGCACCGTCTCCGCTCGGATTATCAAACACTTCGGCGTGAAGCACCTCTCCAGCGGTGACCTGCTGAGGGACAACATGCAAAAGAAGACAGGTGGGAATGGGGACGGAGCGGGGGGGGGGGGGGATCGCACCCCCCCCCCCCCCCCCCCCCCCCCCCCCCCCCCCCCCCC
>NW_016690202.1:6156453-6196205 GCF_001604755.1 Lepidothrix coronata | reverse complement strand
TGTTTGGTTTGTTTTTTTTTTTTTTTTTTTTTTTTAATTAGCAAAGCTACTGTTTGCATCTACTACTTTTCAGTTGCCTTATCTGAAGAAGAGCCCCTGTACTACTGCACATTCCATGGATTGAGTGACAGGACTGGCATTTTTCACTGCTTTCTGCTGAAAGTGGTTATATCTTGTGTTGGTATGTTAGTCCATCCCATTTTCTCTTCTGCTTAGTTTTCTGTAACTAGATCTGAATTGGCTGCAAGTAAAGGCTTCTGCAGATCCACAATAAAACCTGTCTAGCTGCTGCTCTGGGTGACTTAACATAATTGGGTAATTGTTTTGTAAATGAAATGTATGGAGACTTTGTACCTGTGACACAACTGAATTTCTTCCTGGTTGTACCCATTATTTGGGTGAGCTACAGCACGCTACTGCCTGTCAGGTAGGAGCATGGTGTGATACCCAGAACCATGATGTGTGGATGTAATTTTAGTGAGCCAGTGGGCTAAATGACTGGTATTAAAGGTTAGTCAGTTCCATGGGAAAATACTAGTGTCTGTGTGCTCCCATAAATAGTTTACAGCATCTATAAACATCCTCTTGTAACTCTAGTAATCATAAAAATAAGTATCTGGCAAGCGTGTCCCACTGCATACTACTCTCTTAGATGCCAAAGATGTTTCTCTTTGTAGTGAAGTCTAAGTTAGTTACTAACTGAGAAAATAACTTTTTTTACAGGAAATCTGAGGGCTGATATATTAATAAACTTGTATCCTTTATATTTCTTACTTTGAAGACTCTTGCCTAATGGCCTCTCCCAGTTTTAGTCTTATGAACTTAATATTTCAAATACTTACTAGTAAACTTATTCAGAGGGTGCAGGGATAGAGGTGTGTTCTGCACTGTTGCCATCTGTCAAACTGATCAAACGAACTGTATAAACATTTGCACAGTCAGATCCTACCTGATCATCTGTTTTTTTAATTTGAGCAAGCCTACTGTCTGTGTTGTTTACAATTTTTCTCTGCCATCCTGATCAAAACAAATTTTTTGCAGGCTTGTGGGAGGTCTTTACTTGCTGGAGGTCAGAGATAGTGTAATGCAACTTCTCTTACTTTCGCAGAAGTTGGAATCCTTGCCAAGTCCTACATTGATCAAGGGCGGCTTATTCCAGATGACATCATGACACAACTAATGCTGACTGAGCTAAAAGGTCTAGATCAGTACAACTGGCTGTTGGATGGTAAGTTAGCATATTGGATATCACTGTATATGGAGAGAAAATCTGGTCTGGAAAGCTTGGAGTGCTTTGGTCACTTGTTGCCAGCTTGTGAAACCTTCAGCAGCTAGTCTGCCCCAGTTTTTTTTGGCTGAAAGATGCTTTAGGTGCATCCTGCCTTCAGAACATTACAGGGATATTTAACTCATGTTGAAAAGGGTAGTTAAATATTCCAGTAAAATTTCAAAACTGGCAGTTCTGTTAGTTTTTCTGATATTGATTCATTGAGAAGTTTCTTTTTTTAAAGACTTTTCTTGTTAAAGTCCTTGGGGAATGGAAAACTTTTGAAGGATGGGGCTGAGTAATTATTTAAATAGAAAGGTAGGCATGTGATGCAGTAACAAGGTAAGTATGGAAAAGTACTGCAGTGGTGTGGTGTGTAATAAATCACTAACAAAACCACTGCTTAAGTGCTCTAAAAGGTCTCTTGCTGTTGGGTTCTGTTCTCTAGGCTTCATTCCACAGTGAACAGCACAATGAAACCTAATCAATAAAGCAAAGAGCTGCAGATATTTGGGTTATTTTCTTTAGTTCCAGGGCTTGTGTATGCAGAGTTCCAGCCTTGTGGATCTGGATTTGTAGCAGCATAGCTGCACAGACTGGCAGCTCTTACCAGGAAGACTGTGTGAAAACCATAAGAGAATAGGTCAGTTTCTGTTGCGTGTTAACATGCCGCTGCCTTTAAACTTTTGGAGCAAAAATTTTGTCTGCATCGGTATTTGGAATGAGACTCAGTGAATTACACCTGGGGTAGATCTGGCATAGTAGGCTTTGTAGGAACAACACTGTTCTGTTGAAAAATGTTAATCTGAAATCTTTAGTTTGATAACTGTAATGCAGAACAAACAGCTGAGGTCAGCTGTCTCAAACTAGAGTTGCTGAACTGCTTGTATTCTCACTTAGCCAAATAGCCATTTGCTGCCTTATGATAGGTTGGTGGCTTCTAGAATCATAGCAGATGTAGCAGTCTAAGTTGTATGTGTCTGTGGTTACAATCTGTTTAGATTTATGTGTGGTATAATTTAGGGCACTTTTCTCTGTGTTCCTGGAATCTTCATAATTTAATCTTGTAGATTTTTTTCTGTATCAAGAAAACACTGTGTGCAGCAAACACTGGTTTATTTTCAATGAAGTGCTTTTGTAAAGGCATTTTAATTTGTTGAGGGAGTTTCTCATTACTCAGTCCCACAGCAAACTCCTTTTCCAGCTGCATAACTGAGATGTGTGGTGGCCGACTAGCTTGGCAACAGTAAGAACAGTAGTCCTGAAGCTCTCCTTCTACTCTTAACATTTAGAAGCATTTCCATGAGATAATATGAGTGTGTGAAAAACAGGATGAGGGCAGCTGATGACTGTGATGCAAACCAGCTGCATGAGACTTAATGCATAAGCAAGAGCTTTGTCTGAGTTAATTAGCTCTTTCCTTTTATCATGTTTTAGACCAGACACAGTAGCCTTTAGACTTTTTTTTTCCTGTTGTAAGGCTAGTTCTTTGCTTGTTCCTTACTCAGGCAGTGGACTGATCAATAAATGTTATTCAAGAAGAGTTTCTGAAGTTTGTGCTTCTTGGTACTTGCCTTTATGGAGAAGTTTGCTTGTGTAGTATGATGAAAATTACATGAGACTATGCTAGAGCTTTGTCAGTAGGGGCATTGTTTCAGTGAATCTACGATGCAATAGCACGTTCTGCAGTAACTTTGACCACCAAAGTTCTTGTGCTCAATTTTTCATTTTCAATTCTTTGTGGAGACCTTGATTTTCTTATTCCTTTTTTCCTACTGCACCCCTTCTTAAGTTTCTCTAATAGTTGACAAGCACAGAATAGGGAGCTATAGAGGTCATGGGGCAAAATGCAGTATCTTTTAAGTGAAAAGACAGGTTCCTGTTCAGCCCGAGTGTTCTCACAGTCATCATACTCCAGGACAGTTTGATACCTAGAACTTCTAGAACCCCTTCTAAAGCTACACTTTATATAAAATTAATCCTGGGCTGCCTCTGGTAAATATATTTGGCTTACTGCAACTGAATAAAACAGGTTTGTACTGGTAACCGCCTTAAGCCAGACTTGCACAACTGTGGAAATAAGAGATGCCACAAATGTTTCTAAGTTATTCCAGACATCTGAGTGAAGCTTTTCACTGGAGCTTTTATTGTTCCAAGTGCATACACAGTGCTTTTATGCAATGTATGTGGTACATATGAGTATGGGGTCTTTTTGCATTTATTTGTTACACTTTTGGGAAGATGATTAACTGAAATGAGGAAATGAAAGCTGGGAGACGTTTAACAAGTTAAAATGCCACGATACACTGAAAAATACGTGGGAAATCTGATGTCTCTTTAACCTTTAGAGCATGATAATGCTTTTTTTCCCCCTATTTGACAATTATTTTCTCTAATGACTGAATCCAGGTAATTCTGCTTTTGGAATTTTATGGAGTTGTTTCCTTTAAAAAGGTTTCCCCAGAACAGTTGCTCAGGCAGAAGCCCTGGATAAAGAATGTCACGTAGACACTGTGATTGACCTAGATGTGCCATTTGAGACCATAAAGTGTCGGCTCACAGCACGTTGGATCCACCCTGCCAGTGGCAGAGTCTACAATCTTGAATTCAGTCCTCCCAAAGTGCAGGTAAGCAATATATGTTGGTGTGGCACTAAATACATGCTGCATTTGGTAGTTGCAGTAAAATGTTGTTTGCATATGTTGTTTCAAAACACAGTGGCTCAGAAGAAAAGGGTTCATTTCATCTCTTAGGAGCACAGAATATTTCTGGTAACACCCTGCCTTTGAGGGAATGTTAGTGACCTGGTAGAAACTCAAGCTGGAACACTGTCTGCCTCACAGACTAGCATAGGATCTGGGCATATTCTTAGCCTGTTTGAAGCCTGTACAAGCCAAAATGTAGTTTCCTTTGTGGTCCTCCAGCGGAGTCATTGTTTGTATCTGGGAAGCACACAGAATCATCAGTTAGAGGAATACACTTAATGCTTTCCCCGTGTTTATATTTAAATAGGATGGGTATTTTCAAGGGAAGAGCTGCTGTACTGCAAAATTGGATGTAGAAACTTGCAAGTCAGGGAAGCTTCTCAATACATCCAAGAGGTGAAATATCCTAAAGCAGAATTTGAAGATAAGGATTGTACATTGTTACCTTAAGGTTTTTGAAGAAGATTAAGCTGTATTTCATCTGCAATTCTAAATAATTTAGCTGTTCTGGCATCACATTCTGGAAGCTGTTGTAATAACTTACATCAGAAGCACAGCAGGCTCAGTAGTTTTTTGGATTTCAGTGTTGCAGGGAAAGAGGCCAGCTTGAAATAGCAGGTAAGCACTGGAACTGAGCAACTGAAAACATTGCCTTTGTTTTGCTTTAAATGAGGTGTTTAAAATAATGATTATTTTTAATTGCAGAAGAGCACAGGCAAGCTGCAACAGAGAATTATCAGACCAAAGAGCAGGCTTCAGCTGCCAGAGCTGTGCTACTAGGAACACTGCTTTACCTTTTGCTAGTTAGAAGGCACATCACAACATAGTAGATTACAATATATAAGTTGAAACCATGGAATAGAGCTGAACAAGTGAAATACAGTTTTATCTAACAGACCTGCAAAACGTTTACTTACTTCATAGGAACAAGAGATTATAGTTCAGACATTAGGTCTCTACTTCCGTAGGGAAAGCTTCAGCTGGCTTTTACACCATTTTTATACAGCTGTTGCCAAATGATAACTCTTCCATTTTGCAGTCTAAAATCAAAGGCCCATTAAAACCTTTGCCCATTTTAGTATTGTCAAACAAAGGTCCAGTTGGTCTCTTACTTGCTGTTATGCAGGAATGTATTACCAACAATATTGTTTTCCCTTGTACATGAAGGTTTTGTCTATGTGTTCCCCATATTCTACGAGTGTTTCAGAGGACAAATTAGTCAAGTTACTGTGATAATATTCATTGGCAATACTGAGAAAATATTTCTAACCAACGGACCGTTTTACTGGAAAGTCAACAACTTGTATTGCAGATAAGATACGAGCAGCTGCCTTTCTCTTTATAAGCAGAAATCTACACCCTAACTGGCAGCTGATCATAATTTAAATAGAAAATTACACAAAACATACTTAAACAGAAATAAGAAATATACTCCAGTGTTTACTTTTAACCCTGATTAGGGCATCGATGATATTACTGGTGAGCCACTTGTTCAGCGTGATGATGACAAGCCAGAGACGGTTAGTAGGAGGCTGCAGGCTTATGATGCACAAACAAAACCTGTTTTAGAATATTATCGGTAAGTAGTAAAATCTATTCTTCCACATTCTAAAGCTCATTTCACACTAGCATAGCAATGAACAGATCTTTCCAGTTACAGAATATCTTACTCCGCAACAGTGAATGCTGTGTGATTAGCCATGCAGCTTTTTTGGCTTCAAAATGGAATCAACCCAGTAGAATGAGTATGTTTTCCACTGTTGTATGGGACCTTTTCAGGAACCTGCATACTAAAATAGCCTGTCACCACAGCCATATTCAGATTTATAAAGAGCACTATGCATTATTCAATACATCATAGTACTGTTCTGAGCAACACAGCTCTGGTGAGTAAGGTAAGAGAGACAGTTCCTTTTTTTTTTTTGGAAGACCTTAACAGTATTTTGTCTTCTGAATGTATAAGTAGAGGGGCCTCTGGTGGTCTAGTGGTTAGGGTGCAGGACTCTCACCGCTGCGACCCGGGTTCGATTCCCAGCCCCCCGGGCAGATGGAGCTCGTCAGCCCTGTAAGGCAATCTATCTAAGAGAAGGTCACTCTAAACAAACCTACGTCCTGGGGACCTCACTGCCACTGTCCAAGTTTGCTTGGCCCCGGCAGATGAACCTCAGGATTAAAGGGTGGGCTCAGTTCAGCGCACGCTGGGTCTCACCTAAAAAATCCACTGCGCAGGCTCGAAGGGTCAATGACCTTTCCCAAATCTTCGCTCGCGAAGACTGGCCATTATGTATAAGTAGAAACCCTCCTAACAAGTGCAAGGGGTCAAGAAGCAACACACAAATAGAGAAACTGTGTAACGAGCATTTAAAAGTGTCTGTTCCAAGAACAGGACTGTGACGGGCCCAGCTAGCAAGACTCTTTGGGAATAAGAAGCTATTTAAGAATCATGTAATTTGCATTGTGGAGTGATAACAAATTACTAGTTCTTTTAAGAGCTAAAATGATACACAGTTTCTACTGATGTAAAGCAGCAGGTATCACAGTGCTAATTTACAGATAATAGCAGGTCACCATGTAGACCTTTACTCTTAACTTGCCTAGACAAAGAAATCATAGTCTGACAACATCATGTAGGATCATGTCCTCCCTCTATCTCCATATCCACCATCCTTCATTATGTGCTACCAGGATTAAAGGCTCCATCTTTAGTGGTTAAGTTTTAAAGAAGTTTTTCTAGGTTGACAATGGTATTCCTGATTTTGTTAGATTTCTGAAGTGAAAATACCTGAAAGACTGCAGTAAGACATAGGCCTAAGCTATTGTTATTATTGATAATAACATACTACACAGATAAAACTAGCTACTAATTCAGAATAACTCAATTGTGCCCGGTTATCTTGCTTGTTCTGATGCACGTCCATGAGGTGCAACTTTACAATACCTGTGTTAGTTACAGTTGTTTGGATGATTGCTGTACAGCATGTGCTATATGACTGTATTGCTGCTTATCTTTATCTTGCTTGTTAAGTGCCCTGCAGACAGCAGTCAGTTTTGTGAACTGATGTGGAAAATAGGTTGCTGTTTGAGGAACAGAGTAATGACTGTCCAGCCTGCATTTCCAATGTTATGGCTGTTCTTGGTGTTAAATCAAATGCTCACTCCTGCCAGGGCAATCTTGGAGTGAGGTGGAGGTCTTGGGACAATTAAATAATTTGATTTCTGTAACAATTTCTTCTTTTTCTTCCTTAGGGAAAAAGGGTTATTGAAATCCTTTTCTGGAACAGAAACCAATAAGATCTGGCCGCATATCTATGCTTTCCTTCAAACCAAGTTGCCAGATGTGAGCCAGAAAAATGCTGCCACTCCCAGGTGAAAATAGGTCAGACTTCTGCTCATCTGTCATAGCTCACTCTTGATTACATGAGACTCAGCCATCAAGGATTTTTCCACGTAGCTACCAGACTGATCAATAATTAAAGTCCAATGGTGTCTTTAACTTATATTATGATAGAATTGTGATGCCTGTGGTTCTCACTTTAGTGCTATAATTTTTTATATTAAATATACCTAATTTTTAAAATACAGTAACTAACAAAAGCAGCTACTCTTGTGTCTCTTATTTGGAAAATATGTTTGCAAACATTGACTGGTGTAGGAAACACATTTCAGAATACAGCTTAATTAGAAAGCACGTGGGTTGATTTACTCATTAAATGAAGCAACAATGAGGATATAAAAGCACATTTCTTGAATGCATCATAAGTTGGGGCTAGCCAGAAGCTGTGGAGAACTATGACCACTATTCTGTAAAAAGCCATTTCAGACCAGAACTGGCATTACAGATGGGTTGATCCCACAGAAGAGTCATCTTCTTGTAAGTTTGCTTGCACAGATGTTAGTTGGTTTTGCTTGGCTTAAATTACACTTAACACTTGCTTGGATGAATTTGTCTTATTACTAAGTTTATATTTCTGCCCTCAGAGCAACTACCTTGCAGGCATAGGAAATAGAGTTTCAATGATGTGTAACACATTTGGTAAAGCCTCTCTCTAAGACCTTATCAGTAAAAAGACAGCAAATACTGAACAGATTAAGTGTAATCTGGTAAAGATACAGCTAGATGATCTTGACTAGTGAATGTGTCTTTTCTAGCATCTCTGAAAACAACTGCCCATTGATGCCAGTGCCACGATTTTCAGTGGTCAAATTATTAACTTTGGCATATTACTGTAGCAAGTTTTATTGTAGCAATTGGACTGGTTTTCATGAGATTCTTGTCTCTGACCTGCTCTTGTGTTTATTTATTCACTAGATAACTGGAATTACAAACCTTCACAATCCACACTTTTTGACAGCCCAGGAAATGCAGACACTGCTGTTTTTCAGTGAACTCTCCCAGCCGTTTTTTTATGCTGGGATCAAGAGTTTAAAGAAGAGTCAGCAAAACCTGAGAAACAAACAACTGTGTCTAGGCAATGTCTGAAGGTAGCTCTGTTCTAGTAATGCAGGTCCCAATCTCCTTTTGCAGTGACTGTAGGCAGTTGCAGAGCTGTGATGTTGACGTACCTTGGACTGCATTTGCACATCAAGTTTTAGCACTATCAATTTTGAGACATGTTTGAATCTAAAAAAAAATAGTCATTGCAGAATTTGTAAAGCTTTACCATTACTATAAATGAGCAATACAGTAAGCAGCTATCACTACAATCAGTTTTCCTTACATTTTAAAGAAAGCTTGCCAAAAAGGTAGCCCACTTGTACTGTCCTCTTCAGAAATGTCTATATGGAGACTGCAGACTGAGTTTAGAGATAAACTTCCTTAAAGTCATGGTTAGAAAACAGTAGGTACCATATTACAGTGCGAAATCCTGATTTGCTGCTTACCCTGATTTTAGCATTTTGATTTCAGTAAAACGCAGTGATGATTGGGGATTTTTGACAGCCTACATAAGTTTCAGTGAGTCAGAAGGGAGAAGGACTGTCCTTATTATCTGACACTTATTCCCACAGCATCCAATTTATCCCCTTAGAAAGTTAAAAAATAACTCTTAGTGTACCACAGGTTGCTAGATCAATGGCTTTACTCCTAATGGTAGCAATTGCAAGTCACTGTGCTACACTGCCCTTACTATCCTCACATAACATTCAGTTAAAAAACAACCTGAAGTTCCTAGTTTTCCCTTAGTTTCCCTTAATAATTAACTAATTAATAAGGAGGAAGCAGTGTCAGTGTTTACTTATCCTTTCTGGAGTATCTGTCAAGCTTGAAAAATACAAATCTTACTGAAGCTGGTTATCTTCAATTTGCATGTGGGACAGAGCTGCTGCTTGCTGCTTTATCTGCAGTCTGTCTGCCAAAGAATGCTACAGAGCACATGAAAAGCTACTTCTGTCTGTGGATCTGCTGCTGCATTTGTACCAATTAGTACAATACAGACTATTGTACTAATAGTCTATACTCTGGTACAGACAGCAGACTTAGACTTTTCCCTATTTCTATTGTAACCAAACCTGAGGATTACTGGATTCCAGCATGGCTTTTCATAGAATCATTAAGGTTGGAAAAGACTTCCTCTGACCAATCACCACCATGTCAATTAGAAAATAGCACTGAGTACTATGTCCAGTCATTTCCTGAACACTTCCAGGGATGGAGTCCACCACCTCCCTGGCAGTCCATTCTACTGCCTGACCACCGTTTCAATGAAGAAATTCTCCCAGATGTCCAACCTGAACCTTCCCTGGCACACCCTGAGGCCGTTTCCTCTCATCCTATTGCTAATTGCCTGGAAGAAGAGGCCAACCCCCACCTGGCTACAACCTCCTTTCAGGTAGTTGTAAAGACCAATAAGGTCTTCCCTGAGCCTGCTTTTTGTCAGGCTAAACAACCCCAGCTTCTTCAGTTGCTCCTAGTATGACTTGTGCTCCAGACCCTTCACCAGCTCCATTGCTTCACCAGACGCACTCCAGCACCTCAACATCCTTCATGGAGTGAGAGGCCCAAAACTGAACACAGGATTCCTGTAACCAGTGCCTAGTACAGGAGGTCAGTCACTTCCCTGGTCCTGCTGGCCACACTATTTCTGATACAGACCAGGATGTCATTGGCCTTCTGTGTCACCTGGGCACACTGATGGCTCATGTTCAGCTGCTGTAAACCAGGAACCCCAAGTCATTTCTGGCTTTCCAGCCACTCCTCCCCCAGCCTGTAGCATTGCCTGGGTTGTTGTTTTGCCTGAACTAAAAACTGCAGGTAGACTGTATTCATTGAACTATTGAAACCAAGATGCCTCCCAGACCTTGTGTACAATCCAAACAATACAGTAAAGGATGGAGTGTATGTACTGATACCGTGTTTTGAGGGATGAGCTGTCTTCACTGGAGTCTTCCAAATGAAGTACATGTTTTTATAGACAGACCTGCTGTAACAGCAGCAAGCTAGAAAAGCACAGTAGAGTTCTGGATTGCAGAAGTTCTGTGGAAGGCCTTGTCTAGAAATAGTATTTGGATTTCCAGCTACTCAAACAGGAAGCTTTCAATGATTTTCCACTCTAATTGTTTGAGTTGACAAATGTCAGAAACCCACTTTGGTTTGGTAGCATATGAGGGACCTTTCAAACGACACTTGACACCTTACCCTGTATGACCTGTGACAAAACTTTTTGTTTAAACTGAAGTCTTAGCCTGACCCTTGTACCTCAAGTTCACCCCATCCAATACTTCTACCCATAATGACACTCGGTTTAAAAAAAGAATCTAAAGTTAGCCTTATGAACAAGAAGAGTCAGACTCTCAGAAATCATACAACCCAGCACTCATTTGTACACAAGTGTTGCTTACATGTTAGGACAAAACCAAGTTACGTTTAATGAAGGTACAATATTACATTTATATCCCCTTAATGGAGGTAGAAAGCCAGTGTTTTAATCTAATCCATTCAGATCAGAAATACTCATACCAGATACTGATTTATTGCTATTAGTGATAACCAAATTTGAGAGCTTATACTGTCAGCAAGGTAGCATGAATACAGTTGCAATCTCCAATGTTCAGAGTAAATCATGTCCACATCTGTAATAAGACAATAGCAGATTCTACCAAGAATCTGCTGCTTCTTGTAAACATTGTATTTGTGCAGATTTTTTTTAACTTTAATTTCTAAAGTCATGAAAGGCAAGGTTAGTAGCAGAAAACACATCCAGTTTCACATTCAGCAATATAAGAACCCTGCTCTTCAAGGACAACCAAAAACCTAGCAGCACATTTTCAAACAATATTACAAGTTTTTCTCAATTACCCACCCTTCAAAATCCCTTTCTCCCTAAAACCAAACAAAAAACAACAAAAAATCTGACACCAAAAATAAAGTGCAGTACCCAGAAAAATAAGTGTCAAGAAAATAGCCATGTTTGTTTCTTTGGGGAAAAAAAAAAGGGAAATAAAGGAGTACTTGGCCTCAGTCTTAAAAGAACTATAATGTGTCCATCATTTTTGATTCTTCTTCATCTCTTTGTATCACAGAGTTCAGACTGCAGACATCTGTGTTTATGGAACCTTGTAGATCTCCTGTGTTCTGCAACAGATGAAAAATTGACAGCTTAATTCTCCACAATTGTATATACGGAGAAAGAAAGAGAGTGAGTGAGAAACAGATTTTAGTTTAAGTAAACAGTTTGTGTTGTCCATCTTATGATGGGACAAATTTGCAATAGTAAGAAAATAAGCTCTGAAAAAATCATCAACCATCAGTGTGTCAAGAATTTTTAAAATTTGCTGGAATAGCTTGTGTTTGGTCTTAATATTTCTAGCACCTGACTGCACATTTAGTTCTTAAAATTCAGCTGTTTCATCTTACGTGAGAGATAATTTAATCAAATTATTTGGAATAAGTACTTTCAATTGTGACACCTTCCCTAATACCTAATTTTTGACAATCCTTGAAGTTGCATCTTCATTCCAGAATGTGGCCATAACTAGAACTTTAAGAAAGACCTAAGTATGCTCAGTTTACTTTTATCACAAAAAGAACTTTCCTTAAGCTTGACGTCTCTTGCCCAGAGAAGTTGTGGGGTCCCTGGAAGTGTTCAAGGCCAAGTTAGATGGGACTTTGAGCAAAGTGGTCTAGTGGAAGGTGTCCCTGCCCACGGCAGGGGAGTTGGAACAAGATGAACTTTCAGGTCCCTTCCAACTCAAGCCACTCCATGATTCTGTGACTTACCAGAATGATCCCATGAATAGGACTAGTTATTTTACATTGCTTGTGGTAAAGACTGTGAATACAAAATGTAAAGGCACTGAACAAACATACACTTTTGACCTTATGCTGATGCTTTCTGAATTCTAGCAAGTAAAAAGAAAGTCTGTATATGCCCTGTGTACTAATAACACTGCATGCTATATCCCAAGCACTAGCAGTTCCAGGAATAATCCTCTTTATATGTTGGAAAGGTACAGCTTCTCAAGACAAGACCTAATCTTACTTTAGTTAAATTAATTTCTAGAAATAATAAACCTACCTGTAAAAAAGATGTCCTCTCTCCTACACAACCAGGATTGACATTGAGATCATGTAGTAACATAGTTTGAAAGCCATGTGATTGTGACCAGATTCTCACTCTCGTCTTGAATGCCTCAAGTTCATTTTTAAAGGCCTCAAAATAGCCTTCACCTGTCTGCAAAGAGAATAATTAAATACATGCACTTTAGTCAGATTTACTTTTGGGTTGTAAGCATGCACAGTGCTGAAAAAAAACAATGCAGTTATACTACCTTTTGGGGAATAACAGCTGTGAGCAACTCAAGAATAATGTTAGTCAATTCAAAACCACATTTCAGGTATTTCTTTTTAAGACAATCTCTAGCATTTATATGTAGAAGTAATTGATTTTATCTAAGGACATGTAAAATTAAATCTAATTTTAGCCTTTCATTTATTCCAATTCAGAAGGTACCCTTGGAATGACAGCTGCTTGTTGAAACCCTCTGATCAAAAGTAAAGCACAAGCTGACTCACATTTCAACTACGCCCCTTTAGGCAATACTAGATCCATCAGTCTCGAATAACTGAACATAGTGCAGTCTACAGCAAACCACAGTTTCAGTTTTCCCATATTTCTGCTGCACAGCTCTGGATCGCTCTATTTCAGTAATGAGAAAGGGACACTATTTTGGGCCCCACTGTAAACTACATATAAAATGGAAAGTTGTGACAATACATAAGTACACTTTAAAAACACAGTGTAATTAGTCAAAAATCAGTCCTTAAATTGGTCTGTGTTTGCTGTTGTTACTTAGTTATTACTTGTTTATAATACCCCTATTGTCCCCCTGCTGCATCTTGCTTTCCACCTGGAACAAGCAAAATCCACTAAGCTTTCATTTTCAGAATTGGAATCACAATAAATTATTTTGTATAGAAAATAATTGCTAACAAAACACCTTCCCATAAGGCTAAGTCAGTCAACAAATTATATAGCCTCATATGGTTAAGAAGAAACCTCTAAAACACTGATCCCTTGTCCAACATCAAGAGTTTCTCAAATCATTACCCAAGTTGACTTACTTTGGCTTTTTGGAAAAAGAGACGAAAACATCCTCTTGGATCCACATTGCAGCTTTTGGCAATTTCTATAATAAACTGCATTACAACTGCTTGGTGTGCTACTTGCTCCATCAGAGCTCTTTTCTGGAAAAAAAAAAAAAAAGTTGAATTTATGACTTAAAGAAGATTCCTGTGATTATATTTCTAAAATTGAGCATAATTTCCTTTTGTTCCAGTTCCTAAACAGATGTGAATTGATGCTTACAGAAGCAAGGGGACTTATAATTAGCTGTAACTAAACTTATATGTGACAATGCACTATCAACAAAGTAGTGAAGGAAAGAACAGTTAAACAGCTGATCAAGTTGGTCACCTTTTTTACAGTGCAAGTGGGAAACCACATGCTTTCAAAGAATTTAAACATCTTCATACCTGTTCAGCTTCCAGATGAAAACACCACAACATGAGATATCTAGATGTTTCTTCGCATACAAGGTATGGGTGATCAGACAAAAACCTTTGACTATCATCCCATCTGCTCAGCATGCCTAATAAGAGAAATATAGATAAGACATTTGAAACGGATAAAAGATTTAATGCAGCGAGGGAGTTACTTGCATTGATACCCCAGTATATGTAACAACTTTGCAGTTCACTAACCTCAGAATGACAGCATGCAGCTAAATTTGAGGGATTTATACATAAATGCTGAAAATGCATAAATGCTGAAAAGAGCATTACCAGGAGGTATAATTAGACTTTGAAATACTAAAAGTAGATTATAACAGTCACACATCTCTAGCATCACTGATAAGTTATTGTTAATCAGTTCTCATACACACTAAAGTGGTGTGGGTATCTGTTACATCTTCAAATAGCTTAAAAAGTTTATGGATAGAGATTTACGTTCAGTGATTCTGACAAACACAAATTCTTTAAGTGTTCACAAATAAGAATGCAAAGAACAGAACTGGTAATACATCAAAAATGGAAGTCGTGATTTGCTAGGTTTTTAGAAAAATTGAAATTAATTACACGAACAGCTTGATCTCAAAAAACAAAGCCACATCAGTACTGGATAGTTAATTAGAACTTTGAATTGCGATATCACGATACTACCTTCATGTAACAAGCTGAGTTTAAAAATAATCAGAACTAAATACTTAGACCACTTAAAATTGTCCTTCAAGTATCACTGACAATCATTACTGGCAACAGGTACCAGACGTACAGCTTTACCCATCATCGTATCATCATAACTGGGCTAAAGATCATTCAGTGGTAATGACCTAAGCTCATCTTAATTCTAGCAAACAAATCCCTAAATAAAAAGCAACAGCTAATATTTCTTCCTGTTTTCAAGTTATTCTGTGTAAGTTCTTTATTGCTTGGAAGCCAGAGCAGGATTCAGAAACAGGACTCATGCACTAGTGAAGTCCAGACTGCCCCTTGGCACCACTTAGCATGGAACAAGAGACTTCAAAAAGTGTTAATGTACTGTTGCTTTTACAATGGACTAATGTATTTCAAATTAAAATAACAACATGGCTTTGAATTTAGGAGGTATGAAAAAATGTATCATCCTCTTTAATAAGGTTGCTTCTGTCACAGTTTAATCTGATAGATAAAGAGTACTTTTACACAACTCTCAGCTAGGAAGCCTGCAAGGAAGCCTCTTTTTTTTTCTTGTTGAAGTGCATGGCAGGGCAGATGTCTTCTGATTCCACTATCATTACCCTGAGCAGTTAAGGTCCTTGAGAGAACCTGCACCTATTACTGCTGTTTGCATACTCTGACAGCATTGTGCCTCAACCTGGTACTTGCAAGGCTTGCTAAGGCTAACAGGGCTAGAAGCCTTTTCTTAAAAACAGCTTTAAGAGCCTTAGAAGCCAAATAGCTTAGTAAAAACAAGTTTGTTGAAAGAATTCAATTTTGCCAACTCCATCCTGTTCTTGATTGTTCTGGAATTCCAAATATGGCTACACTGTACTATAGTCTGAAACCAGCCTGTAACTAAGAATGGAAAGCACTTTAGAGAACCATCAAAATTACAGATTACTGAAAGATCAGCTTTGTGCTCAATTGCGTTCAATAATTATGACAGAGCTAAAGTGACACCTAGTGGATAATTGAGTATAGTTTTAAACACACAATTCTGTGCACACATACTTTCAGTAGGTGTTTACAAACATGTCCATTAATCAGTCATTACCCTTGTAGCTTAACAGATGCCAGAAAAACATTTATTAAAAGGAGAGAACTGTGGACAATCCCATGCACTTTTATACACGACTTGTATTTCCATGAATTTCCCTGCCTTTTCCCACTGAACAGCAGAGAAAGTTGCTAGAATTGTAGTTTTCATGGCTTGTCCTGGTTTCATCTGGTATTAATAATAATTGTAATGAAAAAGAGGGAAGATGGCAGGAGGGTGAGGGGGAGAGCAGAGGAGAGGGACAGAGAAGAGGAGTGGGGGGAGAAAAAGGGCGTGGGGGGAGAGAAAGAGGGAACGAAAAAACTCAAGAGGAACACTCGACACTCAATATAGCTTCTCACCACCCCCTGACTGATGCCCATCTCATTCCTGAGCAATGATCGGATCCTCCCAGTCAACTCCCTCATTTATATCCTGGGCAGGGTGTTCTGTGGTGTGGAAATTCCTTTAGCCAGTACAGGTCAGGTGTCCCAGCCATGCTCCCTCCCAGTTTCTCATGTACCTAATGTGCACCTGATGTCAGTGCATGAGACAGTGAAAATTCCTTGATTTACAGTAAGAGCTACTGAGCAACAACCAAATCATCGTTATGCTATCAGCATTATTCTCATAATGAATCCAAAACACAGCACTGTATCAGCTACTGAAAAGAGTTTAATTCTGTTCCAACTGAAACCAGGACAGCTTAAGCTTAGTTGAGTATTAATTTTTAATTATTTTTTCAATTGGAGTTCTTGTTGGTCACAGGAATTAACAAGTTTCTTCAATTAACACCTTGTTTCACTTTTAAATTATTATTTGTCTTGATAAAATAGAGCTGAACAGTCTTTATCCAGGTCTTTCATTTGTTAGCATTCATTCTATACAAGAAGGAGCAAGCCAACATAAATACTTTAAGGACTGCAAAATGTTGGAAAAGCAGACTCACCAAAGTGTCTAATCTTTTGTTCATGTTTTTGCATAAGTGGTTCAGACACAGCTTCATCTTCTATTTCTTTTCTTTTTTGATTAATAAAACTCTGAGGAAGAGAAAAATTGTACTATCACAGAAACTCCAAACATACTGTTTAGTGATATAAAGGAATATTATATTTTAATATGGTACTATTTAAAGGGCTATGTTCTAATTTGAGAGTCACATCATATTTCAGAAGGTTTTCTTTTAGAATATGCTTTACTTCATAACAGAGTTTTAAAGTCTCATTATAGTCTCTGAGAAACTTCTGTCCTCAGATGGAAACTTACTGATGTGTCAGTGATAAGAACCATGTACACTGCATCCTGGATGCAGCTAAATCAGTGAAATTAGGAGATGTGCTAGCCGTTTAAATTAAATTGTTAAATCAAAGCTGAGATTCTACTATAAAAAAACTTTGTGCTAAATAATCTGTATTATAGTATTCAGTATTAGAAGCAAACTAAGTTTCACATTTTGGGTTGGCTGGAACAATTAAAGATCAGAGTTTCACTCCTCCCTGCCACAGACAGGGACATCTGTCTTCCACTGGATCAGGTTGCTCAAAGACCCGTCCAATCTGAGCTCTGTTGCTTCCAGGGATGGGGCATCCACAACTTCCCTGGGCAACCTCTTCCCATGTCTCACCACACTAATAATAAAATTTCTTCCTTATATCCAATATAAATCTACTGTCTTTCAGTTTAAATCCATTGCCCCTTGTCCTATCACAACAGGGTGTGATGAAAAAGTCTCTCTCCATCTAAGGCTCCCTGAAGTATTGAAAGACCACAATAAGGTAAATAAGGGCTCTCCAGCAGTCTTCTCTTCTTCAGGCTGAACAACCCCAACTCTTTCAGCCTGTCCTCATAAGAGAGGTGCTTCAGCACTCTGATTATCTTTGTAGCCCTCCTCTGGACCTGCTCTAACAGATCCATGTCTTTCTTGTACTGGGGAACCCAGAGCTGGACGTAGCACTTTGGGGGATCTCACAGAGGCAGAGCAGAGAGGCAGATAAATGACATCTGTAATTTTTCCCTTGGCCACTACTGTAGTCACTCCATCATAGAAGGCCACTCGGTTGGTTAAGGCAGGACTTGCCCTTTGTGAATCCATGTCCCAAATCATCTCCCTGTCCTCCATGTACCTTAGCACAGATTCTAGGAGGATCTGTTTCATGATATTCGCAGGCAAAAAGATGAGGGACATACTCCATTTTTGTGCTGTACTAGACACAGAATACATTCAGAGACTAGTAACAACCAGAATGAACAAAAGAGCCTAAGACTTTTTTTCCATGCACACCAATATGGGTCATACCTTATTAAATACTTCCTTACTAACAGGATCTGCGTTCCATAGATTCTGTCTTTCCCTCTGGTTCAGTGCTTCTTCTTTCCTTCTCCACTCTTCCTCTCTCCATCTCAACTCTGCCGCTTCTGTCCTCGCTTGAGCAGACTCTTGATCGCAGGATTCTGAATTATGCAATGCTAAGCTACCAAATTTTTGCTGGGCTTCTGCTAGGTTCCACGTGCATTCTACAGAGTGCTTGACAAACTCTCTTTCTTTTTGGCAGGCTAATTCAATCCCCTGGCTGTAAGTCTGTGAGGAAAATCAGACACGCTATTTATGGAGGGAAAATTGTCTGTTTACAGTTTGTATAGAAGCAGACTGGCCTAAATCCCAAAGTTAATAATAATGCACCTGGAAGGCACCTTAGATATGCAGCATTATATCAGCAAGAGTAACGAAGCATGGCATTGCACAGCTGTGTTTTGTACAAAAATATTTCCAATTCAAGCCACCTTAACTTTGTTAAGTGTATTTGCAAAATCCTGGATCATGTACTGCTATCAGTTAAAGTCTCCAGACTGTAAAAATACTTTTGACACAGCTGAACCCCTCTGGCTATCTTTAGGCTGCAACATTAGCAGCAGCCAAGTGTGACAATACTCTGAATATACACTTCTGAGAAGAAAGTATCATTCTGGTGATGTCAGATCACAACAGTAAAGTAACTGCTGCTGCCTGCATTCCAGTATGGATTAGTACTAAACAGATGGCCAATATCTTCTTCCCTTGAACTGACACTGAAAGTGGAATTTAAGTTACAGAGTGGCTGAGGCCCAGCACAAACATATGCTCCTTTTGGTCAAATTTGTTGAAGAGGTTATCACTCATAGCTGGGAGAGAAAAATGTCATCTTAAGCAACTCTGCTTATATTACTTCCAGGAGTGTGCTGGGAATTCACGCTCAGTAATTTAAGAAATTATCCTCTATAGCATATGCCATGCCTTTTCCACCAAAAGTGAAGAAGAAAGCATCCATATGCATTAGTTCCTCAGCGTTCCAGTGCCATGTTATGAAATCTGTACTGCTGATAACCTCTGGCAGGGGCACGCGAAGGACAAGCTAAAAAAAAAGATTATCTGAAGGAAACTTTAATGCAGGTACATCAAAGTTCTTGTCCCAGCTTTGTTTCAGAATTACAGCATCCTTACTTCTGCAATAACAAGAAGAAAATCCCACTCTTTGGAAAAGTAACGTAATGACAGTTTCTTGCGAGAAAACACAGAATTCCCAACAACGTGTTTATAAATCACCGACTTGCCCTGGCCAACAGCGAACACACTGCCTATGTATCTTCTCTTCAGGCACAGGGATGCTGGGATGACTCCAGCCCAGCTCCTTGCACATCGCTTGCCCAGGGTGGAACCGCTACCCAGGGCCGGCGGCAGACGCCAGACTCTCCCCCCCCGTCCCCGCCGGGCGCCGGGCGGGCCCTCCCGCAGCGCCCGCCCCGCCCGCGCGGTGCCCGCGTCCCCCCGCCGCTCCCCCGCAGGGCCGAGGCGCCCGCGGCCCCGCCAGCCCCGCGCGGGGGAGCACGGCCGTACCTGCACCTCCGGCAGACGCTGGCGGCAGGCGGGAGCCTGCGCCCGCTCCTCGCCCTCCTCCTCCGGGGCGCTGCCGTCCCGGGAGCGCGGCATCCACAGCGCCATGCCCGGTGCCGTCCCGGCGGCGCCACCGCCTCGCCGGAACTGGGGCAGCGACACTTCCGCCGAGCGGGGCGGGGCCGGAGCGCCGGGCGGGCCCGGGGGCGGGGCGGGACGGCACTGGGGCTGTGCCTGGCGCTGCTCCCCCACAGCGGCCCCTGCCCCCACAGCGGCCCCTGTCCGTTGTCCTGCACGTGTGTCTGCTCCTGGCTCTCTCCTTGTCCTTGCCCCTGTCCCTGCCATTGGTGCCGCTGCCCATCCCTACCCCTAATGCTGCTCCTGTCCCTGCCCCCTCCAGTCTTCCCGTTCCTGCCTCTGCCTCTGTCCCTGTCGCTGCTCCAGCGCCGCCCCTGCCCTTTTCCTGCCGGTGCCTCTGTACCTGTCTCTGCCACTGCCCCTGTCCTGTCCCCTCCCCTGCCCCTGCCTCTTCCGTGCCGGTGGAGGGCCGGTCACCTCCTTGCAGGCACGGCACTGGCAAACTACTCGTGTATGTGTGTGTATTTGTATATATATGCGGACGATCAGTGCTAAGAGCTCCTGGGGTGCTGTGTGGTTGTCAATAACTTGGATCTCGTCTGGGAATGGAAGTTAGCTGAAAGTGAGGCCATACCTTTGCAGTGGTAATACACCCGTGAAATTAAAATGTGCTCTAGTTGTAGCCCTAATTTCTCGCCCATAAGTTGGTTATTTAGCTCTTCCTCCAAACAGGAGGCACTGAGCGGTTCTTTGGAGCCGTAGGTATAAAGTCTGCTAGCAAGTTTGTGCAAGGAAAAGGTTAGGTTAAATGGAGGGGAGGGGGGAAGCTTCTTGCCGCGGGACGATTATTTAATAAAGGGATTACTGCTGTGGTGTAAATGGATAATACTTACATGTTGGTCATAACAAGTCTCCTTATGGGATATAAGAACAAAAATAGTGGGTTTCACTCAATCATTTCTTTGTAGGAATCAAATGTTTTTCTGTGTATAATGCTAAGGTCTATGAAATCAGTCCCTGTTACATGGGATGATAAAAGTAAAAAATATAAAATGAGAGAACTTCCAAGAATAGATGTAAATCTAGCACCCCTTTGAGATTATCAGTAATAAAGCCAAAGTCCAATGAGTCCCTTCTGAGATAGGGTCCTGCAGACTTGGACTGATGCATATGTGTAAGACTGGACTAAGGAATACCATGTGAATGCTCTTTTTCTTTCCTAAGTCTACATTTCTTGGTGTGTTTCAGGCTAAGAAACACGACGTTTTTCTCAGTTTTTGCATTTTGGATCAACACAGAGAGACAGAATTAATGCCCTCCTCCTGTTTTCCTTCTGTTGACTCATGAGATTTGCTTTGAAAAGGTGATTTTCATTTGTTGGGTGCCTTGGGCTAGAAACTGATGTCTCAAGCCTTGTACAAGCTGTAATTAATTCCATAATCTTATTTTTCTTTACAATTGATAGGTTATTCTTGTTTCACATGTATCTTGACATAATAAGATGCAGTATTTGGCCCATTCCTGGAACTGAATTTAACATTTCCTTAAGATTTTATGGTTTGGAGCTTTGATAGAAGTGGTGATGAAAGATCATCTCTCAGATGGATAGTTCACATGACAACATTGTATATGATAGTAATTGAATTTATTTTGATTCACACATGATTGTTCTGTGATACCTCAATTCTAATATGGCTATCATCTATTCAAGATTTTTTTCTCTACGGCAGATATGTGATGCAAATGAAGATCCAAATAAATGATAGATGAGTGGTTCTGCTGCCATTTTACACATCACTCTAATACCTAGAACTGGTGAGAAAAGGACTCTTCAGTGTTTTTCCTGCACTTTACTGTATATTATTGTATGTTATTTGTGTTTGAAGATTGTTTTTTAAAAAGTGGTGTAAGACAGAATGGCTATGTCTACTGAGATAGTGAATCCGAAAAATCGGTCCGAGAAACTGCTCAGAGACTTTTTATCTTTAAGCAGCAAGGTATTTGTTTATTCAACGTTGGGAGCAAGCCAGCTCATGCTGACAAACTTGCTCGACTTGTAAGTGCAAAACTAAGCCATTTTATACACTTTAGATACATGGTTACATCATTTATTATACATATTAATAAGTAGGCTGGTCTCTGGGCAGAGTCTTTCCAGGCGTGCACAGTCTTGTACTTTGGGGGTCTTCTGCTCAAGCCTTCATCCCTCTGGTGGTCGCCATGGACGTCTTCCTCAATTTGACCTCTTCAATTAGGTGACCTGAATCCTTCAAGCTTGCAAAATCCTGGCTCTGGGCCTTCTAGATCTTATTCAAACGTCTAGTTTACCTAATTTATTACCATGTGTGTATTACTCCTATTCTTTCTATAATAAGGCCTTTGGTCCAGTGAGCAGAACAGAACATGATATTAACCAGTGCTCCTAAAATGTTCTTCTAGCAAAACAGGTATTGAGGTTTCTTAGCAGGCCAAGATATTTCAGTTAACTCTTTTAGGCTTGGCTCCTGTTTCAATAGCAAGCCCATGCTGAAGCCATTGCAAAACAGGAACTTAGGAAGTTGAGAGGAACAGTCTGTTTATTAACTATTTGCTTCTGAGTCTTCTCCTTTCTTTTTCAAAATACTCTCACTACCTGTGTGTTTCTCTAAAATTCTCTACATCTGGCTCACAAGAGGCCTTTCTTTGAGTGGCATGATTGCTTTCCCTTTCCCCCTGTGGTTATTATTCGCTCATGAACAGATTTCTTTCCTTACCGCCACAGACCTCTTCCTTCACCACGTGGGACTTCGTTCACTGATACATGATTCTTCCTTCACTACACTTCACTGATACGCTGAGATTGATACATTCCCTCACTACCCCGGGCTTTCCTTGACAGGTCCGGACTGCAACCATCACTTTGACAAGACTGGGGCTCTAACCACCAGGAAGACCCCAAGAAGAGGATCAACGGGATGCCATTGGAACCCACAGAGTGGTGATATTTTTTCTACTTAATCTGTCTCTCTGTTACTCTCTCTCCCCACTCTACCCTCGCTCTCTCTTCCCTATTCCTTTATATCTCTCTCTACCTCACATTTACTGTTAAATAAAAATATGTACTATTGCCTTCGGCATATGGCCTTGTTTGCAGCTTAATTTTGTCAGAGGCATCTCTCTAATGATTTTAAAGAACCTGATCATAACAAGGTGATATCATAACTGATTTTATTTTTATAAGATATTCAGGCAAGTTTTACATAAAGGAAAACTTTCTCATATTTTCTCATTTGTCCATAATCTTGGTGGAAAATTACCTGCCCTGTAAGGTGTTTGCATTTAGGCCTTTTCATTCTTTCTTTTGAGTTGTGTCCTTTAGGATTGGCCAAGATTTCAGGTATTTTCCAGATATAAATTTCCTAATTGTCCTTGTGGTTCTGCTGTTTTACAGGTTGTAGAATTTAATTTACAGTGCTATAAACATGATTTTTTTTCATACAAAGTACAGACTGTTCTGAAGTTGATGCAGATATGGATGATATGAAATTTCATCTTTTTTTTCAAAATATTGCATAACTTTAAAGTACACAATCATAGATATATCTAATATTAGCTAAGTTTGATTTTGCTTAGTGGCAGCTTGATAGGGAATAGGGGAAATATTTTGAATTGATAAAAAGTGTTCCTAGGAATGCTAGGTTGTTTAATGAGTTGGTGCTGTAATGAATATGTATTCACATAATATGTGTATTCACATATGTATTCACATATAGTGTGTTTGTATCTGATTTTGTCTTTCTAAAGTACATGACCTGGTATACATTGGTCCCCTTATATGCTGCTCTAAATTGAGCTCTTTGAATGTCAGGCTCTACTAGCTCCCCTCAAGTCAATTACATAATTTTTCCATTCTTTGGACACTCTGTGTTCTGACACCTAGTGTAACACTAGGTTAACTTGACAGTCTGCTTTCTATTTTTCCATCATCACTTTTGAAGTCTGTGACAAGTCATTTACTTAATGATTAAGCAGTCTTTTAAAAGCCAAAGTCTTATCTGTTTTTTGTAGGGGGATGGAGGAAGAGAAAAAAATTATTTATAATAATGGCCTGTCTACATTCTGTTTTGTTATTGCTAGTAACCTTTGGCCAGACTACAAGAGCAGGTGTTTTGTTAATTTAAAATATTTTCATCCCTTAGCTTTAATTCAGCTGCAATTCCTTTGTCCTTGCTGGGTTTCAGGTTTCTGTCCTTCTGGAGAAAGCCAATCCTGAAAAATCAAGAGAAGGTCAAGCAGAAGCCACTGACTGTCCCCTTGTCCTATAAATCCATCAGTTGTCAACCACAGAGGATAGCTTCTGCTGATATTTCTTTCATGTATGTTTCTATTCTAATATTAATAATATTAGAATAAATACTCGAGGATGCAAAGTAGGAAATATCTTCTTTCTCTTCAATCAGTCGTCTGCTCTTCTGATTCCTTTGCTCTCCTCCATCCTCCATCTCTTTCTGTAAGGTTAGTTTTTGGTTACTGTCCCAGGCGTAAACAGTCAGTCTATTCTAGTTATTCAGCCACACTGCTATAATTTATTTTTCATCTCCCAGGGAACGTAATAAAGTTTAAATTAACTCAGCTTGTGTCTTCAGGAATTAGGCAAGTAAATATTTCTCTACATGCTAATTAATTTGAGACTGTAAAGGATATTAGTAGGCGTTAGTTTTATGCCATGTCCCCCAGCTTTCTCTCCCTTACAAATTTAAGGACCTCCTCAATGGTATTTCCTTGTACTCCATCATTTTGTTAGGTACACACTTGATGAAAAAAACAAAATCACTTTTCTGATTAGACTCATTGAATAATTTGTTATGATCAGTCATGTTTCTTTAGTTTCTTCAGCCTAATTTTCATATTTTCTGATAGCAGTCTAGTTTGCTGGTAACATTTAACTAAAACATAAATAATAACGTAGAGTTCATCTTGGCAGATAGTCTTCAGGTTGTGTGTTCTTGTAAGACGGGAAAAAAGCAAATAGACACTGGGTGGCAGATGAGCACTGTTGTTGAGGTCACTGATTACGGAGCATCTGTATATATTCTAAAAATGCAGGCAATTTGTTAAAATTGGTTATTGTTCTGTTATGGCAAAATAAAAATGTACTTTATGTTCCCTGTGTAATAAATACTGCTTGTACATTTTGCATTTGTTTTTCAAAATGCTTTTGTTCAGATCCCTTTCTTCCTTGCTTTTTGCTTTTAAGCGTTACTGTCATAATAAAGGGTAATTTGTGATGTCATTCCTGGTTCAAAAACATCAGTGACACTGGAAAAGGAGGATGCAAAGACTAAATTGATAGAATCTATTATTATCTCTACATAAAAGCCAAGGCAAAACAAAAAAGGGGGGGTATCTGAGTTAGTAAAGAGAGTGCTCATCTTCTCATATGACTGCTTTCACGGAAGCTTTGTGTGTATCACACTGTCAGGTATCTAGGTGCAGTGTGTAATGCTTGTTGTCCCCTGGGTGTAGCAGATTTTTTCTGCATGTGTCAGGACAGAGAAGACCAGTAATACCTCTAAAAGGGATGAGACTCTTTTAAATAGTGCCAAAGGATATGATGGTTTCATCGTCGTATTCTGGCCCTATAGAACACCTGTTCTTTATTCTGTACAGTACCTACGTATCTTTCATGACTCAAAATACAGGTGCTTGCTTTGTTGTTGTCTGCAAAAGTATCCAGCTTAGAGATTTTGCTTACTTTTTGTACAGTAGGGTATGTTATCTTCTTTCTACTTTCTAAATTAAAAAAATATTCAGAAAAACAAAGTGTATTCCTCAGGAGACGAACCAGTGCCTGCCTATGTCCTTGCTACATCAGAAGCTGGATCTCATATGGCAAAACTGACTATTGGCTTCTTTCCATGTGCCAAAAGTTCACAGAAGAGTACGTGGTTATTGTAAAGCTGGGATCCATTAAAAAGGCAGACAAGAAACGTGACTAGGGAAATGAAACCTGGAATGGGATTAAACATATTAGTCTCATTATTAGCTTTTTCTGAAAACTGCCAACCTTGTACCATTGTTTTGTTTGGAAAACGCCAAATTGCGGGGTTTGTTTTCAGTCTAATTAGAAGTGAACATGTCCTTGCCTCTGTAAAGACACAGAACTCATCCAAGTGAAGGTAGTAGCAACTTTTATAACAGAATATCCATTGTGATAAGTTTATTGTCTCATTTCAGGAAGGCAAAACACTTGCTGTAGTTTCTAAGCCAGATATTTGACAGTGTACTGTATAGCTTACCTCCTGTGCTGGGAGTTTAAGAAAGTATCTTCTGTCTGGCTGTGTCACCTATATGGAGCAGAGCTGACTTCCTTCGGTCAGAACAGAGTTAATGGGCTTCTGAAGAAAGAGAACTAGAGACAAGTGTGGTGTAGGGCTCAAGAAGACTTTGCTATGGCAACCCAGGATAATTCATCTCCCTCATCCAAGTATGAATCCTGTTGTCATGGTAATCTGGAGTACTTCATTCCTTCCCATCCACATATGCAGAGTTCCAAGCACATTTTATTTTGTGAGGGTAGCCCTGGATAGCTTGCTTCCCATCTCATCTGCACCCACCTTTGCACAGGCACTAATGTAATGAACAGCTGCAGAACTCAGAATTCAGACCACAGTACCTGCATTACATCAGAGTTCACTAGTGACTAAAACAGGACTTTACATAGATATGTAAGGCAAATCAGTTAATCAATGCAAGTTTTATTATCCATCCCTGCAGTGCTATCCTTTGAGCTATACTTCCAAGCAGGGTTCTACTCTATCAGGTCCCCCCATTTAGTGTTGGTGTACTGAGGCTCCCACCACAGCAATGCTGTGCTTTCATTAAAGCCAATGCTTTAAATTGCTGAGTGTTGTACCTTGTCCCTGAGGGACTGGCATCTCCTTTCTGCTTGTAATATGTAGATACTTACACTCTCAGTTAGTAGGACACTGCTCTCATGCTGTATGGTTGGTTGGCCAAATTACACAATGTGTGTTTACTACATGCTGGCTCTCTGGAGCAAATACATTTCAAAAGTTATGGTGACTGTCTTTCAACACTATTTAATGATGACACATTTGCTGAACAAACATTGGAATATTGTAATTTCATATAAATATTTTTTATTTCTGCAGGAGGCTGATTGGAATATTTAGTTCTTTTCCCATTGAGGTGACTCCTGGTCATACTGAAAACAGTAAAAAATCAGCTCAACCAAGATTTAGCATGCTGTGTATAAACACATACATTATACATATTTTGTAAAATATGCATTATACTTGCATGACAATCTCTGTCACAGCTTTGGACATTCTCTACAACATAACTATGTAGTGTGCCTTCAAGCTTCACAGTTCTCTCCATCTCCAAAAATTTTCCCAGCATCAAGAGATGTTTACCAAGCAAAGCTTGCTTCTCTTTTTTTCTCTAAGCTGTGATCCACGCACCTGGCTCCTCCCTTGATCACACCATTCCCAAGATCATCATCCCCAGTTCTCCCAGCTTCTAGGGATAAAAATAATAAATCCCATTCTTCTGCTTTTTAGAACTGCCCACATATCTCACTTGGCTTTCTCTTTTTCAGTTATCTTATGGAATTCCATTTCCCTCACCCGGATTTCTTCCATGTGTGCCCAGACACCTGCCTTGGCTTCCAAAGTAAATGCTATTATTTTTCTGAGGCTGAGGGCAACGGGACTGCAAGTCGGGAAAGGTGCAAGGCCCTGGGAGCTTCACTGGCCATCATAAGCACCATGGATGAACTGATAAGATCTGTGCTTGAGTCTCTATGCCAGCACCCGGACAGGAAACATGAAAGCAAAACCAATAAAGTAAGATTCCAGCTCCAAACTGCACCCAGTGGTGTAGCCAGGAGCAGATACTTTGGGAAAAGCATCACCTCTGTGTGGGGTAATGGACAGAGATGGAAAAGAAGAGGTGGGGAAGACAAGACTGGCTAAACTATGATGTTTCTTTGCTTTACAGATTTTCATTATATGCTATAAGGGCGAAGCAAACCACAGCTTGCAAAAGAGGAACAGCAAGTAGTGGTGGACAGATAGCACAGCCTTCAACAGCAGGTTGGTCCCTCTGTCCATGTTGGGCACTTGGGGTCAGCCCCTGGGGCAGGTCTCTCTCTTAGTATGGTAGGACAGGGCCCTCGAGGGCTGTTGCATTGCTGCTCCCACCTTGAAGGGATTTCTTAGTGGATATGGGAATGATCCATCCTGGGATGGGGACCTTCTCCTGACACCATATCCAGGCTGCTCCTGGCTTTCGATAGGAGTTTTGGGATGGACCAGAGACTGCACAGCAATCCCCTACTGGATACCCTCAGCCAAGCACTACCCCTTCTCTCCTAGAGAGGAAATTTCAGCTTTTCTTAATGCTTTGCAGGTAGTTTTCTTCTTTTCCTCTTCTTGCTCTCCTGAGCATGTTGGCATTGCAGGTTTGAGGTGCAGGGTAGTGGGCCATGTGCATAATTGAGCCAAGGGAGGATCAGCTCATCCTTGATCCCCACCAATAACAACTGGGTCTGCAGCAGACCTGACAACTATGTCCTCTGGAAGGGAAAAGAGACCCTGTAAACAGGACTGATCAGGAGACAGGGAAGAACTGAGCACAGCTTCCTTTGATAAATCCCTACATGGGAACCTATCACCAACACAAAAGAATTTGTATTATCATGAGACTTTATGCCCAGACAAGCTGGATGGCCATTGCTGCTGGAGCACTGCAGCAGCAAATCCTATTGATAATTTCTATGTTATTTGGAAAGCAGACTTTATCTAAAAGTCACTCAAATGCATAAGCTATGCATTTGGGCTGAATTAATTTCAATGAATAGGTTTCTCTGCTTGACAAGGAGGTCAAAAAATGGCGGGGAGGGAATTTAGTAATAACAACAAAACCAACCAACCAAATAAAACCCCAACCTGCCTCCCCCAAAAAAATCAAAAAGCAAGCACACAAACAAAAGCCAAACCAAAAAAACTACTCCAAAACAATAGCAACAAATAATCCCAAACAAAAAACCAACAAAAAAAGTGCAAAAGACAAACCAAACCCTCCAAATCCCCAAAACTCGAGCAAAACCCAGCTGTCTGCATCAGTCTATGTGCTGACACTCTCAGCGGTGCTTGGAGAGACGCACACATGTAAGTTCTGTCACTCAGGAAAGCTTTTTTGAGTTGAAATTTCCCTTGTTTATATGTGAACCATGGTGTGCCACCTGTGCTCTCACCTGAGTTATCTCAGTAAATTGAGGCAAACCACTTTGATAAGCTTTTATTGATGTTGTAGCTCTATCCTCTATCATCACTGTGCATGAGGCACAGGCTTTTCTGATTTCCCATTCAGGGGCTCATCTGTGCCTCCCAAGCTGGTCTTGATCCTTGTGGGAAGTGGATTTGCAAAGCCTGAAATCTTCTGCAAAGACATAATGATGAGAACGGGGCTGATTCCACCTCAGCATCTCATGGGATGGGCATTTTGGGGTGGGCATGTGTCAGATGGAGGCATTGTGTTTCTCCTCGCCTCCTGCTGTTATTGGGTAGAGCTGGAAGGGGTTTTTTTTGCAAACCCACTTGTGTTTGGCATCGCATCTATGAACCTCAAAGCCCTTGGCTTTTAGTGTCCCGCACCCTTCACCCATCTCCTCCAGGGAGGTGCCAAACCTGCAGAATAAAAATTACATTGCTTAAGGGAGGAAACTTTCCCAGTTTTGTAGAAAAGAAGAGGTGTGTGGGGTTCTCCTGCTCTTTTCCTGCACTTTCTCATCATACTGCACCATTTCACTGGTGGGTGCTCAAATTTGAGAGGAACTGGTGTGCGCACAGTAAGATCTGTGAGGAGCATATGTGGCGCGTGAAAAGATGTGTTGCTGCATGGGTCTGATGGGAGCTGTGGGGTTACCGCGCTCTGCCAGCTTTTGGTCTGCAGAGCTTTAGCAGGGGAAATATGAGACCATTGCACAGACCCCAACAGCTTAGAGAGATGGGTCAGGGCATGAACTGGGTCTGAAATGGAGCAAAGCTTCTTTTTACACCAACAGGCTGTGGATACACTCACATTTTGGGGTTGAAGGGTGTGTCATCCACCCATCTCCACTCCTTTTGATGCGACCTTACTCCAATCCACACTGGTGGTGGGCTTTTGCCTGTAATAACCTTGATGTGCTCCTGGAAAATGGAAGTGACCAGTTGATTCCAAAATCTCTCTGTGGAGGGCTTTGTGGGGTGCAAAGCCATGGAGTAAATCTGACTTCCAAACTCATGAGACATGAATGTCCCCAATACTTTGAATGCTTTTCCAAGCCCTCCTGCTACTAGGCACTTTTTGCTTCCCTGCCCACTCAAAAATCAGGACTTTTGGGTCCTTTTCAAGCCTTCTCCCTATTTACCCTTTCTTTCTTTTCCTGGAGTACCACCAGCTGAGAGTCTTGATTTTTGCAGCTTTTTGTGCCTTGAGTCCAGTTTCCCAATTCCTCAGAAAGCCAGTAGCATCCTTCCCCATGTAGCTGCCAGTCCTGGGGACACAGCTTGCAGCCAGCATAGGCTGCAAGAGAAGAAAAAGCCATGAGACACCCCACAGGGTGGTCAAGGTCTTCCCCAGCCACCAGCTGAAGGCTCTAAGGGCTTCCCCATCTCACACCCTGGCCCTTTTCCCATCCTTGAGTTTTTTAACATCATTGTGGTTTTTCCTGCTCAGCCACCAGACAGAAGGATGATGACTGCAGCTGGGTGACCACAAGGCCAAAATGCCTGGTGAGAGAGAGGGCAGGATGGTGAGAAATCTCCTCCCTTGGGATGACCCTGCTTCTCTGTGGAGGAGGGATCAGCAAAAATTGCATGGAAAAGATAATTCTTTCTTGCAACACTCTTCTTTGCAAAGTAACGCTTGGTGGCCTCGCAGCCCCAAGGGTGTCCTTGCAGAAGCCCTCCACAAAGCTCTCATCTGAGCATTCCCAGCAGAGCCAGGAGGAATGGAGGATTACCTGTGGGGCTCTCCACTTGGGGCTTGCAGAAATACCGCACCAGGGATGAAAACATGTATTGCTCCTTCTGGTTCCTTCCTTGGATCTCATCACCTGGCTGGGGAACTCTCATCACCACTGGCTGCGGAGAGCCCTGAAAAACTTAGAGAAATGATCGGGAGGGAGAAGCTCCAGACATTTGGGGATAAAAGCCAAAAACCCCATAAAACCAGGTTTCATTTTCTCACGCAGTTAATTAAGCCAGCCTGAAAAACACAACTTGTGTACTCCACCTTTTTAACAATAATGTTTTTAACTTAGAGAGAACTTACTCTTGGTGGGTGATGTTGCATCTCTATGGGACAACCTCGTCCCCTCCAGAGGCTGAAATGCTTGAAATAAACCCTGATATCCCCTCTCAGGCTGCTCTCTGAGGTGTGAGATGTAGGTAAGAGCTGATTACTTACCCTGCACACTCAGTACCACCACCAGGACCAGCAGGATGAATTGCCCCAGCCCCCCAGCTTTGAGGAGGAGCCCGTGCCACCATGGACAGGAGTCAGGAGCTGAAAGAGATCATATTTGCTTAAAAAAAATGAAACATGAAAAAGCTGGGCTTTTAGAGGAAAAAGAAAAAGCCCCTCTGTCAAGCTGGTGAGTTGGAGCAGAAGTTTACAGCTTCTTTGCTTCCTCTAAAAAGTAAATCACCACTGATGAGGTCTAGTGTGAGGGCATCACCCATGGGTGGTTTCTCAGGTGGTGGAGGGGCTGCAGGAGCCTCAGGAGCAGCTTTGGGCACCCAGTGATGGACCTTGGGGGACCTGAAACCTTCTGAAATGGGATTAATTTTAGAGCTCCCAGCAGAGCTGGGAGTCAGTGAGACATAGGCCTCCCCAGCTCTCATCTCCACCAGTATTCCAGACAAGATCTCAGCAGCTTTCCTTCCCATTCAGGTGTGTTGGCTCATGTTGGGCTTCTTGGACCCATTCGCCTATAAAGTAGAGTCTCAGAAGCAAAACTGTTCTAATTCCAGATGTTTGTCAGCCTCCTCCATCCCCTTCTTGCTCTTTTTCCTCCTCTTTTCAAGCCAGAATCCCACCTTAGAAGACATTTAGCCATCCAGTGTTCTCTGCAATCTTGGAAACCTCAACACAGGAATGGAGAAGCAAGCAAACCCAAGAGCAAACAAACTCAAAAGTCTTCCCAAAGCTTGAAATAACCATGTTTCCCCAAAACAGGACTTACCATAACGTTTCTCAGCAGGAGAAGAACCATCTCCAAGATGCCTTAAATCAGCATAAACAATTTCCCCAGCCATGGCCACTCAGAAGGTTACAGGACCAGCCCAAAAGTGACAGTGTCCTTGGACAACCTTTTGCCTTGTGAGCTATCTACTCATGCCTTCATCCGGCTCCAGGAAATGGTATTGACCAGGGCTTTTATCTGTTTTTTTTTTTCCTTTTTAATATATATATATATATTCTATAGCCTTCCCTTGTAAATGAAAGACGGTGAGGGAATGGGTGTCCTCCAGCCAGAAGGAGATGGCACATCTGGAGTAGGTGGCATGCCTGGAGGTGTAGAAACACCTATGGGTTTGATGGTTGTGTAAAACATTTGTGAAAGCATGCAGAAATTAAAAAAAAAAATTTAGGAAAGCCTTTAAATAAGGTTTTTCAGGATAAGGCTGAAGTGTGTCAGGGGCTGTATCAGTGTGGCCACAGGCAGGTAACTAGATGAGGAGGCAGGTGGCATTTGGTGTTTCTTCTCCAAAATATGGGCTGGGAGTGACTTGAGATGCCTTTTGCTCTGTGTGACTTTTTCTGCTGTTTTTGACACAATATTTGGCCTATGTTTGACCCTATGTCAGGGAGATCCAGTGTGGTCAGGAGTGGCCTAGCTCCTGTTCTCACTAGGAGGAGGTGAGAGTCTGAATTTCCTGCAGGCTGCTACTGAATTTTATTATTTTATTTTATTGCTTTATTTTATTTTGATTTTGAGTTTTCTCCTGCAGGCCCATCCCTTCCACTCCTGATGTGTCGCCTTACACTACCCAGACCCATGCTTCCTCCCACATTTGGGACACCTTGGCCACTGATTGGAATGACCACCAATTCCCAGCCTATGCTGACCTTTTTCCCTCCCTTTCTTCATTTTTTTTGGTGTTAACTCAGGTTTTGGCCACTGCTGTAACACCCCCAAGCAACACCTTTTTGTAGAGTTAAAACCAATGTTTTTTGCCTCAGACACCCAGAAAACAGCAAGAAAAAAAATAGAAATTTGCCTCAATACCTGCCAGCAGCAAGAAATGGGGTAAAAAGAGGATAAACCCAAAGGTCCAAAGGTCCCAGAAGGAAAACCATTGCATTATTTTATTTTTTAATTAATTTTTAAAAATTTTTAAATTTTATTTTATTGTTCTTATTTTAAATTTTTTTTATATATTTTTATTATCTCATGTTTATTTTTATTTTATTTTCCACCCGCAGCATCTGTGACCCTCACAGAAAGTTTTTGTGGTCAGCTGCTGTCAGTCAGCTTTCCTGCCCTCTGCAAAAGCAGCCCCTCCAGTGGTGTGTGACCACTGATTACAAAAAACCCCTCAGAAATGTAAAATAAAGTAGGGTTTAGGGTAAAATCCTGCAACTGGGTAGCTTAATTGCAAGAGCACTTATTTTTTACATTTCTATATTTAAAAAATGGTAAAATTGGCTGAAGGGAACTGCACTTCATCCCTGAAGTCCCTTTTGGGGTGCCTCAAGATCCCAGGGCAGAGCAATCCCCATCAGCATTTCCCCCTCCTGCACACCAAAAAAAGCATTTTTGGATAATCTGTCTTCCCCAGCTGAGAAAAAAAGCTGTAAATGCAGGAAAAGGTGCTGAAGGGGGTGCAGGGTGCAGCTGAAGTGGAACCCCTGCTTCGATGGGTGGACAGGCAGGTGGCCCTCGGGCAGGCAGACCCATAACCCTGTAGGAGGTGCAGGAAAATCCCTGGGAAAAAAACTATAAAATAAACCAAAATAACTTTTTTTTCATACTGTGTTTCTGTTTCTCTTCACACAGAAGGTTATGCCTCAGCATCTGGCTTGTTCCCACCGGGTGAGGGGGCTTGGGATGGGCTGGGGGACTAAGGGGAGGTGGTCTTAAGTGTGGAAGAGAATTTCAATTGCTGGGAGAAGTTTAAATTGCTGGAGAAAATTTTAATTGGGGGAGAAAATTTTAATTGGGAGAAGAAAACTTTAATTATGGGGAGAAATTTTAACTGTGGGCAGAAATTTTCAATGGAGGGGATTTTAATAGGGGGAGATTGTTTTAATTGGGAGGAAAAAACTTTAATTTGAGGGAGAAAACTTTAATTTTGGACAGAAGATATTAACTGAGTGGAGAAGATATTATCTGGGAGAGAAAACTATTGAGGAGAAAGGTTTGCAGGGAGGAAATTCTAATTATGGGCAGAAAATTTTAATTGAAGATACTTTAATAGGGGAAGAAGACTTTAATTGAGGGAGAAAACTTTAATTGGGGGTGCAAGTTTGATTGTGGGAGAAAACTTTAATTGCAGGGAGAAAAATTTAATTGAAGGGAGAAACGTATAAGTAGGGGGAGAAAACTAATTGAGGAGAGAAAACAATTTGGGGAAGAAAACTTTAATGGAGGGAAGTTTGATTGGGGGAGAAAATTATAATTGGAGGGAGTAGATTTTAATTGTGGGAGAAAACTTCAACTCGGGAGAAAAGTTTCATTCCAGGGAGAAAATTTTAAATATGGGGAGAAAAGTTAGAGCGCTGACAGCCTTTGTGGTACCTCTGACAGATGGAACTTTGCTTGGCAGGTGAGGCAGGAGCAGCTGTATACGTGGAACCCCAAAAATGGAGGAAATGAGAGATTATTCCAGATTTTTGGGCATGGAGAGGAGCAAGAGGGCAGGTAACTGTAGGGCAATGAACTGAAGAATCACTGGGTTTGTTTTTCTTTTTAATACTTCTGTAATTTGAGAACAAAAGCCAGCTGAAGTAAGGTTGTAAGGGGGTGAGGGGAAAGCTTTTTCTAGCACTTCCCTTGAGGGAAAATTTTTGTCACTCAGCAGATGGAACTTTTGCTCTAAACAGCCCCATTTCAGACACTGTGGGTTATTTTCATTTAGGATTAACCCTTCCTGAGGCACTCAAGTAACTGATTCTTTTGGGTATATTTTTTCCACAAATATTCCAATTTTATGATTTATTTTGGATGAGAATAAAGAAATTTTTGAAGAGTTGAACTGTTAAAAGCCCCAAAAAGAAGTTTGGTCTTTAAATGCAACTTGGACACATCAGCAAAATATTTATTAACTACTTCTTTCCCTTCAACACTGCCCTGTTTCAGGTCTCCTTATTTTGCTCCCATCTCTATCATCCTCTTGGTCCACAATAAGGTAAAAAAGCAGCTTTGGGAGTCTTTTCCATCATCTCAGTCTATTCAACCAGGGACTAAGATTTTTGGGGAATTTTTTTTTGATTTAGAAATTTGTTGATTTTTCCTATTTGCTAATTTTTTTTAATTATTGATATTTTTTATATATATATGGGTTTTTTTTTAAAATTAGCTGGCATATTTGGTTTCTGACTTACTTTCTAATAACATTTTTCCAAGAGGAAGAGGGGAAAGGAGGGTTTGTCCCATGAGGTTTGGTTCATGTGATAGATGGGGACAAAAAGGGAAAAGCTTAAATAAAAAGTGGGGGTAGTCCCATGAGGTGAAATCACTAATATTTTTAGGTAAAACTGCTAGGAAACAGAATTTTCATTGCTCATAGTGAAGGGAAAGAGCATATTCTTGATCACAGGACCCAGAGATGGAGGCACCATGACTTGGATAATTTTCAAGACCCAAAGTGTCTCAGTTTAGGTGGAGAAAAAACCTCCACTGAACTTTAATAATGAGGTAGAACCCAGAAATTAAGGCATGATTTTAATTATGGTGCATCTCAGGAGTTTCAAGCTGGAGCTGTGGAGGAGAGTCTCCATAGAGTTTCCATAAATTAAAAAAAATACATAATTTTGGAGAAGAATTTTTTTATATTTCTCACACAAAATGATACCAAGTCCCCTGGCATGAGGAAGAGACCAACCTGTCATCATCTGGGCATGACCTGGAGCATGTTGCTCCCCTGGAAACTCTCACAGAGGCACTGAAGGTCTGTTCTCCTGCAGGTCACAGCCTGGACATGAAGCCGGAGGCACGTGTCGCCTGCCAGGTGATGCTGGCAGCGCTCTTCACGGCTCTGCTTGTCACAGCCATCACTTTTGCAGGTTGGTTTTAGGTCTCATGAGGAATGTCTCTGAGATATTTTGGGTTGTTGCACATGTTGCACAGATCGACCTCCACTTCTCCTGTGGAAGACAGAGCCTACCCAACCTGCTGTCCTATTCAGGAGAGGGACATTTCAGAGCAGCCTTTCCACAGAAGACCAAACTCATCCCCTTGGTGCAGGGGCTGATGTCATCCAGAAATCCTTAGAAAACCAACAGGAAGAGCCATTTCATACATACAGCCACCCAAAAGTATTGTTTTCAGAGAAGAATGGGCCTAGAGACGTTGGCTTGAGTTCCAACAAGCTAAGAAGTCTCCAGGAACAGGAGAATTTATTTTCTATCATTTTCACTACTTTTGCATTAATCATAGAGAGAAACACCCAAAAGCATATTAGGGATAGGATTATTTTGAAATTCCTTTTAAAACTGCAGTTTTCTGAAGGCTATCACCCTGTTTCTTTCTTTGCAGTCATGTTTCTTGGTCAACACCACAAGCTGGGCCATGATTTGAGCTTATTTTCTCCCATGATTTCTCTTGGTATCTTGATTTTTCTTTTTACTCACAGTTGAGGCAGATGCAAGACCTTCAGAGACCATTGGGTGGAGGATGACCTCCCCACTTGAGAGACGCAAGGGAAAGGTGCTGCTCCTTAACACTGTTCTATTTTTAATGACAGTGCAGGCTTTTCAGCCTCATCCCCAGCCCTACTTTCAGTGCCCCTCCGACTGGATCAAATATAGAGGAAAATGCTACTATTTTTCGGAGGCTGCAGGGAACTGGACATCCAGCCAGGACAACTGCTCAGCACTTGGTGCTTCCTTGGCCATCCTGGACAGCATGGAAGACTTGGTAAGGAGACAAGAGGACACACTTAGCGTCAGGAAAAAACCCCCAAACCAACATATTTGACACCTCATGGTTTATTTGATTGGTCTTCCTTGGAGATCCGGGGCAGGAACTTGGGGAAGAGGGTTTTCTTGAGGCTTGGTCATCATGGGTCTCTTGAAATTCCTCACCAAAGCCAACTGCTGCAAGAACTGTAGCTAGGTGACACATCTTGTTAGCAGGTGGAAAGGTTCAAGCCCCAAAGAAGCATAAGTAACTGGTAAAATGGAGATTTTTTGTTAGAAGGAGGTAAAAACCTTTTTTCCTCTTTTTTAGAGCTTTGTGATGAGATATAAAGGCATTTCAGAGCATTGGATTGGCCTTTTGCGGAAAGATGAGGAACAGCCATGGCAATGGGTGAACCACTCACTTTTATCACACTTGTGAGTCTGTGTTTGTCATCGTTACTTAGTTAGTTGGTGTTTCCCCACCACGAAACATGCATTTCTTCTGGCACTTGAGGTGCATCCAGAGGCAGTAATGGGACAGTGATGTTTGGGAAGGGTAACACTGCATCTTATTTCTCTCCTTGACCTAAGATATGGGAGTGGTGTGTTTGGTGAGAAAATACTGAAATTAGATGTTTTATAGTAAGTTTTTTTTTTCTTGCAAAGCTTTGGATTTCTTATTAGAAATAGAGATAAATCAGCATCAGTGTTGGCATATTGATGCTGAATAATTTCTACTCCTATATAAGAAATATATATTGATATTTTGTCATGTTGATGCCCAAAAGGATGCCCAAGAACTGACATGGGGGGAAGCCTATTTGTGACTTTTCTCCTTTTTCCTGCTGAGCCTGTCTGAGGGGGATTTTCTCCTCTGTCCTTCCAGGTTTCAAGTCCATGGTGGTGGGCTCTGCGCTTACCTGGATGACAACGGGCTCAGCTCCTCCTACTGCAGCACTGAGAGGAGCTGGATTTGTAATAAACCTGAGCTGCAGAGCTCAGGCAAGGGCAATGGGATGAGACGGGCTAAAAACCTCTGTGTCAGCTCCTTGGGTGCTGAAGGGAGGGCTTCTCACACTCAGATACCTGCTGCACCAAACCTCAAAAAGGCTTTGAATCCTCTGCATGACGGGTTCTTGAGGGTACCAGGGGACCAACAAGGTGTCGATGGGAAAGGGCAACCTTTGGAGACCCATGTAGGGCAGTCCTAGGGGATCCTGGGGGCTAGGGCAGCCTTGGGGGGTCTTTTTAGGTCTAGGGCAACTTGGTGAGAGGTCAAATGCAGACACCGCCTGCTTCTTAGAAAAAAAAATTTATTATATTCTGAGCACATTTATATAAATTGCATGTTAATTACTTGGAAATACATCCTGAGCATGGAGAGGGAACGAGTGGGCAAAGTGAGTGTGAGCACATCCTTGTGATGACAAAATCAGCAGCTGGCATTAATGCAAAGCCTGCAAAAATTAAGACTTTTAATGTGGGTTGGAAGCCTGGCCAGTGATGGACATTGGGGTCAGCAAAGGAATTATCAGAGAAGGCTATCTGGGAGGAAAAGTCAAGTTTTCAGGTCAAAACCAGTTCTGTGAAGCCCTGCTTCTGTTAACAAGCTTTGAATGAATTTAATGACAGTGGCTTTGAGATGAGACAAGCTGTGCTGAGCTCAGACTCAAAATCCCCTGGACATAACCCAAAATAAAGACATCTATGATGAAGGTTGGACCATGAGTTGAGCTGGAAAGGACTCCAAGACCTGGAAGAGAAGACTGGAGGAGCATCAAGGAGCATTCCAAACACCATGGTGCAACCAGCTGTGGAAGGATCCTGTCAGCACATCAGCCCTTGGGGGACAGTTTGATGGTTGAGAGGAGCACACAGAAGTAGGGGAAGACCTTCTCTCCACTGAAGGAAGCCACAGGGAAGGTGAAGATGCACTGGCGGCTGCCAACAGCATAGAAGGAGACCTGTCCCACCTCGTAGTCCAGGTACACCCCAATCTCCCCATTGAGGAGTGGGATGGAGGTGTTGGATGGAGCCGTGAGGGCAACACAGAGCTCATCATACTTCTGCAAGCCCCAAATCTCAGCACTGGGCTTGAAGAGGACCCGGCCTTTCCTCTGAACCGACTCACGGGCCACTCCCACGGCCCAGAAGCGCCCATTGGCCTCCACCTCCCAGTAGTGACGGCCTGAGGTGAAGCCCTCACTGCCCAGCATGCACGGATCTGTGTCAAACCGGCCGGGACCCTCAGGCCACCGGCGCTGAGGTCTGCCCCAAGTGGCCTTTTTGAGGTCCTCGGAGAGGATCACCTCAGGACCCACTGTGGCTGGATCCAGGGTCACATCCACTGAAAAGCAAGACAGAGAAGGGATTAGAAGCCACATTTAAGTGTAGAGGAGGCACCCAAAAACCTGATTCAAAAGTCACTGCTGACTTTTCAAGGAGAAAGGGAGAGGAGGGGTGAGGTTGGAGATGGAAGAGTGAAGAGGTGGAGGTTGGAAATGGAGGATATCCAGCTCAGGTCGGAGACAGAGAAGTCAAGAAAAGGAGACTCTCCAGTTGAGACTGTAGAAGGAAGAGATAAAATATGGATGCTGGAGATGGAGGATCTCTGGGCCAGCTTGGAGATGGATGAGTTAAGACATGGAGGCTGGAGATGGAGGACCCAGGGATACAGAAGGTAGAGCTGGAGAATCTCCAACTCATTAGACATCTCATTTGATGCAGCCCAGAAAACACCAGGTATTAGTACTTTGCTCCTGCTTTGATTACCTTCAAACTGTTTGGCAGTGTGGTAGTCCAGGGCAAGGTCCCACGTGCATGGCCGTGGTTTGAGGAAGAAAGCCATTGTGCCTGCAGTGTCTTCCCCTCCTGGCTGGAGGCAAGAGAAAGAGAAAGAAAGGGAAGGAAAGAAAGGGAAGGAAGGAAAGAAGGAAAGAAGGAAAGAAGGAAAGAAGGAAAGAAGGAAAGAAGGAAAGAAG
>NW_016690202.1:5968189-6153343 GCF_001604755.1 Lepidothrix coronata | reverse complement strand
AAAGAAAGAAAGAAAGAAAGAAAGAAAGAAAGAAAGAAAGAAAGAAAGAAAGAATAAAATCAAATTATTGTCCTCCAAACAGGCCCTTATCAGCTTTCTGCCCATTTTTATGTCAGGAAATGGGCTCAACCACCACATCTAATCAAAATACTTCAAGAAAATGCCAATTTTTTTCTCCAACAGTTGTAACAGAGCTTGGTTCATTTATGGAAAGACCCGTGGAGAGCAGTTAAATCAATTAATTTCCCAGTGATTATGAAGGGAACATGAGGAGCACATTTGGATGGACCCATCTACCTTGTAGATATTATTATAACCCAAACCCCCATTCCTTGTGCTGGTTCAGGGCTGAATCCATCTTAAATACATCTCTGCCTCCACCATTCATCAACCAAATCTGACAAGGTTTATTTGAGTGAGGAAAGTCCTTAAAATTGAGATAAGCCAAGTCTACCTCTCATGTCCAGAGAAATCCTTTGAGGGGGGGAGAAATTTGCTGCTGGTCCTGGAGAAAATGTGTGCAGGGGAGATAAGAGCTGGCGCTGAAGGGTCTAAAATCCATCCTCCAGAACCTGGGGCTTTGCATGCAAAAAAGGGCTTGCCTGCACTAAAGGGCCCTGGAAATGAGTAATAAAGCCAAAAATGGTTGAATAAACCATGTTGTAATGGTTGAAAATGAACAGGTTGCTTCATTTTCTTGTGTTCATTTCCTCAGCAAATCTGCAGAAAGGGGGATTAAAGCAGCAGGGGGATGAGTAAAAGTGAGGAAAAGGTAAGAAAATCACCCTTAAATGAAGATAAAAGCAGGAGACATCCTCTTTCTCACCCAGATTTCCCCAGATGGATTGTTATGAGCAAATATCACCATGACCCTCCACTGCAAAACACCATGAAATCTGAAACAGAGACCCTGAGGTCAAAGCAAGGGCAAATCCACTTTCCTTCTTGTGTTGATGTGATGGAGAGAAAGCTCAAAATCCCCTTTTCCTCCCAAAAAGACAGCAAGTTGATGTAACCACCTCTCAGCACTGTGAGTTCCCCCCTCTCTCAAACCTTTTTGGTGTTTTCCTTGGTGTCACTGGTGCTGTTTTCGGGTTGCTTTTCCTCCACTGGCTGCTTCTCCACTGAATTTGTTTCCACTTGGGATTTTTTTCTCCCCTCTCTGGCACAGGCTCAGCCAAAGCTCAGTCCTATCTCTGCCTCTGCCAGTTTTTATCGGCCAAGAAGGGAGGAGCCCTCTAATCTCTCACCTGCATATGGGGCCATGACGTGCTTTGACATTTCCTGCACCCTCTGATTGCACTTTTTTCCCCCATTTCAGGGCCATTTACTTTCAGGCATTGGAGAGGGAAGGGAGGAAAATTAAGACAGCGCAAAAAATATGCATTATTGCACGTCACCACTAGGAAGAAATTGGTTAAATTTTGCCCCCTAGCGGCCCAAATCTGGCTGTGGCCCCTTCTGCACAATGGAGCTGAACAAGGGAAAGCAGGGACAAGGTTGAGAGCACATTCCAGGTGGGGGATGAGACAGCAATGCCTAGAAATGAGACAACGTGGGAGAGATAAAACATGTTTAAAGAGAACTGTGGGTGAGGAAATTTGCTTTTCCCACTGGGGCAGGTTGTGCTGGGAGCTAAGCGCAGGAACACCCAAGGGCGGTTCGATGGCAGGCAGCTTCACCCTGTGCCACTGCCAACCACCAGCATTGCTTTCTCCTCACGGGAGGGCAGCATGGCCACAGCAGTGGCACAAAACTGGCATGCTGAGACCAGCCACAACTTCCTCTCTCAGTGTTGAAGAGGCAAAAACCCCTCGGGGTTGCATGGGTGCTGGAGGCAATGGTGAACTGCCACAGACTGTGGTCATGAAGATTTTTGGGGGACCTGTAGACACCTGTGAGGTGAGATCAGCTTCCTAAGACCCATCAGACTTTGCTCCCTCCCTTCCCCCCCTCCCTTCCCCCCAAAAAATGGTGCAAAATGAAAATAGTTTAATTTCTTGGTGGGAAAGCAAAGCTCCAGTGCCTGGTTGTGGTTGTAGGAGAAACATAAAGTGAGTTGATCCCTGCTTTCCAGAGAAGGCAGCAAGGGGCCATTTTTTGAAGATTATTTGCTTTCCTCTCCCAAATAAATTAAGATTTTAAAGGCAGAATTATACAAATTATCTGGGCCGATCACTTACATTTTTTTTAAATAATTTTTTATTTTTATTTTTTTGTATATTCAGGAGAAAATCCAGTCTCACCTGCTATCCCTAAGGAAGGTGTTGGCAGAGTTTCTAGACTGGAGAGTGAAGGCAGTTTCTAGACTGGAGAGTGAGAGAAGAGAAGCATCATTGGGACTACCTGGTACAGGGGGCCCCTTGGTGTTTTGACAGTCCAAATGGGTATTTATTTTTCCCTAAAACCCTCTGGAAGAAACATGCAGGATCATCCATGAGGTATCCTTGTGCCCTGCAAAGCCTCAAACCCGGTTGGAGTGGCTGGTGCAGCTCCTGGGCAGGTTTGACCACCTCCATGTGCAGATGCTTATTATCAACACTTTTAATCACTGCATTTTCATGGCATTCCTCATTTTCATCCCAGACTGCTTCCTAAAGGGACATTTGTTAATATAGAGTTAACCCTCCCCCCATGCTTTCCAGGGCCTGACATGGTTTTGGACAGAATATAAACAGGAATGGCAACAGGGGAGGGGAAAGAAGGAAAAGCATGGGGTGAAGTGCTTAATTATGCTGCAGTCACTAATTAGCCACATCCTCAGCTCTGCCCCAGTGTCACAGCCCCCCTGGCTCCAGCCAGAGTGCTTTTGTTCTTTAGCTTGAAAGGGAAAGTTCAAATCTGGGGTTACACAGGGGTTTTCTGTCTTGTCTAGGAGATGAGCAAGGCTGAGCGGCTCCGCATCGAGGCCAAGTTCGAGTGGCTGTGCCACTGGAACAGGAGCATGTGGTCCTGGGGCGGCTGGTGGAGCTGCACAACTCCTTCACAGCTGCCCAGGCCAAAAAATCATTACAGGTGGCTGAGGGGATCACACAGCTCTATGGGCTCACGGGGCAGCTGGAAGCTAAGCGCTTGCCCCAGGTGAGAGCCCTCCTTACCCAAAAGCCCTTCCAAAGTGCTGCCGATGAGAACTTGAACCATCCTCCCCCTTTTTTCTCTCTTTTTATTTTTAGCATGTTGGGAGCATAGTAAGCATGTATGTGGAAACTGGTCACTTCCCCCCCTTGTCACCCCACCTGTGGAGAGGCATTTAAATATCCCTTGCTCAACATCCATCTCTGTCATTTATCTTCCCAGCTGTAGTGAAATAAGGCTTCACTTCCCCTATGGGCTCCCCATGGAGCTTGAGAAGAGCCTGAGCTCCTGCTGCTGCCAGCGGAATGTACTGCGAGAGGACCTGGAGGAGTTCAGAGGTATCTGGGGAGAGTTCTGGTATTTTAGGAGAATTTGGAGGCATTTTGGGAGGAATGCAGAGGTATTTGGGATAATTCAGTTATTTTTGTCATAACTCAGAGATACTGGGGGGGAACTCAGAATTATTTTGGAAGGAATTTAGTGGTAGTTTGGGATAATTCAGTTATCTGGGGAGAAGCCAGAAGGAAGAGGAGGTTGTCCAAGGGAAGGCAGCAGCAGGCTCAGCACCCACTCACCACTCATGTCCTTCCCTCCTCCCAGGCATGGGTGCCTGCATGAGTCTCCCTGCAGTGAAGGCAACCCTCGAGCCTGGCATGGCTCCTCTCCCACAGCTCTTGGCAGACAGAAAAAGCATGTGGTGGGATGAGGAGGAGAAGCAGGATGAGGCTGGAGAGGCCCAGTGAGGCCAGGAGCCAGGAGATGCAGGACACAGACACAGTAGCTGGACTCTGCAAGATGCTGCCACAGCCCAGAGCCCGGGGTGCTGCCCGTGTTCCCCAGCACACAAATGGCTTTCTGTCGAGCTTCCCTCCCAGCTCAGATCTTGTCACAGGACAAGATCTGTTCTGCTCCAAATTTACGGCCAGCAGTTACTCTGCTGCTTTAACTAGTGAGCGGTCTTGTGCTGCTGCTCAACATGAACGTCATGAAGTAAAAAAATAGGAAAAAAACCTCCAGAACTTTTTTGCATGTGCATAGGATAGATATTACATTTATTGCTTCTGCAGGCTAGGGAGAGAGCAGCAGGCTAGTGAGAGGCAGCGGGATACATAGGTTCGAGTCCTTGGGTGCCGAGTGGCGGACCTATCTCGGTGCTTAAGTGCTCGGGGGACTTGACTGCGAACACGATGCCCTGCTCCTCCCGTCGCTGGAAGCCGCTTTCCCGGCCTTGGCTGTCCCGCTCAGCTCCGGCGCGGTGCCGCGGGGAGTCACCGCTTGTCGCGCAGGGGGTGTTGTGGGACGGGGAGGATCGATCCCGGCCGCGCCTCGCCCGCCCCACGGTGCGGCTTTTAGATGCGGGGCAATGGCCTGCTGCGGCTCTTTAATTCTGTTTATTTTATTCTGTTCTATACATTTTATTCACACTTCGCCCTCCTCTCTGTGCAGCCCTTCCGGCGACACCTGACAGCGGCCGTCCCTCGATGCAGGTCTTTCAGTGACACGAGGCGACAAGTCACTCCCTGGCGCGGCTTTTAGAGACTCGCGGGAGCAGCCACACCTCAGCGCAGCCCCGCCACCACCGCCTGCGAGCCTGCTCCAGGGTGGCTTTCCTGCGGCATCGGTGGGCCGGGCTTCCATCCACCAAGAAAAAAACAAACCCAGCTACAACGCTACAAATTGCCCCAGGAAGTGAAGTGGTTGGAGCGCACGTGGGCACCGAGGCGCTGCGGCTCCAAGAGCTGTTTTATTAGCCCCTTCCCCGCACCCCCCAAGAAACCTTAAGTAAGGTAGAAACAGCGGTTTGCTTTTATGTGCATGCATAGAGATAGCAAAAAAGTACAAAAATAACAATTTCTGGGGAAAATATTTATATATAGCACAGCCCTGGCTTCTCCTCCTGCTGCAGAAGCCTTGTGTAGGCTGAGATTCCTCTTAATAAAAGGACAGTAAGTGCCTGAAATAATTAAGAATTAATTAAGCATGAAGTTGGTCTGCCGTTAACTAATTTTTCAGGCGTTTCCTAGAAAAAAAATACTTTAAAAAAAAAAAAGAAAAAAGGATTTTAGGGGGTCTTTCCCTTCCTTTCTGCCCCGAGATATCGAACTTTGGATTTATTTGGTCTCAGTTCCTCACGTTTTGTCCTGTCCCGTTCTGTCGTGCTCTGCCCCATTGCACCTCAAAGTGTGTTTTATCAGCCTTATTCATAACTATTGTAATTCCTGATTAGTATTTTTGAAGTTATTTTTACGCGGGTTTTGTTATTTTTATAATTCTATACTAACATTTGCAATTACAGTTAAACATATATGTAATTATATTTTTATATATTATATAAAATATTTTGAAACATAGTTAACATTTTTATGATAGTTAAAATATATAAAAATTATATTTATATATTATATGCTAGATTATATATATTTAACATACTTTTATTATTCTATAGAAAGGAAACTTTCAGCTCCAAGACCCTCCTTTGGTTCAGTTTCCGATTAATTTTATTGCAAAACTTCATTAACATTACTCCCTCCTGGAATTTCTGCTCTAACACCACCTCCTCCCAAAGATCCTGAATATAGTAGTTCTTTTCTTTCCCCCCCTTTGTTTCTTATTTTTGTCATCCAATTTGGGTGCTGACGGACAAGGCTGGGTTTTTATTTCACCCTAACACCGCCCCCGCCCCTCGTTCCCCAGCTGATATCCACATGAGCTCCATGGACCTCTGCTCACTTGCCACATTCCTGTTTGAATCCCTGTTTCCTACAGCCACCCTCTGGCCGCACTTTGCTTCCCCCGCTGTAGCCGGAGTGGCAAAAATTCGCCTTGTAAATAACTCATCCCTCCTAACGCGCTCCCACTCCGCCCCCGCTGTCGCCGCCTGTGTTCGCTTCTGTCCCCTTTTAAGTCCTTGCTGGCCTTGTCCGTGGAGGCGGTTTCATCACTGGGGCAGTGGGAAAATCGGGTCAGCCCTACGTCGCTTTCGCCTGGCAGGTCCCGGATGCCAACACCAGGGTCCCGCCCCGTCGCCACTTCCAGGAAAACCCTGGCCAGGCCCCTTTTTGTGCGCACTTCTCCGAGTGCCCTTCAAAAACAACCATGGCTGCGGGAAGTGCCATAAGATACCTCCAGGAGGAAACCACCTGCGCTGTCTGCCTGGACTTCTTCCACGACCCTGTCATGATCCTCAGCTGCGGCCACAATTTTTGCCGCCGTTGTCTCGATTGTTGCTCGGTGGATGCTGCCGGCGGTGGTTCCTGCCCGCAGTGCCGGGTCCCTTTCCCGCACGGTGGCTTCCGTCCCAACCGGCAGCTGGCCAACGTGGTGGCTGCCATCCAGGAGCTGGACATGCCGGCGGCGCAGGAGCTTTGCCGGAGGCACCAACAACCCCTCACTCTTTTTAGTCACCGGGATGGAATCCTCGTCTGCGCTGCCTGCGCTGAGCGTCGCGCTGAACCCACTGTGCCCCTCGAAGAGGCCGCTCGCTGGTACAGGGTGAGCGAACCTCCGTCTCAGACACTCTCTCCCTGCCTGAGAGACGCTAAAACCCCCAGTTTCCCTTAAAACTCTTCCCCCAGAATATGTATTTTGAGATGGGGCAAAGCTTTTCTCCATCTTTCCGGGAGAAAAATACTATGAGCATCCAAAAGTCAAAACTGAGCTGCAATGCTGCAATTTGCTGAGGGTTAAGTATGAAACAGGGCAGGAGTGTGGCAGTTTTGGGACCAAAACTAAATATTGGTGAATTCAAGCTGCTGCTGTCAGCCAGTGCCTTTGCTATGGAGGATTCCTGTTCTGCTTCCGGGTGTGGAGGAGAAATGGGGGTCCCCAAGGGGGGTTCGGACTTGGTTGGGTGTGCAAGGAGGGGGGAAAACGGGGAATGGGAACTGAAGGGTGGTGGCAACTTTTTTACAGGAGAACTTGGAAAGGTAGGATTTCCCAGCCTGGCTGGAAGGACTGTAATGCCCATTTATCAGTATATATTTACATACCTTTACAGATGAGGTGAGTCTATATGTAGAGCATACCTATAAAATGTTATAACTAACATGGATATGCATGAACCTATCTGCTTCAGTGCAGCTGGAGAGGAGGATGAGGAACAGTCCACCTGCTTTGGCCATATTGCAGGTGCTTTTGGGGTCCCAGCCCCGCCTTATCCCCCTCCTCCAGGAGCCCAAACCCCTTTTTCCCGGTTGCAGAAGCAGTTTGAAGGTTCCCTAAAAAGCCTGCAAGAGGAGTACGAGCGATGTGCCAGTCTCAGCGAGGCAGCAAAGGAGATAAGACAGGAGATGCTGGTGAGTGCTGCTGCAGTTAAGGTGCACCGTGGGGGCCAAAGTGCTTAATTCCCCACTCCAGCAGCATCCTTCTTCTCCTTCATACCCTAGACTCGAGTCAGTGCTGAGAAGCAGAAGCTGCTGGTGATGCTGGAAGAGCTGCGGCGGGTTTTGAGTGAACAGGAATCACGTTTCCTTGCCCGGTTCCGTCGCCTGTGCTGGAGGCTGGAGGAACAGCAACGTGGTGAAGCTGCCAAGATAACCTGGATCCGGCAACACCGTGCTGAGCTCCAGGCCAAGTGCCAGCAACCGGATGTTGATCTGCTACGGGTGAGCCAAAACTGTCCCCACAAATCCCTCTGTTCGCCCCCATCCCTTGGCTTTTATTCCCAGGAAAACAGCCCTAAGCATCTCTCTCCCTTCCTCTCCAGGATGCCCAAACCACCCTGAGCAGGTACCGGGGCCAAAAAGCATCACCAGGAACACCAGTTTTGGGCCAAAATCCTCCACTTTTGGGATCTCCTCCTCACCCTGCATTCTTTTCCTCTGAGATTTTTGCTTTTGATCTGGAGGGGGTTGGTGGTTAATCCAGAACTTGGTGAAGATGAGGGAAATCTGCCATCACATCTTGCAGGAGCTGGACCCTTGCCCAGGGAAATAAAGATGTCCCTGTGGTTTTCCAGTGGTGGGGAAAGGAAATTTTGGGATTTCTTGGCATTAAACACCCCAATTTTCCCCCCTTGAGGTGCACAGAGAGGAAGGTGCAGCCGTTGCTGCCGTCGATGCCAGAGCTGGAAGCAGAGCTTGAGGATGTTACCCGGAAAACCAACATGCTGGCAGAGGCAGTGACACAGTTTAAAGGTGCTTATAGAGGAAAAATTGACAAAAAAGGGGATTTATGAAGTAGAAATTGGAACCTAGGGTGGGACTGGGAGGAAAGAGAACCCCAGGGTTGCCAAATTCGGCTGGACAGTGAAAGCATCACTTTAAATCCTCCTTTAATTAAAAGAAAATCAGGGATTTATTCGCTTTTTAGCAGCCTTAAGGCATAGGAAACTGCTGGTGGGAGATGCAAAGCGCTGTTGGTGATTAATTTGCACCTAAATTAGGACATTAATTATGTGTGGAGGCAGGTGATGCCCCAAATGAAGGGGGTTATGTCTCCCAGCTCTGGTGGTCTTGCCTTCTCCTTGCTGCAGGGAATGGGTGGATGTGGGGCAGCCCCAGAGCCAGATCCAGAGGTAAAAATCTCTGGGATCATCTTCTATTTCCAGATATCTTGGGCTGTTCACTGGAGGAAGACTCAGGGGGATACCAGAGAGGTGAGTCAGGCTTCAAGGCTGATGCTCAGATTCAGCATCCAGAACTGGGGCTCAGCTGCAGAACCTGGAGCTGATGCTCTGGTGTGATTTTTGAAGCTGATAACCCTGATGCATATAGCCCCACTAACACTTCTCTCCCGTCCAGCAACTGTGACCCTGGATCCAGCCACAGCTCACCCCCAAATCCTGGTGTCAGCAGATGGCCGGACTGCAGGCCGCCGGGAATCACCCCCAGCTCCTCTTCCCTCAGGAAAGGAGCGTTTTGAGTCTCTCCGCTGTGTTTTGGGTCGGCAGGGCTTCGTGGGGGGCCGGCACTGCTGGGCTGTGGAGGTTCGTCCTGGTCCCGACTGGGCACTGGGGGTGGCTCGGGAATTCGTGTCTCGTAAGGGCTGCTTTGGTCTCAGCCCTGAACGTGGAGTTTGGGCTGTGGGGCAGTGGTTGGGGCAGCTGCAGGCTCTCACCTGGCCCAGCCCCACATGTCTGCCCCACAGCTACACGCTCCGACGCATCGAGGTGGCTCTGGATTACGCCGGCGGTCGGGTGGCTTTCCGTGATGCTGACAGCCAGACCGAAATCTTTGCCTTTCCCCCAGCCACTTTTGCCGGTGAGCGACTCCGGCCACTGCTCTGGCTGGGTGAGGGGCCAGCTCTGCTCACTTTCTGCCCCTGAATCCCCCCAAAACTGACCATGAACCTCCCAAGCACAAACTTCCACCACCCCAGCAAACCCTGCACTCAATAAACAGCCCCAACTCCCCCCCCCGACCCATTTCATTTTCCTTATAACACCTAATTTAACAACATTAATCACATTTCACTCTCTTACTCCTCAGTGGGAGAACAGAGAGATTTTTATTTCCCACAGCACAGAAAAACAGGGAGAACATGCCTAAAAATTTTTGGAAAGCCCACTTTGAGGCTTTGCTTCTGGATGCCTCGTAATAAGAATTTGCAAGTGGAAACATTTCTGCTTAGGATTTGCAAAGAATTTAAGGGAAATGGGCTAAAACCATCTCTTGTGCCTCCTGGGATCACTACGGTTCATGGTTTTGCCACTGCCACAATATGAGCAGGGAGAGAGGCCACAAACAGGATTTTATCTCCCATTGCACTGCCAACAAGTTGAACAGAAGGGGAAAAAATAAACAAACTTGTATCTTGAGGCAGCAGAAAGTTGTTACTAGGGTTAAACCATGTCATAGAGACCTGTTATCAGCAAGCACAGGCAGGACTGGGCAGGTCTCTGCCTCTTACAGCCTCAGTCGCTCCACCTTCGCCGCCAGACTTGCCTCCCCATCCACAGACATTCTTGACATCAGACTGAGGAAGAGGAGAAACCACAAGGAAAGGCAGCAGGGAAGGCAGCTGCTTTTATCTTCGGGGCCCTAATTTTAAATAACTGCCTTGACAAACCCATAGGTCACCGCTAAACCCAAATTACAGTCCTGGTCAGTTGTATAATTAGTTGTTTCCCTGTTTGGTTCATGGTGAGGTTGGTCCTGGGTGCTGTCTTCCTTAAAAGACAAGGCCCAGCAATGTGTAAATCAAAGTGCTTCTTTGCAGCATCCTGCTCCAAAAGATGAGCTTCCAACACTCCATTTTATCCAATTTTCATGTGAATAGCTTAATGGATATTTAATTTAAAAGTACGTAAAAAATAATGAAACATAAACAAGAAAAAAATTTGCCCTTCTGCATAGCTCAGCAGGTCCAGAGATGGCTCTCCAGCGTGGGAGGGGGGGAGAGGGTTGTCGGAATCAGTCTCTTTTCACCCAAAGGCAGCTCACCAGCATCCCAACAGCAGTTCCAATGGCAGATCCTTGGGCAGGGAGGGTGCACAGCCCCCCCTCCTTGAGCAGAGCCAGCAGATGCACCTCACAGCCCTCCCACAGAGCCACCACTGCAGCCCCTGAAACCCTCCCCAGTGACAGAGACACCTCGTAGCAGCCCACAGAAAGAGACTTTTGGGGAGTAGCTGAAGGGGTTTTTTTTCCACAAAGCTGGAGGCCAGGGTGGGAGGTGGATGTGTTTCAGGAGGTTTGGGGGTTGAGAACGAGCGTTCTTGGGTTTTTTTTATCCATTGCCTTCTGCTTCTCCCCATGCTGCCCCTCTCCCACTAACACCCTCAGGATTCAGACTGGAGTTGGAACGGTGCACCCAAGGGAAGTGTGGCAGGCACTGAGAAGCAAACCTGAGTGAGACTGCAGGTCCTCCATGAGGGTGGGGACATGAAACCTCCCCTGCTCCTCACTGGGGTCCATTTTAACTGAAAAAAGGCAGAATTATGGGCATGGGTTTACAACTATTCAGGTTAGTAATTGGCAGGTTTTGACAGGTGCTTATAAAAACAGGACTCAAAAGGCGCTAAAATCAGCAGCTCATAATACCTAGAGGACACCAATTTGTGTATATTTTGCCCCAAAATACAGCTCCAATGCAAAATGGGGAGGTGTCAGGGTTTTTATCCTTTGCTTTTGGGGAGGTTTGCTCCATTTTGGGTCTTTTTCCCAAAGGAGCAGCCAGCATGCTGAGAAATGGTTATTTTCCACCTTGAAGTGGTGCTCACAGGGAAGAAATTCCCAACTTAGGGATGAATGGGTTAAGAAAAGGTGGGCACTGCTGCCTCCAGGAGAAAGTGCTGTTAAATCACCATCCCCTTTGTTTTTGAGAAAACTGTCTCTTCCTAAGTGAAAATAAGAAGTAGAGATGGGCAGGAAACAGCTCCAAAAGTATCCCTAAACCCTCCCAGAATTAACCCAGACCCTGCTTGGGGGGAGGGGCATAAATCTGTCCAAGTGTCACCAGTTTGCCCAGTTTCCCCCTCCACTGGCCTTTTCCCCTCTTATTTAGTTTATTGTAATAAAATGTCATTGTTTTGTTTCATTTTTTCCATTTCATAACTTCGTCTGCTCGGAAAAGAGGTTTTTCTCCCCAGAATGAAGCCTAGCAGAATGTTTCTCCCCCCCAGCTTCCCTCATTGTCCAAAATCCCCTCCAAAAAGCCACATCTGATAGTTTATTTAAGCTAAAAAGAGCCTTTTTTAACAGCTGAATATAGGGGATGAGACCCTATAGTGCATTATAGGGCTTGGGCAGCATGAATGAAGCTGGAGCTGGGCTGAGCAAAAGAAATTTGAATTGTGGGGTTTTAGGTTTTTTTGCCTTTTATTCTGTAAAATAATTTTTCAGACATGCTTTAAACCCGAATTTCCCCCATGGCAGCATGAGATGTGGTGAAGGAGCACACCAAATCTTCCACATGAAAACACATCAAACCCCAGAAAACTGAAAAAAGGAGAAATTGTGATAGACTGAATAAAGAATCTTGTTAAGCTTGGCGATTTATTGTGTCCCTCATAACCTGGGATTGATGTCTTAAAGTGTTTTCAAGCCAGGTGAGGTAGAAGGCTGATAAGAAGCACATCCTGTGGAAGTGTGGTAATGTTTTTTATCATGCCAATTTCCTCCTTTCCAATGAAGCACAACAGGCACCACTACAGGGTCATGAGAAGCAGGGCCAAACAGCAGTCATGTCATTAGAATGGGCCATAAACCATTGCTGTCCCCCAAATTGACTTGGACAAGTTAGCAGCATGGAAGGGTGCCATGGGGAAGGGCGAAGGTTCAGTAGTGGCAAGACCAGGGGAGCATGGGGGGCACCCCCCAGGCTGGGTGGTGTGAGAGAACTGGGGGTGTACCCCCAGAATGAAGGCAGGGGAAGGAGTGGGGCCAGAGGATGTCCCCGAGCCAGGTGGAGGGTCTGGGCCTGCCTGATTTTATGGCAACATCAACCACTGCCTGTCAAGCATAGGCGTCAGGATAAAGAAGTTCATTCTTTTCCTGGACTGACTGTTGAGGACAGAGATACGACCTAGCCCTGATGCAGAAAACATGTACAGAGGGAGCAGAGGGTTATGGAGCTGGGGATGGGGCCACTGCAACATGGGCAGGTCATCCATCACTGACCTGCAATCCTGCATGTCATCTGAGTTCCTTGGGGGTCCCTGATGTTCCTGGGTCCCCAGCCAGACCCTAGAGGTCCTTGTGCCTATGTATGTCCCCATCCACCCTGTCCTGTAATTGTCCTCAACCCACTCATAGTTGTCTCAATCCCCCCCAGGTGTCTTTATCCTCACAGATCAACCCCCCGGGGTATCCCCACTCCAGATCGTTCCCATACCCTTGGCAGTCCCTACCCCTCTGAAGGTCCCCACCTGGGGGCAGCACCACAGGGTGTGGCTGAGGGATCCCAGGGGACCAGGGAATATGACACAGATGAGAATGATGTCACTGGGCACCTTGAGGACCTGTGAGGGATGAGTGGTGTAGGAACTGCTGTACCTGCTGCACTGTCATGGTCACCTGTGGGGACAGAGGGGACATGAGGGACAGAGCAAATGGCAGGGATGGTGAGGACAGTGGTGACAGTGGGGTCATCACTGCACCTTCCACGGGAATCCCGGGGCTCTGAGCACCCTCTGCTGGGGTCCCACCTCTTCACTATGTTCCCAGGGCTTGAGGATGATGTCAAAGCCCCCCTGGGTCCGGGGTGGGAGAGGGAGCAGCGCTGCTCGGGCTGCCACCCACCCCCAGCCCTGCCACAGAGCAGTTCCACTGCAGGGGCACCATGAGCCTGCTGCACCAGCACCCATGTGTGGGGCAACCAGTACCCCAAGGGCTCCATCTCTTGTCCCCCACATCCCAGGGGTTGGGGGGCAGGCCCAGACCCTCCACCTGGCTCAGGGACATCCCCTGGCCCCACTCCTTCCCCTGCCTTCATTGTGGGGGTACACCCCCAGTTCTCTCACACCACCCAGCCTGGGGGGTGCCCCCCATGCTCCCCTGGTCCTGCCACCACTGAACCTTTGCCATTCCCTGAGGTACCTGGCCAGCTTTGCGGTGGTGGCTCTGAGGCAGGAGGTGAGGTAGTTTTGAAATCAATCTTGCTTAGAAAATTCAAAAAAACAATTGGTTAAATTTTTTATTAACTTGGAAAGAAATCCCTTTTCTTTGGGCAGCTGTCCCAGCCCTGGTGCTGGCTGTCCAGGTGCTTCATCTGGGGGAACTGGATTTGCAGCAAATGCCATGGTGCCTGGGGTCAGTGGCGGGGGTCAGAGGCTGGCCGGTGCTCTAGTAGGGTGGTAGGGACAGGGATGAGCCCCCCTGCAGCCCAGGGGCAGCCCTGGCTGGGGGCAGCTCTGCCAGCCCAGGACAGGACAGGCAGCAGGGGCACCTGCCTGGCCAGAGACCCTGCGGGACAGAGTGCTGGCCCCTGCTCTCCAGAAGACAGGCTGTTGTCCCACACTGGCCAGGGCCATCCCCACACTGGTCTCCAGCTCAAACACCCGCATCCACCAGTCCTCCCCATCTATCCTGTGTCCGCCCCTCCTCAGCCCACCTCAGACCACAGTTCCACCTACTCAGCCATGCACACAGAGCCCTGCTCACCCACTGCTGGCAAACAGCTGGAACTCACTCCCCCCTTCCCCAGTGCCCTACAGGGCCATACCCAGCTTGTCCTGTGCCCTCACTGCCACTTTAGGCCTGTGCTTCTGTCTGTGATTGATGCAGCCATCTGTGCCCAGCAGCTTGGTCACACCAGGCTGGGAAGGAGAGAGTGGCTGGCTGCAATGTTGAGCCCAATTCAGCATCCCCAAGTAACCTTCCCCATGCAGCTTTCCCTGAGGAAACTGAGGCACGAATCCCCACAGATGCTCAGCATCTCCCTCCCAGCCTTGGTGCTCCCTGACGTATCCTTCCCTTTGCCATCCCTACCTTTTTGGAGAGCCACAGGGCATCCTTGAGCTGTGCATTGGATGTGTACTGGCCCCTGTCACTCTGCATCTTGAGGTGGGACCTGCCATTGGGCACCTTCCTGGGGGCCAGGGTACAGGAATCATCAGCGCCCAGCTCTGTGGTACCCTGAGCTTCATCCCACAGTGCCCCAGTGGGGCATGTCCCTCCCGACTCCCCTACAACTGCTGCAGGAGACCCATGCCTGTCCCACTGTGCTGAATCAACCCCCCACCAAGCCTGAGGTCAGGCTGAGATCAGATACAACTGATGACATGTGGCACTAGTGCCACTGAGACCAGGGCTGGATGAGGCAGTGCAGCAGGAGCTCTAAAACCCTTGAGACCTGGGGCAAGGACAGCTGGCCCTCTGTGGCCCTGTTTGCTTCCCCGCCCCACCCAGGCCCCCTGACTCCCTCTACCTCCGCCAGGGTATGACTATCCTGCACCCCAGGGCTCAGGGATGGGTCCCCATGTGCCCTACCTGTAACCATGCTGTTGTGCTTGCTCCTCTGTGATGATGGTAGTGGGGTGTGCAGCGTGGCTGACGGGCATTGGAGGATAGAACGGGAGTGTGTCAATGTGCCTGGGGAAGACAAGAGCCATGGGTGGGCGATGGGGACAAATGAGCCATCGCAGCTTGGGACAGCACCCCAAAACGCATAGGCTTGTAGCGCACAGCATCCCCCCTGCCTGCTGCTCTCAGGGAGAGGTTTCTGGAGGGGTTCCCATTCCCTGGCTAACAGACAGGGCTGTGAAGGGGGCTCAGCAGAGTCAGATCCCAAGGCAGACACCCTAACCCCCATGCCTGACACTGGGCACTGTCGGCACCTGACCCCCCCGTCCCACCCCTGCAGCCCCCCAATACACCAGTGCTGGATGCTACTCACGGGCCAGGCACCTGCATGTTGAGGTCCCGGTCGCAGGACAGGCACTTGTAAGGGACCAGTAGCTGCCTAAGGGGGGAAGAAGTTTGGTGAGCTCCTGGCAAGGCCGCAGTGCTGCCTGCACACTGGCAGCAGCAGGTGCTGGGCACAGGTGAGCTCACAGGCAGCAGCAGGTGCCAGGCATGTCACTGCAAGGATTCACAGTGTTTGCATGGGGAACTGCAGGGTGTTGAGCCTAATTTCCCCCCCAGAAGAAAAAAGAGACAAGCAATGCTGGCACCTCTGAACTTTGTAGCTGCCCAGGGCAGGTAGGGAGGGATGTGAGAGGCAGGACACAGGTGCCCATGCTGCCATCTGAACCCCAGTGTCACTGTCTTGTCAGGACTCATGACCCGCCCTGTGCCTGGCCAGGAGGGCAGGTTATGACCCAGCCCTGTGGCACCATATGTTGTGCTCCTGCCTGCAGGAACGACCCACTGTCCCCTATCCTTGCACCTCTGCACCCACATCCCAGTTTTGGTTTGGAGCGCTCCATTTTGCAGATGCCCCTCCTGGTACCTCCTTTGATGTGGCGAACATGCTACTGGTGGATGGAGAATGCAGAGTCATCATGTTTTGTCACCATCCCTGTGGTTCGTTGGCTATTCTTGTCCGATGCCAGGGTACCACATGGGCACTGGCTGGGATAGCTGGAGGAAACGAGGCCAGTGCTGTCCTCAAAGCGAACACCATGCCCATCGCACTCACTGTTTAATTCCTGCAGCATCATCTGCAGTGACTGACATCTCGTCCTTGAGCTCCTTGATCATCCTTCCCCAGGTCTCCTCCATCTGCTTCTGGAAAGGTCCCAGCTCTAGGTGATCCAGCTGTGGACAGATGCACATCCTCAGCCAGCTGCCCCAGGATGGAACGTGGTGGTCCTCAGGCAAAAGCCAAGATGGGGATCCTGAGAGGGATGCTGCTTTGGGCTTCAAAATCCCCAAGGAGCCAGTTTTGTGCAGTGGGGACAAGGCACCCTGTACCTTGGAGTCCAGCGCATCACGGAGCTGCTGGTGGACCTCCTGCCAGCGCTGCTCCTGGCTCAACACTCGTTTCAGCATCTCCCGCATCCTCTCCTCCAGACTCTCCATGCTCGCCTCAAACTGGGTGCAATTGACTTTGCTGCCCAGGGAGGCTTTATCCTCTTTCTACCAGGGAGGAAAGGCAGGACAGTGGTGGGGACAGGGCAGGGGTTCAACAGGCAGGGCCAGTGTCCACTGGGGACAGAGGTAAAACTGCTCCTGCAGGGACACTGTGCCCCTTTCAGGGATGCATGGGCTGCTCACCCCATCACCCCCGTGGGGCCGATCCCACCAGCTGAAGGAACCCAGGGAGAGAGAGGAGATAGAGGGACCTGGGAAGGGATCTGCAGCCAGTCTGGAAATACACCCTTCCCCCACACCAAAGCCAGTTTTGCCACTGAGCGCCCAAAGGACAAGGGGCATTTGTCATCCTGCCTGAGACTCCTTGGTTGGTGACAGGCCCCTCAAGACTGTACCAGCAGCAGCAGGTCCTCCTTGTCTGCTTTCTTCTCCAGACTCTCCAGGGACCGGAACAGAGCCTTCCAATATAGAAAGCATTCCATGACACTGCAGCAGGGTCAGAGCTGCCTCTTGGCCAGCCAAGCATCCCATGCTCTCTGCTACCCAAAAACCTCTGGGAAAGGCCCTTTGAATCCTCAGAGTGCTGCGAGCAGGGGGGCAGGGGATCAGATCTCTGGTGGTTCCCAGGCTAGGGTGTGCCTGGGGGATACTCCAACCCTGCACGGGGTTCAGCCACCTACCTCAATATCTTTCTGCTGCTGGCGATGGTCATCCCGGAGGCTTCCTGTGACATAGCCAAGCTGCTCACAGTCCCCTTCCACCCGCACAACTGTGGCCTGGATGCTCTTCAGCAGCTCCTCATCCTGCTGCAGGGAGGAAGACGACAAGATGATGCCATGCCAGTGGTGTCTGACTGCCCCACAGAGACAGATTTAGGGTACTCAGACAGTGCCACAAGCCCTCAGTGCCAGCACAACATTTGTATCAAGGCTTTAGTTTCCTGCTGACTTCCATGCTGCTGACTTGTCCAAATCAATTTGGGGGACAGTGAGGGGCTGCCCCACATTACAGTGAACACAACCTGATACGAGGGTCCTGACACACCCTCCCAAGCCCCCCATGCTGCCATTTGCCCACCTGGCTCTTCTGTGGCAGTGACCTCTGCACCTGCTGTGACACCAAGGAGTCCACCCGCTCATGGAGTATCTCATAGTCGTGTAGGAGCTTCTTCAGCACCTTGGTGTCTGAGCTCTGGTCAGGGCTTGCTGCCTGTGCCTGCTTCTGCTCCACACTCCCCACCATTGCCCTCAGCTCATCCAGCTGCAGGAAGGGGAGGTAGGATGGATGCAGCCAGCAGACCTGCATGCCATGGTGGCTCAATAGCCCCAGCCAGGCAGGGGATGTGGCCAGGAACCCCACAAGGAGCACCCTGTTGTTTGGGACAACAGTGGGAGTGCTCCCGCTGGACCTCACCTTCTCCTTAAGTTGGTTGGCTGTGACCAGCTGCTTCAGTGTGGCCTTGGTAATCTTCTGCTCCTCTCTCAGCTCCTTCTGTTCCTCTCTCAGCTCGTTCTGCTCCTGTTTAACCTCCTGCAGTGCAGGCCTGGCCAGTGAGATGAGTGCACAAGTAGGCTGAGTTTCCCCACAGCCACTTGGAGGGTGTCCCTCACCGCCCAAACCGGATACTCCTGGCCACCTTCCAGGCTCCCTTGCAGCCCCACAGGATACAAAGCCCTCTCCCATCCTCTTACTCCAGCTGGGAGATCTCGTCTCTGCCGTCAGCCACATGTTGCTTTCCGAGGGCATCCTCCAGCTGCCTGATCTGGGAAGGGTGGTGTTGGCAGAGTCAGAGCACAGACCTTATGTTCTCCCAGCATGAGGGTCCTTTGTCTGCCTCCTCCCTGCCAACTCCCCCTGGCATCCCTGCAGCCCTCTCAGGGACTGCCACAGGCTCACCTTCTCCTTCTCGCTCTGCAGGTCACTGGCCAGGCCCTGCAGGTCACTGGCCAGGCCCTGCAGGGAGGTGACGTGGCCTTGGAGCTCACACAGGTCTCTGGTGATTCTCTCCACTGCTGGGTGACCTGCTTGGGATCCAGGCTGTGTCCCGGTGGTGCCACTTTGGGCACTGGGGGTCTCTGTCTGTATCCCTGGGGTGGTGCTCTGGGTATCAGGGCCTGACCCCAGAGTTTCCATGTCTGAAATGTGGGGCTTGGTAGAGGCAGACTGGTCATGGAGGGACAGTGGATGGCCAACAGGATCATGGAGGTTCTGCTGGAGTGGGATGAGAAGATAGGCAGCAGTCAGGACCCAGGAGCATCCACAATTGATCTTGTGCACAAGCCAGAGGGACCCTTGGCAGCTCTGGCTGCCCTGCACTGGTACATCCTCACCTTCTCTCATTCCCAGCACCCATGTTCCCCTTTTTCAGGGCTGTTTAGTTCAAAGAGCCTCAAGATCCCTTTGGCTAAGGCAGGCAGTGACCTCTACCACTGTCCTGACCCGCAGGCAGAGTTGGGGGGCTCCTGGTGGATCCTTTCCTCTCTTCCCTCCTGGTGCCCTTCATGCTGGGCAATACCCAGGGCCACAGGCCAGGAATGGGCAGGGCAAGGTGGTGAGGGGCAGGGAGGGTGCACTGGCAGTGGTTCACCTGGCCAAGAGCTTTCTGGATCATCTGGATGTCTTCTTCCATGTGGGACTGTGTGGCCTTCATTTCATCGACCTCTTTGCGGAGATCCTCGCAGAGATCTGTGGCCTAGGAGAGGGAGGTGGTGAGGTTGAGCCCTAGGAGAGGGTCCCTGGGTACCTGCAGGACCTTCATCCTGCCATGTTCTCCATGTGGGGGGCAACGCAGGGTCTGGCCAAGCCTGGTAGCCAGGCACTGTGAGCAGCACTCTCCATTCATCTGGCAGGGCCAGATCCAGAGGTGCTGAACCTCTAGCACGTAGAGGCAAGGGCACTGGCTGCCGCCTCGGACCCACACCTTGCTGAAGGTGGGAGCTCACCTGGCCAAGTGCCTCCTTGATCCTCTGGATTTCCTCTCCCATGTGGGACTGTGTGGCCTTCATCCCAGCCATATCCTCATAGGGATCCTGAGATAGAGCTGTGGCCTAGGAGAGACGGGTGGCAGCAGTGAGCCCCAGGCAAAAGCTCCCTGAGAGCTCCCACCCCTGCCCTGGGGAGCTAATGGCACAGCCTGTGTCAGCAGAGACAGACTCTGCATGAAGAGGATCCAAAGCACCCAGAGAAGTGTTTCATCCCCAGCTCTTCCTCCCAAGAGCCCCCTTTCCCACAGTGAAACCCCAAGTGCCGCTGTGAGCTTGGGCTTCAATAAAACTTTAGTATAAGTGCACAGACCTCAGAGGAGGATGGGGGTATCTTAAGGGGAGCACTCCGGGGGCTGGGAGGAGCCTCTACATCAGAGATGCCACTCTCTTTGGCTTCAGTCTTCTCCATGTCGGTGGCCATGGAGGTGACTGGAGGGCCACTCTTGGTCCCCTGCAGCAGGTCCTTCCTAGACAGCTGCTCCCCTGGCTCCTGGGGCTGCTGCCCCATGTCCTGGGCTCCGGCCTCAGTCCTGCCCTCCTTCTGCAGGCCAGGGTGTGATCCGGCAGGCTGGGTCTCCTCCACAGCCGAGGGGAGCACATCTTGCATGCCCAGCAGCCTCAGGTGATCCAGCATGAGCTTCAGCAGTTTGCGGAGGGCCTCTAAGTTGACGTTTACCTCAGGCGTCCCGATGGCATCATCCAGCAGCTGCAACAGACTGACTGAGGCCATGGCTTGTGCCCTGCCCCAAAACACAGCACCTGTCCTGGGTGAATGGGAGCGTTTGTGCTCAGAGGGAACCCAGCAAGTTAGGAGTATGGTCAGCCAGCAGCCCCCTTCCTCCTCCTCCTCCTCCTCCTCCTCCTCCTCTGCCTTTCTGAGCCCCAGCCACACGCATATGCTTGTGTTTGTGCTGTCTCGTTGCCAGGTAACACCTGGCCCTGGCAGCCGGTTGTAACAGAGCTACGGAATCATGGAACACGTCGGATCGGAGGGGACTTTTTAGAGATCATCGAGTCCTGTGCTTCCAGCCATGGTGGGTCAGGACCTCCTGGCTGTAGGGGTCTTCCCTGATCACCCCCTCGTTCTTCAGTCACCCCACCTTCGGGGGGAGAACATGAGGTTAGGGACCCAAAAATTCCCTTGCTCCCCTTGCTGTTCATCCACATTCCACCTTGGGCTGGAGGGGACAGTGTTAGGTGTACTCCAACCTCCTCCATCCCTTCAAGTGTTGCCCCACCTTAGAGTGCCCCTGTACAGCGCAGTTGAGGGGAGTGATGCAGCTACACAGAGTGCTGTGAGTCACCAACGGGTCAGAATTGGGGGCTGAGCAGAGAGCATGCTCCTGGAACTCGAGGGGCTTCAGTATCAGGCACGGGGACACGCCCACACGGACACACGGCCTGAGTTGGGGACCTCTGGACAGTCCCACAGTCGCTGAGGAGACCAAGGCAGCTGGATGCGGGGGTGTCTGCTGGCTGCTTTTCCTTCTTTGGGCTCCTAGAGATGGGGGGCAGGTGGCACCCCAAAACCCCAAAGGAACCAGATGTATGGGGTGCCAACCACAACCAGGAGGGGACACAACTGTCTGGCCAGCTCCCCAAAGGGATCCAGATTTTGGGGTGCCCTTCACAACCCTGAGGGGACCCAGATGTTCAGATGGCCTTCCAGAACCAGGAGGGGGCCCAGATGTCTGCGTGTCCCCCCACAACTAGGAGGTGCACCTGCTGGTGCTTGTCTGATGGGAGACTGTCCACCACTCTCCAAAGCTTCCAGATCAGGAGGCTATGGAGAAGAGGACACAATGCCCACGCACGGTGTTTCCACATATACAGAAGGTACATACTTGGAATACTGTGTCAAAAAGAGCATCCTTGGTCTTAACAGTATCTTCAGTATATGGTTTGGTCTCTTGGTGGTGAGTGGATGGCAAAACAGCACTGTCAACCTCTGCTTAGCTGAACTGATCCACATAAAAAACTAATAGATAAACAATCCCCTGCTTCGTGTGTATTTAATAGCATACTCCCAGTCCAGGGTTATATGTAGTTAAGAGGGCTTTCTTGCAATCTCAGCACTCTGCTCTTAAGGAGTTATTTTAATGGTAGAAGAGTGTAATTCTTGCCAAAGTTACAGCTGAGTCACTAGTGAAGATAACATAAATCCTGAATTCAATAGGGTTTGGTTTTCTTTCTGTAGCTAAAGGAACTCAATACTCTACAGTAAGGAGAGGATAGTAGGCTAAAACGAGTTAAGAGAGAAATTATTTATTTTTAACACATTAGGAACACTGTTCATAGTACGTCATTAACAGGGTGACTACATAATGAGGTGATCATAAAAGGGTGGCTTAAAAAGCTAGTTAAAGACAAAGCATAGACTATAGGCTAGTCATGGAAACTGGTAGGCTTTTTCCTCCCATATGCAAAGCTGTACAAATAAAGACTGTCTCATACTGTTTCTGCAAAGGTGAAAGATTGATTTACTTAATCGGTACATTTTCTTTATTTTGTATAAACATACCAATACTTAGATTAACATTTCCATACAATTTACGATGTTTAATTTAAATACAGTATTATGTCTCATTAATTTAAGGTGCAATTTATCAAAATCTACAGTAAATTATTTTTATTTTAAATAATCAGTTCTCTTTGGCACGCTTCTGGTTTGTTTCAATACAAAAGTGTAGGACTGAATCGAGTATATAACACTGCAGGAACTTGGAGGGGGTTTTTTTGTTAGCATATGAGTGAGATATTATGTTTACCACAAGCTTATTTACAAACAAAAAACTGTATATGAATTTCAGTTTACTTTATATATAAAATGGCTAACTACTTCAATGTGCAAGGCAAAAAAGAAAAAATTGTTACAGCAAGTCCTCCCTTGAGAGAGTGGTTTTTGCACCATGGAAATCTTGTATAAAATGTTTTAGAAAATGGAGATTTCTTATGAGGAGGTTCTCGGTGCTTCTTATTCTATAGCAAGCCACCCGAGGACATGAATTTCTGGGTCCAGAAATGGTTCATAAGATACAGTTCATAAGATATATCATATTGGCACTGTAGTAGTGTTGCAGCTATAAACTTGCATGTTCAACTCACAAACTAAACCAAAGAGCCAAAAAAACCAACCGGTCTGGGTAAAAGGTTTAGTCAGAGCGGCTTCTTTCTAGAAAAAACAGTCTGATTTCTATATATCTTGATAATATATCTGGTTTTATTCCAAGAAGGAAAGGTTTAGAATTTGCACTGTGCATTTTCGTCTTCATGACCTATGCTTCTTTTGAGCTGACTATTATTTGGTTAGAATCAAAGGTGAACAACAGAAAATGTTCTTTTTTCTCTTTCTGATGGAAATGTACTAAGAAGCCATCCAAGTGGACCTAAATAGGTGAAATATCACTTTACAAAAGCTCTTCAAATGCCAGAAGAGCAAACTTGTAGCAACTTATTTCACATCTGAAGGCCAATCCCAGCAGTTGGCACTCACGTGAAAGGCATGGGGAAACTTAGCTACATAAATACTAGAAATTCTTCCATGCCTAATTATTTCATAATTAAAGAAAACTAAACTCTGTTCACAGTAAAATGTACTTATTTCAAGGCCCTTCTGGTCTGTTTTTTCCTGAATCACGCAAGTAGTATCCCCTCAGCTGCAGAAATTAGCAATTTGGCAAATGATCAAGTTACAGGAGGTGTCAAGTACAGTGCGACCTGTTTAGAAGGCAAGGATGTTAAAAGGTATTTCATATAGGTGCTTTGTGATGTGGTAAGGTGTGAAATGTTGTGCTACTCCTGAGTAAAACACATTTGGCTGTCCCAGCTAAGATACCCACTTATGAGCATGCTGATTCCAGAGGCATTTCATAGCCTCAGCAAAAATGTATATTCTTAAAAAAAAAAAAAAAGTATTGTACAACTGTCTTTTTCTTCAACCTATCAGCACGTACTAAGATGGTGAGTTCAAACTGTTGAGAGAGATGATAAGGGGGCAGAACTGGAAGGTTAATCAGAATCTGTGTAGTAAATCAAATGCTAGTGAGACGTAATTCATTCTCAATTATCCTTTAACCTTTTTGAGATATTGCATATGGCCAAGTACTTTAGTGCTCCTGTTTTACCTGAAAGCTACTGGCTTTAGAACTGAGATGTCTGTGTGAAGGATATGGTGTCAGACTTATCTATAGCAAAGCCTCCATTGATGTACGATTTCTTGGTCTCTCTTCCATCATTATCAAGTATTGTTGTTTCCAAGGCAAAAGGATTGACTATGTTGACTTCAGAGGTGACATCCATCTGCTCCAGCTCCTTTTTAGAGAGCTTCTCCACTACCCCTGTACCAAAGGCATCTCCCAAGACATTCACCATTGTTCTGAATCGATCCCTATGGAATAAAAATGTTGTCAGACAAACCATTCAGTATGTTACTTAGAAAATCCTTTTAGTAAAAGTAAGCCTACTCTAGCAAATGCAGGACTGTTTCCCTCGCAGTGCAGATTTGGGGTAATTCTTCAATTAAAAGAAAAAAGTCTTGTAGAACAAGAAACAGAATTTTGCCCACATGTATTTGAAGAAGCCTGGAGTCACTTTCATGACAAGTTATTGCGTATAGGTCATGCAAAAATGCAAGTCATATCACTTGTCTGTCTAGAGCAGAATTCCATTGCTGTGGCACACCCTTACAAAAAGTTGCAAGGATCACCTCTCAGGCCCTGAAGTATGCTATGCAGGGCCTTTGTTTTCCTTTGTGATGAGAGTCTGTGGGGTGCAGCAGAAGGAAGAGTCTACATTGTGCCTTTTGTGATTCTAACAGCCATGTCTTCAGCCACATGAGCACCTAGCCCAGCATCTTCAGTATTCTGACCCAAACCCTGGAAAGAGGAAAGGCTATCTTCTGCTAGCTTATCATTGTTAAAGGGCTGAAGTTTGCCACTACTAGCAAATAGTTTGCAAAATAATACATTTTAAGCAATAAGTACAAAAGGCGAAACTATTAAACAAGTCACTTAAAGGAATATGAGAATTCTGCACTGTTGATTTTTCTCCAAACAGAAATGTCACTTGCAGGCCTTAAAAATCTGCCACTACTTGGCAGAGGAGCAACAAACCCCTTGCAATATAACAAAGTTTGAAAATCAGTGTGGAAGTATGGACAGTGGAAGGCCATTCTTCCCTGTTTTTCTTTTCAGCTATACAACAGTGCAAAGGCTCTGTGGCAGAACAGGTTTCTCTGTCTATGCAGAGATGTTGAGGTTGACATATTCATAATATTTTGCAAAACATTGCCAAAACAACAGTGAAGTGAATTGGCATGTCTCAAAATATTCTTCTTCTAGAACTGCTGAACTCCAGAGCTAAAAAAATTCCCACATTTTTTTCCATGTGGAATAAAAATATGTGGTGGGGAAAGGGAGAGAGGTAAAGAAAAATTCTGGTAGAATCAGTCTGACAAGTGAGACAAATCAACAGAACTGGAAGCTCATCTATTATAATACTTGTAATCAATTAATTTTTCTATTCTTCATTTGGAAGAACTTGTGGAAGAACTCCTCAAGTCTATGCAATAAAACTTAGGTAAGTTCATAATTAACTGCTGGATTGTTAATGAGCCACTACTATCAAATAGTTTGCAAAATAATACATTTTAGGCAGTAAGTACAAAAGGCAAAAGTGTTAATAATCTACGTGGCATCACGATGTGCATTCCATCCCCTGAGGTGCAAAATGCACTAGCAATGATCCCTGGTACAAAAAATTAATCTTTAATTTGCTTTACGCAGCAAGAAACCTTAGTCTGAAAAATGCCTCAGTTCCAACCAGAAACATCTTGAATTATTTGTATGCTTCATGGTGGAACAGGTAGCTTCCATGATTCATACTGAGCCTAAGAATCACATAAACTGTGGACTTTGAAAGTGGAGGCAAGATCATAAAGTTATGACTGCTATGAGAAAATGGGAATTACTGTTCTCTTTCTCTCTCTCACTCCCACAAAAGAAATAGAGGGCTTCAAATAAAATTATTAGGATGTAGAATATGTCTCTGCACAACACTTTATTAGGATTCGGAATTCCACAGGAATTATGGAAACAAGGGTCCCAAAGCAATGAGGCATTCAGGGAAGAAGATGAATAAAAACACCTCTTAACTCAGGAACTCTGTGAGCTGCAATCTGCAGAAGGCTGGAAAAGTACTTTGGGAAAAGAGCCAATATACATTTGTTCTGTTCTTAGACTCTTCAGATAACTGCTCTAAGCCAGTGGTTTGTACTAATCTGCACTATCCTTAACAAAGTTAAATGTCTACCAGGAATACAGCAAACAAAGCTATTAGAGCCCGTTGTAGACAGATGACTGGGAGAATGTGCTTGTGGCTGGAGCTGCTTGTTTTGGAGCAATTATGCTTATGCATAAATTGAATTGATTCTTGGATCCAACCAACAGCCCTGATTTTCTGGAGACTGGCATTTCTCTCTACTTGCAAAATTGGGTTATATAATCAAATAAATGAAATAGATCTGTGAAATACATAGGTTGCTGCCAGAAATCCTTCAAGAATATTATTGGAAAGGGTGGGGGAGGAACAAGAAGTGTAAATATGAGTGTAAATATGAGCCAAAGAAGACATGCAAAGATTATGAAACAATTAAGATCTCTGGATTGATACCAATGAAATATCATCCATGCTGAGTTACTGCAGATGAACAAGACCTTGGTCTGAGCACTAAAGCTCACACAGTTTAGGAGGCAAAAAAGCTCTACTACATAGTAAAATTATACTCCTTAACTTGTGAATCCTGTCATGCTGTGAATCATGGCACAAAACTGAGTGTCAATGTCCTTCTGAACTCCAGAATACATTCTGTGATTCTTTGGGCTTTTGCAAAACTAGCAGAGAAAAACCTCAGCGTAACTCGAACAGAAAAGATTTCTAGTGGAAAGGCTTCTCTCCAGAAAGAGCAGCGAAATGGGACTGAGGGGTTTTGAAGTCCTCTGAGACAGCTGGAATCAGGCATAAGGAAAGCCTTCTGAGTTTATATGTCTGTTGATCAAGGTGCTGGGCCAGTGCTCTTAGTGAACAACAGCCCTACCTAAGTAGTGGCAGCAGCACAGCCCCACGTATAGCCCACCATACGCATGCCCGCTATGTGGAGTCCAGGGCCAGCTTTGCTTAGTTCATGTTGTCCTCCACTACCTCTTCACCAGTGTATGGATTTTATGTGCTTTGTTGAAATCAACTAAGATGTTATACTTGTGGCTACATTTGATTTTTATTAATGGTGTCTGTATTTAGCATAATGTGGTGGCTGCTGACTCTTCAGAGGCACTCTTTGGTACTGTCAAGTTTGCATTATGCTCATGATTTATGTGGCTGCTACTTTAAGGTTGATAGCACCTCTGAATGTGAGGTTATTCACTGCCATCCCATGCAGTAGGGCTTCTCTCACAATTAAAGCCACTACTGCATTCAACTCTGAACAAGCTTGACCATAAGAATAATCTTTGTCCATTTCCTGCAACAGTCCTAAATGATTTTGTTGCTTTCTTTCTCAGACTCACATATTCCCAGGCAACTCATGTAAACATTAAAAAAAAAAAAAGAAAAAGAAAAACTAATTAAATATCAAGTGCCATAAACTTACAGAAGCCAGTCAACTGCAATGATCAGAGTAACATCCTCGGCGGGCAGGCCAACGGCGCTCAGTACAATCACCATGGTGACAAGTCCAGCTTGGGGGACACCTGCAGCCCCGATGCTGGCTGCCGTAGCTGTGACACTAAATCCCACATAAAGCCCAGAAAAGGCATTTAGAATACATATTGCTCACAGAAACTCTATTTCCTGACACAAATGAGCTTACTTCACTGCAAGAAAGAAGGCCCAAATGTTCCAGTTTCCTCTTGAATTGTATCTACTCAAAGTCTAGTGTCAAGCTTATGGGACAAGTCATGTACAGATACCGTTATGGTTACACTGCAAAGTAACAGGCAACACACATCTAACAAGGAAACTGGACAGATCAGAGGTAGAGGCTGAGCTGGGTTTGCAAATGTTTGCAGGGAAGAAAAATGGCAATTTCTGGAACAAATTGCCAGCAATACAATTGTTGCATACCAGCTGCATGCCCTGGCCAACCCACCTCCTCATCAGGTTACACTGGCAAGGCCTCAGAACAAGAAGTGAGAATGCTCGTTATTTCCTGTGCTGTCAGTGATAGTCTAAACTTTCCTGTAGAGTATCCAAAGTTACTGTAATTCACAAAAATCCTCACTGCCCACAAAAAGCATGTAATGGCTTTAGTCTTACCTAATGGTAACTATTTTGCCAATATCCAGTGCTAAGTCATTCAGTTGTGCGATAAATACGGCTGCTACTGCTTCATAAAGAGCTGTGCCATCCATGTTGATGGTAGCTCCAACTGGAAGAACAAATCTGGTGATTCTTTTATCAATCGAGTTTTTTTCTTCTGCACAGCGGAAGGTGACAGGCAAAGTTGCTGAACTGGCACATAATGAAATACATAAAGTAAGCGCAGGCAAACCCACACCATTTCCCTTGTCCTTCCTTTTCCTCAGAGCATGACCTGCTGTAAGGCTCATATGGACATCTAAGGCAGGAAGAAAGGCTGCACCTTGGAAAAGCAAGGCAACGTTTGCTATATCTTCTAGTTATTGGAAGAAATAACAAAGTCTTGGTTATTCTCAAAATCAAAGGATACAACTGCCCTGGCATATGTAGTCACAGAAACTGTGCAATGGATTCAACTCTATCAAGTTTGTGACTAATGAGCTGAATGGCCTCCTTCTGGGAGAGGCAGACCCTCATTTGGTATAAGGCCAGCACAATCTATAGTGTCCCTTTGGGTACCACAGAAATGATGATAAAAGCAATATTTCAACCTCCAGGGCACTGTGAACTGTTGAGCTGATACCAGGACTTTTAACAAATTAGCAATAAAATCAGAGCACAAACAATGCAATTACTACTAGGAACATTACAGAAAAGATGTTTCTTTTGTTTACCTGGAAGAAATCATGAGGGCTGTCAGAAGTGCCTGAGCCATCCCCATCGCAAAACGAAAAGGATTTTTCCTTACTATTATTAAGTAGATCAGTGGCAGTATTATACCAGAATGGATTGCAAGTCTGCAAAATAAAATGGACTAGTTAAACAAATGGATCCATCTCTGTCTCGCTTTACTAAGATGGTGATAATAGGTATCTAGTTCTGTCCTCAAGAACACTTATGAAACACTAAAGTGACTTCAGTGACATCTATATGCAAAATTTAGAAAAAATAAATAATATTGTTAATAAATAATTGTTAATAAAAAGCAAACTAATGCTGTTCTACACTTCCTTTTGGAAGGGAGAGAGAGATATCATATAAGATTTGTCTCTCTTTCCTAAGCAGAACAAGAATTGACCGATTTATTAGAAATAATTTTAAACTGATGAAAATGAGAAGCCTAAACTAATAATGTTATACTTAAACTGAAGTGCAGAGGGTGATTTAAAATAACACCAAAACACTCCACTCTTCTGCCAAATCCTTACAAAGCAGACCAGAGACAAATCAAAAAACCAAACCAAATTATTGTTCTAAGTTTATCTGCTCTTATTAGAGAACATGTTTTGGAATTAAATGTAAATATGCTTTCCAGTCAGGGACAGCTGAAATCTACATCCTTCTGCAGAAACTTCAATCATAAACCTATAGAAAAATCCACACCTACTCTGAGGAAAACCGTGTAAGGTCTATAATTAAAATGTAGTGATATTACGAACAACATATATGTAGTCTCATCATCTTTAATATTGAAAGATACTGAAATATCATCCTTCGAAACTATAAATTTTTAAAATTAAGTGTGTTGACTCACTTCCTCTCTTGACTTTAGCTGCTCAGGTGCATTTGCTTGGATATTTGTGTAGCTTTCAGGGACAAATTCATCCTTTAACTTGAGCATTAATTTTGAACACCGTGCAGTAATTCCATAGGCATATGCATGCAGAGGTTGTGGGCATTAAGATTAGAGGCAAACAGACTTATGGAAGTACATTTGAAATGAAATACATGTGAATAGTCTGTGAAATATTCCCTATGTTTGAAGGCTGAAAGCAATTATAGCAAGATCAGCTTCTTGAGAAAAGAAATTATAGCATGGAAACATAAACTGCAGAACTGTTGTCATGTATGACCTTGGGATTTTTATTCTGTCCTCACAATATGTTCATGTGCACGTTACTGTGTTGTAATAATGTTTTATGATTTCAGAGCAGCTGACAAAGATAGCGATAAATCATGGTACTATTTGTTCTGCCAAAACCAGACAATTAAGAGAGAAGAAGTCACAGTACAGAAATCCACAACAGCACCAAAAATCACCCACAAAATCTATGTATTTTTTCCTTGGGAAAATCACTTTTTTAAAAGCAACAGGCATTAAAGTTTTCATTCTTATGTGAAGATATGATTTATTTAGTGGAATGTAAATAACAGCATGAAACATGTATTGCAAGTAACTCTAGAAAGAAACCTAACAATTTATACAATGGTGCCTGAGAACAAACTGAATTCTGCAGAATATGTAGAAAAAATATAAAGTGGTATGGGTGCCATTCGGTGTTGCTGAGGGTAAACATTTCAAGTATGTCTTAGTCTAAAAGCATAGTGACTTAGTTATTTTGAAAAATTTAGATCCTCATATTTTTAGTGGTAACATGAACATGGCATTTTCAAAATAAAGTATTTGTGCATATCTGCTTTGCCACCACTGATTTTCATAAAACAAATTTTAAGTAACATTTATTTTCATGCATAAAATGCAACTCACAGCATGTAGCAGAAATTTTTAGACCAAAAATCATAATCAGTAACTGAAAATAGAAATTCTAACAGCTTTCAGTTTTAAGATAGAAAGAACTTTGTCACTCAGAATCCCAAGCTGCCATTCCCTACAGCATCCAAGGATGCAGCTGCCTTGCTGCTTTCAGAAGAGACAAAGGCATGGGCAAAGAAAGTCTGCTTGCTGCAGCTTCCTTTTGTTTTTTTCCACTTCAGGCTGAGTTTCCTCTGGCACTTATATTATGCTTCCTACTTTGACTTTCCTGTGCTGTACCTGCTAACATACCCTCATCTTGACACTGCAACCATTAAACTTAGGAGGCTTAAGATATTTACTGACAAACTGGACCAAAAGCACCGGGAAAAGTCTGTTCCCTCACAGTGACCTGAGCGAGACATAAGACTGAGATGTCCTACAAATAGTGGTGGATGAGAGCTGGTAGGGTTGAAAATGTGAAAGGTCATGAATAATAAAGTTGAGAAGAAGGTGAGATTAAAGATGAGCTGGATATGAAGGCTAAAGGAAAGGAAGAGGAGGATAAGAAACATCAGTCTTCATGCTCTTGCACAACTTTCTTGATAGGGAATACAAGAAATATTTAAGACAATCTGTAATTCTCAGGATCAAGTTTAAAGGGACAACAATTAACAGTTACAGAAGATGCTGATGAACAGAACACACTGCAAATGGGCAAGGTCAAACAAATAAGAATGTAAACCAAAAAGATAGTGGGAACGGTGCCATCTAAGAAACCAAAACGGCAAGCAACATTTCTCCTGTTTGCTGAGAAGAAGGGTATTCTTGCAGGCTGGAAAACAGAACAAGCACCTTTCCCCTGCAGCCTATAGCCTTGTGTGTATGTTGTCATATCTGCTCCTGTGATCTGATTACAACATGCTCTCCCTGATGGTCAGTTTTGCAGAGAATGTGCTGCTCTCCAAAACACCTTAAACAGCACCCATGGGACACCATTCTTCAGGAGACAGAAATGCTGGAGAGATCTCCCTGAGCACCCTTGAGGGAAAATGGTGTCATGTGCAAGGTAATTTGGTGAAACAGAGACTTTTTCTCCTCAAGGATGTAAAAGTGGGCACCCTCACTACATACAATTTTTTTGATGGCATCTGGGAACCTACTTAAAATTGTTGTGCCTGTCAAACCAAGCCCATGGCCCCCAGCTAAACAGGAGACTATGTGGTAGTAGTTTACTTTGAAGTACTTTGGAGAAGGCACTGTGTCTTCACACATATCCTAAGGAAGACATGCCTTGTCACAGTACAAATAGTAACCATAAATAGGTAAACAGTCACAAAACTTGCTATCACAGTCACAAAACTCGCTATCACATCTAAAATTGTAAAACTTGCTATCTGATGTAACATTGAAGTCAAAAGGCTTTAATAATCCATCCAACATATTCCTCCTCTGAGTCAACTGGATTTAATAACATAGAAAACCTGCAGAAGTGATACACTGTTATTCTGTCAATGACTTCTATCTAACTTGTTGTCAGGGTCTCATTTATAAATTGTATAGAAAATACTAGACTCTTGATTTAGAGTCTCTTGGTAAACATCAAGTTTTGTAACCTTTAAAAATCTGACTCATTTTCCAAGTGTAATCAAAAACTTATAAAAAACTGCATAATGCACTAGATGAACATAACTTGCACTCATCTCTGTAACATTTTCAAAAAGTCATGATTCAGTGCTATTTCTGGAGCTGTAATTTTAATTTAGGAAGTCATTTTATCTCTGATTTTCAAACAGCTAGTCCAAACATACTGACTTACGCATAAAACAAAACAACAGCTTTGAAATAAATGTGTTTATCTAGCACAGATTTATGAAAAAAAAAAAAAAGAGCTCCTTCTTGACTATTTATCAGGAAGTTTGCATTTAAGACTAAAATATTACCCTTCTGTGGTGGTTTGAAACTCCCAAGAATCTAAGTTCAAGCCCCCCTCCCACAGTTTACCCCTGTCAGAGGGTTTAGTGATGGTATGGACTTGATATCTTTTTCACCTCATGTGGAGAGTTTTCAGACAAAACACAACCATTCATTATTGGGGGAAGGGGAAAATATTTACAAAGGTTTATTTACACCCACATATATATTTACATTAAATTAAATTTCTCCTTTCCTTAAACAAAAGTCCAAGAAGAAAAGAGAAAAGTCCTTCTGTCACTCCTCAGGCCGCAGCTCCTTCATTTCAGTTTTTGTGGCACTGGTTAGTGTCCTTCATTTTCCTGAGGCAGCAGATTAAGTATGGCAGTCAGGATCTTTGTTCTTACTTTGTGGAAATTCCAACCCCGAGCCCGAGCCTTCAGGGGATTTCCTTGTAGATCTTCACTCCTCTTGGGTTAGAACATTGAAGGCAGCTTTCGGTTCAGTCTTTCCAAAGCTCTTTTGCTCTGTCTCAGTTCGCCAGCATGATAGAAACAGCAACAGCAGCAGCAGAGGGCAAGACCACCTCCTCTGCATTCCATCCTGGCTCAGCTTTCAGGACAACTCCTGGGTTTTTCAGCTCCTTTTTCTCTCTCTCTAGCTGCTGCTGCATTTCGGGACTCCCTAAGGGTTTGGAAGTCCACCCCTCCTCTTCAGGAAGTTTCTGGGGTTTAGGAAAGTAATAAAGTCTTACCCCAAACCAGCTCTGTTGAGTTTTCCTCTGTTTTGTTGCCAGCTCTCCCTCCTGCAGGAACATCTCTGCGTCTTTCAGCTGGCTTCACATTATCTTGCTGCTACTGGCTATCTTTTGGCTTTCAGCCACCGTTGTCTCTGTTCAGGACTGCTCCGCTGCCGCTTTCAGTGTCTTCTGCTGCTGCTGACAGTAAGGAAACTCTTCCAGCTCTTGATTACGGGACCCGGTCCAGTTGTGACACTATACCGGGTCTCCTGTAGCCTCAGCTGGGGGCTGGGGACCCTTGGCCCCCAGAGGGGCTCACTGGCTTCCTGCCTCCTTGTGGCTCAGATCGTGGCTACCTACCTTCTAAACTATCTTCACCACCTTCTCTTCCGTTTCTGTGGGTATGTAATTTCTGTAGGGCGCACGTGGACTATTGATTGGTCCAGTATTATCAGTGGGGCAAACCATTACTACCTCAGAGAAAAGGTTTTTCAAACCACCACACCTTCTCTCTTCTTGGTTGTCATAAAGCATGTGAATGACTTTTGAAGAATAACATGCATATGCATAAAGTGGGGAAAGAAGCTCTTGAACAACTTTGGATCTAGCATCTAGACAAAACACATATAAATCCTTAGCATACTGAAGGAATTATAGGAGTGGATGCTAAAGCAATGAACCAAGACAGCCTAGAAGGTATGGTTCACTGAATTGGAAATAGAAATTTAAATGCATTTAACTTACTGGGCCTGTAATATCCATTTATCTACCACAAGGCTCCTTTGTAGGAAAGTTGTCAGAGACATAAAATGACCTATATTATAACCAGTATCATTTGGAGCAGTTAAGTTGTTCTAAGGCTCTACTCCTTCAAGGCTCCATGTTGTGCAGGTGTAATCTCCTCCACTCAGACTATTCTACATAGCCAAGGGTTTAGAAAAAGAATATGTTACTCAGATTGCAACTCGTCCTTTTGCAGCTTCACCATCTAACTTTGCCTTGAAGGAGTAATTAGCAAACAGTGCAATTCCCAGGACTTCTTTTGACATCAGCAGCCTGCTCTGCACTGGGAAGGGAAGGGACCAGTCTCCTCTTTGGCATCATTTACTGTGCACTGTATTTACCATGCATTTGGATTTGGCAGGGAGAGTTGGGCCTATGATGGTACACCTAGGGCCCAAAAGTCCCATGGAGGTTGCAACATAATCCAGATATTTGTGTATGTTTGATAGGCTGGCAACCCCTGATAAGCCATAATTCATAATCTCACTCTTTTCCAGCTTCTTCTAGTATCTAACAGAAGCCTTACTACTCTCCAAAATACAATATTATTTGTTTCAGCACCAAGCTAAGAAGATGAAACAATGAATACAAGAAAAGTATTTGTGTTTGGGTTTTGGTTTTTTTCTTTAGAATGCAAGGCAGTGACTCTTTAAAACAAAACATACGTTCAGCTAAACATGCATTCAATTCATCCTCACACATCCTCACATAATTTTCACCGATAAGAATTTTTGTCTCTGACCTAGAAGAGTAGGTGTTATGGATAACTAAGTGGTAATCAACTGAGTGCTAAAAACTGAACACATACAATTTCATCTTTAAGAAATTACATACCCACTTATTACCGTAGCCATATAAAGACCCAATTTACGAAAGATTTCCCAGTCCTCAACTTCTACTATCTTCCCAGCAATTAAAAACACGATACCAATTGGCATATACCTAGAAAGCAAAAATAAGGCAATCAAAAATGGATTCTCGGAAATACTGCATGCTCACCATGAAATAATTTCTCTCCCACTATACCTTCTTAAAACAGATGGAAAATATGTTTTGATATTCTATTACACAACTGCAGATTTTTTTCTTTATATTCTGTTATACAACTGACTTTATTCACTTGCAGCAAGACTACAACAGAGGTGATGAAAAAAAGATTAGAAAATCAGAATAAATGTAACTCTATGCATAGTCTAATAATTAACTGTATAACCTGGTGTTACAGAATACACAGAAGTTGGGATGGGGCATGGGCATATACCCCATGGCAGCATATGTTTATGTATAGACATAAACTTCCTTGGAGGTGGAAGTATGCAGGGCTGAGACCTATATCTGTGTATTCTGCAATCACACAGATGGGAAAGGTCTCCTGTACTTAAAGGAGCTGCCCTCCAGCATGGGGGGCTGTATCTGTGTCACCTGCACCAAATAGAATGATGTTACCTTGATGAGATAGTATGCTCATCAGTGTGTTGCCTGATGGAGGGGTCCCCATCTGCCAGTAAATTTACACAAGGCCACGCCTTACAGACATGAAAAGCTGCATAGGCTACTGCCTACAGAAAATTCAAGTCAAAAATCAGGAATTATGTTAGCAGCAGCTCCACTGTGTTCCTTCTGGTCCCAGAGACCAGGCTGTCACAGAGACAAGTTACTACTTCAGAGCTTTGAGTAGAATAAATTAATTTATAAATTTGTAAATATATAAAGTCTATCCATTTTAAAATATCAGTTATAAATTTATAAAATGTATGCGTGCCATATCACAAACAAAATCATACCTTATCCCTGTAGAAAGCAGGGACACTTAGTTCCTCTAAGCCTTGAATGTGATGAAAGCAGAACTAATTCCTCACACTTCCAGCATCAAACTCTACCTTACTTCAAACAAGAGCTCCCAAATCTGTAGAAACATGGGGAGCCAGTAGCCACAGTTTCATGCACAAGCAAGGAAATGGATAGTCAGTTTATGAGTAAGATCCTAGAGGACATGTGCTAACTCTCAGGTCTCACTATTGGTAATTTTCTGCCGAGTGAGACAGCCTACTTCATGGAGTTTTAACGCAGCTGGGGACTGAACTAGCTGCATAGCACAGGACCAACTGCAGAAATTAATCTACCTTTCTTTAAGGCAGCAAGATAAACATTGGACAGGTTTACTGTTTTACAGGCATCACAGTGTGCTGAGATGTAAGGACAGTCCATGGAAGGGGCAGATCTGATAAGCTACTGTTCGTGTGAAACGTGGAGTTTCACAAAAATGAGCAGAGTATTGTAGTAAACGGGACAAGGCATTCCACATACAAGGTCAAACTCTTGAAAGGATTGTGTATGCTTATAGTACTGATACTGTAATTGTGATCTGCATGGACAAGAGCTCCGTGAATAGCTGTGAAGTCCAACCAAACATTATCAGGTGAGTTGCTACATTTTTAAATTGTTTTTCCTGTCTGAGAATATTATTAGAATGTTGTCTCACAAAACCTATTAGCAGGAGGTAAATGATGCTAAGTTGTATTTTGCATACCATTCTGGATTTTGCCCTGTGATGTCGCTTGTATATTAATTCGTATTTCTAAAGGGATCCTGTGAACATAATCACTGTCAGGGAAAAATATTCAAGACTGACAAGGGCCTATGGGTGATTATGATTCTACAGTCCTCAAAGTAGTCCTCAAAGTCCTCAACTGCAGTTGAACTGGTTTTATATAAACCTCTAGCAAGAGTGTCTGAAAACCTCAGGTTTCTTGTACATCAATGGGACTGTTTCTTTAGTATATAGTAAGTGAGAGCTCTGTCTCCAGTTTCTTCAAAAGAATAAATTCTGTAGAAAGGAAACTTTTTACCAACCATTCTTTGAAAGTTGCTTGCTGCAAAGCACTATACAAAAGCAGACATGAAGTCCGAGTCTGGTCCCACCTTTTCAATGACAAAATCCACTTAAAGAAGTTGTTAGAAAATGCCAGTATAACCTTGGACTTACCACATAATTATCTGAACTATTCTCATTGTAGCTTCATTCAGTGCATTGAAGAAATCCAACAGCACTTGTCCTTTCTCTCCCATTTTCCCAATAACCATTCCAAAAACAAGACAAAAGACAATCAACCCCAGTGCATTGATGCCATTGGAATACATGCCCACGATTTTGTATTCTTGGGTTTTGTTCTACAGATTAGAATAAAGAGAAAAAAAGTACCATCTGAAAACAGTGAATTTACTTTAAAGATTTTCTAAAATGAAAACACATTTAGATTTTTCTAAAGACATGGAGCTCTTCCCCAATCACTCTATTCCCTTTTTGAAAGTGCCAAGTGGGCAAGTTCAGGAATGAAGTTAGAACTAAACTGAACTTGAACACTTGGTATTTTAGAGCCATGCAAGGATCTGATCAAATCCTAGCAGGGAGTAAAGCACCCCTTAATTTATATTACACAATTGCAGATTTTTTTTTTTAATATTCTGTTATACAACTGACTTTATTCACTTGCAGCAAGACTACAACAGAGGTGATGAAAAAAAAGATTAGAAAATCAGAATAAATGTAACTCTATGCATAATCTAATAAGTAACTGTATAACTTGGTGTTACAGAATACACAAAAGTTGGGATGGGGTCCTTTCTATAGACTTCTGACATGAATGATAGCAAGGTATGCACCGTCATGCGTCAAGATTTACTCCCCTACACTCGATTTACTCCTCACTGTGAAGAAAAAAACACAGATGTAGAATCCTTGTGGTTATTTCTGAGCAACTCAAGGGTTTGAGTCTGGATTTAAGATAAGTTGACCATTGAGTAACAACTAGGACACCAGTGAAATTCCATAATTTAGAGCAGAATGGGATGAATAGGTAAGTATTCATGCATTCCTCTGAGCTTGAGCAGTATCAACATATGAAGGAAAGGGTGCAATTCTTCACTACATCCTGCTTCAGGATTTAATTCATGTCTCTTCATGAATTTTGGAACAAGATGAAATTTGGAAGGAGTATAATAAAATGTATATTGATTTGGTAATGTTTGTAGTTCTGTGTTCACATTCTATTGAATTCCTTTCTCCCTCTCCTCCAGTGTAAGTCTAGGCTTTATAAACTGTCAACACCTCTAATGAGAGGCTTGATAAACTTCTTCACTTTTGTCTCCACATTCTTTTTTCTTAGTAACAAACTTTTAATTAACAAATGCCTTATATTGTCTTGCTTTCCATTAAAAAATTTATGGGTTTTGACTCCTTTTCTTCTTTTGTGCTTCCAGCTATGTCACTGCTGCTCGATCATGCTGTGCTGATATACACCTAGTCTTTCTACAGTGACTGTTTTAATTTCTCAGCAAAATGAAAATTCATAAGCATATAAATTTAATCAATCTTCATCTATTATCTTTGGATTGCTTAATTACCCGTGGACTCCTCTGATGCTCTTAAACTTACTGGAAGATCCTTACAATAATCTCTAGCACTTACTTATTAACTTTTGTGCTCTTGTAAAATCCTCTATGTGCCATTTCCTGCCTTTTCTTCATCACTTACGGCATGAACTAAATCAAATGTAGTCTGTGTTCTTTCTCCCCACTTCATATAATATGAAGGAATAAAATGATAAAGGTCGCACCTCTGAAGCCTCTGCTGTCGTAGCAGTTGTAACAGGTTCGCCAGGAAATGTGGAGCTGTTTTTATCCACAGCAACTGTAGCTTTAACTTTTTCACGTTTGGTTTTATACTGGAAAAGTTTTTTAAAAAAAACAGAAGAACTTATTTAGAAACATGAGAAAACTGAAGAATAGACAAAGGCATAGCCTCTGCCCAGTAAAAATAAGAGAAAAATGAAACAATCTGACTGGAAGGTAGCAAACATATTCAAAGATGTTATTTCCCAATTCATTTGAGCCATTAGGGTTCTGTAACTCAGAAGCTATAGATTCAATAAGTGATTCACAGATATGTTATGAATTCTGCATAGAGCTGCTGCAGTCTTGTGGGGCATGAGATAGAGCTCCTGACAATGACAAGGAGACTTTTTGCTGAGACAGTCTGGAGAGAATTGCTGACAGCCACCCCACGTGTGGAGCAGACGCACCTGATATAGAGAGCCAAGCACCCCCCCCCTACTTTCCCCTCATTATCAGGTCCTCAAAGTTCAAGCACCAAGTAGATAAAACAGATAGACTTATTCTTCCTTTCCCCACTGGCCTCCAGATTCCTGGGCACTATGCTGACCACTCCTCCCCTTATTGGCCTTAAAGGTTCCAGGCACCCAGCCAGACAAGTGGTGGTGATGACCCAAGTCACAGAACATGGAGAAGTAACAGCACCAAGAGCACTGTTCATAAAACTAAGCAGGTACAAGTCCTAAGGGGTAACTTGGACTAGAGCTGCTGCTGGACAGTGAGACCTGGTGGTCAGGGATGCTTCCACCATTGTCTGATTCCTCTGGGGACTGAGTGACCAATCCATATTATTTTATAAGTTTTTCAAGTCTCCATTATGGTTGTTATGTTGATACAGCAAACCAAGTATTAAGATCTGGCCAAATCTGCAGAGGGTCCAGTGATTAGAAAACATAAGCTAAGTGGTACTATAATAAAATCGGACTGCACTGATTCTGCTCATAGAAATCCTGTGCTATTCTGATTATAAATTCTGTGCTATACTAATATCCTGTTATGAAAATAAAACTTTAACAGTAACTATGATTTAGTGCCACCATCATTCTGCCAAGGATCCCTAAAAGAACCTGTCTGTCCCCTTACTGTTGGGTGACAGTAATTAATACATGAGAAATACTACATGGAGAAGTTTTATAAAGGGGAAATACACTGAGTCATGCACAGCAGCACATCAGACATCACTTCCTGGGAAAGGTTAACTACCTTACATACAAGCTTTAGATAAACTGGTAGGCAACTGCTGGGAAAAACAAAAGGAAAGTCAAGAGCATCACAAAAAAGGAGTTGATATATTTACAGATAAAAGTGACTGAAAGAAACCTAATATATGGACAAGAGTTTCCTCTTTCATCTTGCAACTCTCACTTTTCCTGAAAGATGTCTCAAACAGACTTTGCCTTTTCCTTTATGTGGATTATTTAGTCTAGCAATGGACATTAGATGTGAGACACATCAGGGTGAGGGCTAAATTATACAGACTTCATCAGACACTGAGGGATCTTGAGAACAAGGAAACAGATCCTCATAAGAGCTTTTTTCTAAATCTTGTCCCCAAAGGAAAAATCCTGTCTTATACACTTTCTGCATCCAGCTCCTGAACAGTGTCTTTTTGCAACACAATATTAAGGACTTAATAGCTGGTAACTGAGTGTTTATCATAATGGAAATGAAACCAAGATGCCTTAAAACCTCACCTTTCTATAGGAGATTAAGGTACTCCTGGACTTTCCAGAAATAGTCTTGCCTTATATAGATTTTTTTTTTGGGATGTAAAAGAATAATTTGTAGTTAACAATGAAAATTAAAGAGCAATGTTCAAACTTACCTGTTGAAAACAGGCCTGAACAAGGTTCTCTGGGAACATATTCCTGTTAGAAAGCATAGAAGCATTTCAACATTATAGCATACTAAGAAAAAGTTGTTTGTATAAACAAAATGACAAAAGTTGTTGCTTAAAAAGCAGATCGCATTTCCTTTAATCAGAAAGCAGTATATTTGGCATCATCAGATGTAGAGTCCAAAGAAATAAAGGGTTTAAGAGTCCCAATGATCAGTTGACCATTTTCCTACTGTTGAATTTTTGGGCTTATTTTTCAGTATTTGGTATTTCTATTGGTATACTAAACCCAATGTATTTTTTTTCTGCTGCATCATCTCCATCACTTGCATGAGGAGTACAGGACACACCATTTCTACAGGATTTGTCAGATATAGGCAGAAAAGAAAAAAAACTTCTTATAAAGGCTGTGCTGGAAGAATCAGATATTTGGTGTGTTCTATTGTAGTTTTGAATTCAGAAATTAATCTTGGCTAATGGAAGATTCCATTGTGTTATTTCAGGGTCCAGAACCATTTTCATACACTGAAAAATTAGGAAATTTAGTGCAACCCATTTGTGTGCCTCCTTTCCAACAGCCAATTTCAGATTCAAATGATTGCAAAAAAAAAGAAGCATTAATTACATATTTAGTGAATATCCAGTCCAGTGCAGAAAAAGCCATTTTATACACTGAAGCACAAGTTTTCATCTACCTCACAGAATGTTCACAAACTTCCACTTTTAGTTCTCAAATTCTTAAAGCAAAATCTATTCAAAAGCAAGAGCAGTTTGTACAAGCCTGGGGTTTTCCTTTATCTTTACAAGACTGTCTGGATTTGAATCTTAAATCTGATGAATGTAAATATGTAAGAAAATTAATTCCTTTAAAACAGAATTTCAGATCTCTAACTCCTAATTACAGTCTTAAATTTGTTTGCAGGAAGTTGAGTTGTAAACTATAGTAAACCCCCAAACTACTACTAATTATAATTCGCACCACTTTTTGCTATAGGAAGACTTTTTGTGCATAGAACTACATCAGCCCTATGAATGTGTGGAAATGTTCATGTGGAAGTTACTGGTAACAAACTGGCTGCATTAGGTTTTATAATAAAGACGATTACACAGTTCCTCTCATTGATTCTTGGGCGAGTGACCATGAGGAATGAGATGAGCTATCCAAGAAGCTGTCATTGTGGTCATTCGTAGGCAGGAGGGGACAGAGGCTGGGAAGAGCTGTGAATTACTGGACATGGGGCTTTGGGATTGACAACTGCCAACTATCCCATATACAAACCTCAGAGAAATTGAATTATTTTCAAAGAAGTTTATCTTAACCTAGGTTGGGGCAGAGTTGCCCCAAATGACATCAGACATTTGATATTATATAGGATAGTGGCTATCTGGAGTTGCATCTGCAAATGCCATTCATATTTCCTAAAATTAAAAAATGCTAAGAAATCCAATTTTAGATATGTGCTAGTTGATTCTTACATGACAGATTAAGTAAAAATTCTACAAAAAGAAAATGGTGGGCAGGAATAGTGACACAGAACAGAGACTCATTGCAGCTGGAGAAAAAAAACAAACACAGAAATATTATTGAGGGAACTACCTAGCCACTATTGGAAATGCAGCCCTTTTTGTGAATTTTTCTTTTAATTCCTTAAACACATTAGTTCTGAAAATCTGCACACATCTTCTGCAGACTTTTCTATGGGTTTCCTCCTTCTAACCACTTCAAAGTATCCATAATTTGCCAGGACGCTGATAGGGAAAGACTCTTTATAAGGTTGCCTTAGATACTGGTAATGCAGCAAACTTGTTGACGGTGGAACCCTTAGAACCCTTTACATACTGCATCTGTTACTCTGCATCCTGCCTTGAGGAGGGGAATACAGCACTACAATTTCAGGTGGTTGTCTATGCTGGATGACACAGAAGCTGCCAGTTAGCAATCCCCCATTCAATCCTTTATGGATCTTTTCTTCACAGTAGATAAATCTTGCATATCAGTTGCTGTGAAGGACGGATTTTTCACCATTGGCTTATTAACTAAAATCTGTGGCGTTAAACAAGCTGCTTTCAATGTATTTTTAAATATCTAACTTGTTGCAATACAAGTTATTCTCCTCTTATTCAACCAAACAAGATTAGAAAGCATCTTATTGTATTACATATCCCAACTTTATTTGTGCTTGCTTGGACTTCTGCAAAAGGAATATGGGAACTAAAAATTAAAGCCTCACCTGATCAGATCGAGCATGGCATCAACAGTACTGACTTCTGGGGTACTGCCCACCCTGTCGATTTCACTTGCTCTCTGAGTCACTCCAGGTTTAATGGTCACGACTAAGACAATTCCTGCAAAGGAGAAGCAAGAGTGCAAGCAGAGGCATTGGTGCATTCTTCTTCAGTGTATCCTGTGTAGCCAAATTCTTCGTGAGCTCAACTTAACAAATGCTTTCCCTGGGTGCTCATGGAGGTAAGGTGGTGTCAGTAAATGTGTGAGTTCCCCCAATACTGGAGCTACTTGCAGGCTTGCCACTGGACTTGGGCACTTCAGCTTTGGTTTTGTATGTATGGTACTAAATCACTACTATTCACCAAGAGGGCAAATTACTTTAGCTGGGCTTGAGACGAAGAGTTGAAGTTAAGTACTCTTCAGTTGAAGAGTACTACTCTTCAACTTTTGCATAGTGAATATTTTTAATTGCTTGCCCCTTATGTAGCTCTTCTTGTTGCTAGCTTTCAGATATGAACACAAGTGCATTGTCCTGTGACCCCAAAGTCACAGGATGTTTTGGTAAAGTTAGTTATCAATAAAGTTATGTAAGAGAAGGGCTTCAGAAAAAGAAAAAAAAAATGTGGGTTAAGAAATACTAGATTTGACCTTGTAAATACTGAAATCAATAACAAATTTTTCATTTACTTTAGTGGCTTCATTTTAGGCATTTTTTTTATAATATGAAATACTAGGCTTTTCCAAAGGCATAACATTTTTTCTCTTCTCCCCCCCCCCCCAAAAGCCATACAAACCTAAAGCAAATAAAACTACTAAATCTCAGTGAAGGGACAAAGAGGAATTTGGATGACCCTTTAACCAGCCAGGAACAGGTCTTTCTAATGACAGCTGTGAATAAAAGCAGGACTGCATTTGTGTAGCTCTGCACTATGAAATAAGTAATGCCATAACAGCATGGAACAGCTTAGAATAGCAGGAACCTCTGGAGAGTGGTTTAACACACCACTAAGATTTGGGACAACTTCAAACTTAGATACATGATAATGTTAGTCTTTATTAATTTTCCTCCCTATTCTGTATTCACAGAAATTTCCCAGGCATACAAAATAGACAGTTTTATTTTGTTTCTTATCTAAGAAGGCTGACTGAAGATGCTTCTTTAAGCAAATATGGAACATTTGTAGGGAATGAACTTCCTGCAAGAGGAGATGGGGAATTCAGAGAGTTAAGAGTGGAGCCTGACAATGACAGAGTGGGCAAAACCCTTTAAGGAAGGAGATGAGATGACAAAGGAAGCAGTATTTTATGTAATTCTTTCAGGTGTGACACATTATATATTCTTGCATGTGAGAATCAGGAACAATCTAGCACTTTTCTATTGAGGAAATTCACTTTGTCGTTGAGGTTGGCCTTTGATGTTCACTCAGCTTTCCCACTGCTGGTCACTGTTTATCTCAGCAGACATCTCCTAATCTTCCCTGAGCTGAAATATATGGTGAAATTGCCTGGGGCTTCATATTGGGTATGAACACAGCCCAATCATGAACAGCAGGACTAACTTCTCTCTGTATCTGGCCACAAGTAATGTTAAGTTGCCTGGTATGATTCTGTCTTGGTAAATTAGTAATGTCACAGTGATGTACATTTGTAATTAGGCAATGCTGATGATTTTAAAAGTTACAGAATCACGGAGTACCTAATATTACAGCAATGACAGTAGTGCAGAGATAATATACGACTGCTCGCAAACCAATCTTCCCAGAAATGCTGGAATCCAAAGCAGCAACACCTGCAAAAAAATAGCCACAAAAACAGTACAATAAAAAAGTGTTATAAGAAAGTTGTTATTTTTGTAGAGACAAATAATTATCGTCTCTTATTTCTATGTAGGAAATTCTTCCTTATTCAAGATATTTCTAAATACCTAATTGCCAGTTGCACTTTTGAAAAACACCTGTAGCAGAATAACATATTTGCTTCTGCTTCTTTGCAAAAAGCTGGTTTCCCTGGATATTTCTAGAGAAAAGATAATTGAGCTTTCCTGATTCCTTGATGTTTGTGAATGAATTAGACTTCTTTGGCTTATCAGAGTATGTTACAACTTATTTCCATTTCCACTTAAATAACAGTTTCACTTTTTTCAGATTTGTAACTTTTGGCTTTAAAACTAAAAGCCATGGGGAGTTACTCAGGACTGTTACCCTGGGTTGCCCAAAGGTACATTAGGCAAGTAAGGATGATTCCTGGTGGTTTTGCCTTCATTAGTGGGTTTACTTTTTTTTCTTTTTGACTAAAGCTTTTATGAAGTCTGGGTTGTTCACACTTCTCTGCCTGTATATGTCATTGCCAAGAGCAGAGGGTAGTTTTGTCAATGAAGGTAGGGAGAGTGCTGAGGCAGGTATTATACTGAGGTCAACTTAGCTTTTGGCAACAATATTATATCAAACTTCTAGTGAAGTATTTTTAATTTTTTAAAAGATTTACAGTTATATCTGTACAAATAGGATTCAGTAACCAGGGGAAAATGAGTATTGTGACTGCAAAACTTGGCCGTTTGTAATAACATTAGTTAATAATTCACTGCTATCTCTTTATTATACATTTGTGATCCATTTATATTTTTATATTTATTGAGTCAGGTTATCGAAGACTGGCCAGACTGCCTTGTATAGGAAAGCAAAAATACCAGGAGGATATTTAACCTCAGAATAGTATGATTTTGCAGGGAAAAATAGTTTGAAAAGGAAGAAAAATCAAGTTACAAATGTAACTTACTGATCTTTGAGCTCAAAAAGGATCTTAGCAAGCATACTTTAACTATGTACTGATGTCCCTTTAACAAAGTATATTAACAGCAGTGACGACTTGTGCCTAGAATATTCATATAATGCTTTACTAGTTCTGTTAATTGTTATTTGAAATTCAAACAGTACTGGGAGGTGAGAATGAAGGTTATTTTAATTCATAATCTATTTGATTATTTTGGGGTTGTGGACCATCATTTATATTTCTCACCTTGGGAACTGTGAACAAAACAGGTAGAAAGGAGAGCTTTTGCATTGCTGTGGGGTAGGCTGTAGAAATCATGGCAGTGAGAACTCTTGAGAATGGAGAGTAATAAATAATGTTTTCTGTAGACAGCAGCAGACCTGGTTTCAAAGGCTGTCAATATTGAAACTTCCACAGCTGATATATTAACTTGGAAGACTTCACATTATGTTTTTAAAAGAGAGCAAACTGGTACTGCCCCAGTTCCATATCTTTTAAAGAAACGTTCATAAAAACTAGAAATCATGGAATTTTATTCTAGAACTTGTGCCTTAAGATTTTTTTTTTGCCTGACTGTCTTGCTGATTCAGTCAAGAGCCTAATAATCATGCAAGGTTATTTCCCTGGAGTACTCAGTTATAAAGATTCTACAGTTAATATAACAGAAGTTCCCACAACAGACAGTTCTTCTGGCTCCCAATGAAAACCATTTGCAGACTGTTATGCTCATTGGAGTTACAGAGGTATAATTAAGGGAAAACTTTGCCCCTGTCTTTTTAAACTGGGTAATGACCCTCTTGGTGAGCAAGCTGTGCTAGGATCCAGCTTGCGCTTCTACTGTCATGTTGCTGCTCCTTTGCTAGTAACCATACAAACACACAAATCAGTCAGGCAGGCATGACTATTTAAGTACAAGCATGATCTGTGTGCGACAGATCTGGGGTTTCGGGCTTTTCTGTAAGCTGCTGTACTCTGAAACAAAACAACATTTAGAATGATGCTTCCATTTAGAGACTGAAGTAGCATTTGCTACAAGTGCCACAGACACAGGTTTGCACTGGGTGTTTTATGCTGCTAAGCTCCTTTTTTCATGTTAGCTTGTTACACACAGGAAATGTGATATATAAAAATACATTTCCCTTCAGATATATCTTACTGTCATTACTGAGCAACTGATAGTGTAATGGATAGCTACTGCCTTTCTTCTCAAGCCAAATGAAAATTAAGATTCCCTTTGAAATAACATCATGGCTTTGCAATTTTTTTTGACATAACTGAAAGAGTTAATGGAAGATGTATTAAACAAAGCACCCAACTAACAATGATTTCAGTTCATAAGAAAACTTATTTCTCAAACTTGCATAACAAATACGCTACTCAAAAAGGAAAGCCTACAGTGTCGTAATTGCAGATTAGATCACAAAAGCAGTCTAATTAAGTTTGAACTATCTACTGTGGATTACCACTAAACTTTTATAACTAATTAATTTTTTCTTTCCTTCGCTCAGCCTATCCTCAAGTTTGAAATTTACACAGGTTTGAGCAGATAAACTGTTAATATAGTCTACTGTATGGAGTTTAAACAGGCATGATGGATTCTCCTCTATCCCTGGGCATTTTAAAACTGCAGTATTTCAGATGAGTTGCTTAAATTTCCTTATAAGAGATATTCTAATTCAGCTACAGCCCAGCCCCTGAAACATGGAATGCAATTTTGTGGCTGTGATACAAAAAGTGGAATGATCACAAGAGACACCAACTGGTGTTAAAATCTGTTAATCTATCTACCTCTCTGCCCATATCATTTTAGCAGAACAGAGTTAAGGTTTCAATAACTGAAGTCAAATTTTGGAATCAATTAGCTAGTCCTCTGCCATTCACCTTCCATACTTTCTATGTTATGATCCAAATTGAAGTTCTTAGTATCCTCTTCTTTTTTTGAAAAATTTTTTTTTGAAGAAAGGACAGGAGGATGATAAACTAGAGTTAATAATTTTGTTTGATGGAATATTAAAAGGCATCAAAATGAGGATGGTACAGGGACTTCAAGAGAGGACACATACTTTCAGGTAAGACACACAGACATCCCATGTTAAATGCTCGGGGGGAAAAAATGAAACACCATCCAGCTGTTCCTAACCTTGTAATACGTTTTTTTATTCTGTATATTTTTTTTTTTACTTGAAACTTCTTGTTGGTATAACCATAAAGCCTACACATTTAATTTCCTTCTATTTCTATAGCTGCTATTTTTGATCAATTACCAGAGTATTCCTAGGACTTTCTTCTTTAAAAAATAACCACAATGGAGGACAGTACTGTGAAACTTGCAAAAAATCAGAAGTGGAAAAATTGAATGATTACAATGGACTGATTTAATCCCGTGTTAACTACTGATTTTAGCATGTGGAATATGCTGTATTACCAAAGTTGAAGACACACAGCTTCTCCAACTTTCACTTTAGAACCCCCGTCTACCTGGTTAAGTGCATCAAAACCAAGAGTCCTGTTAAGACTGAAATATAGCAACATTAGTCATCTGCAACTTTTGAAATCGCTCTAAAATTTCCTTCCTTATATTTTTTTGTTCTATATTTTTAAAACTGCTTCCCTGAACTACTACTGTATAAAGATACTTTACCTAAGGGAATAGTCTGGTTTAAACAAAAGTAAGTATGAAAACCTAAGTATGAAACGTGGCGTTCAGGAATTTTTTACCAGTAGCCACTAAACATGAAGTGTGTTCACTTTAGAGGCCTGTAAAAATGCACACGTACCAATGGCCAAATGACTTTGGCTCAAGGTGTAACACACTGTAATTCTAGAGTTCTTCACTATGCTCTTGTGAGACCAATCCTATGGTCCTGTGAGATGTAGGAGTGAAAACAGTTCCATTACAGACTGGAAACAATCACAGGGATCTTCTGAATTCCAGTGCTTATCATTTTATTAGTCCTCTATGGCATAACACCTACATCCTTAGCATTTGTTATACCATTCTACAGAGTGGAATATGTGCAACTGTGCACACAGATTTTTGCTTACAGGTGCTCTCATGTTATGAGAGACTACATCTACAATTTGGTGCTGTGGTTGACTCTGTTAGCAGCAACAATCATACCTAAACACCTTGGCACTTTTTTCTGCTGCTCTACAAATTTCAGTGTCAACATCAAGTGCATCTCCTGCAGTACTGCTTAGCTGTTCTCAAAGTTTCTGAAGATTGGTGGAAGCTGACAGGATCTGTTTCTTCCACCATCTCATCAATTCATCTGCATGACATACTGATATATACTGATATATATAATCAGTAAAACTCCTTTTGCCAACACCGCTACACTTGATGATCAAGATGTGAATTTTTTGTCTGTACAAAGATCGATGCCACTTAGCCAGCTCCTACCACTGATAGCAGGTTGTTCTTAAGTGTGACTCAGAGCCAGAGGGAACAGTCTGGCTCAAGGGCCTTCCAAGTTCACGTGATTGCCAGCCATGGTGGCTTTCTCGATTTAGTTTTAGGAGCTAACTGCATTTCTAAGGAGAAATTACTCAAGTATGGTACACATAAACTGTACACAACTCTCTCAGGGTTCTGATATCTAATTCCTTACCTAATTCCCTATTGTAACAAAAATACAACAACAAAAGTTCCTGAAGAGTAGAACAGTATGGCTTTTATACCTTCTAATCTATGACTATGATGTTGATTCAAGGGCAAAATGCAGTTCTGAAACTGCTCCAACTGCCATCAGCCTTAGTGCTTTAACTGAGGAATTTCTGGGGACGCTAGAGGAATCATGAAATAATTCTCTACTTCTCCCAGGTGTAGACATTTTAATTCTTTAGCGTTCATTTTGGCTCTTCTAGCTGCAATATGCAGTCATTACGTCATAGACAAAGCAAAAATTTTTTACTGAATTTTGCATCAGACATATGAAAATAGAAAAGCATACGAGAATTTTAAAATGCATATAGAGAATTTTAGTGGGTAATCCTTCTAAGGGGACCACACTGTTTTATGTAAAAATAGTGTTATTGCCAGGGTACATGGCACCATGTGTTGTTGCAAAAAGGTAAGATTTACTCTTTAAAAATGCTAGGGAAAAAAAAAGAACAAAGCAGTGCTGACACAGTACCCTTGATAAATGGAGAGCTGCCTGAAATGCATGAAGTTCCTTGGTGTTAAAAAATGGAGCTGGGAGTGTTTCTAATTTAAGACATGAGCAATATCAAAATTTCAGCTGCATCTAACTGTGGCATGACCTCCCTGTTCCAATGTGTTTTTGGAATGTCATTTACCTCTTACTGAGTATTCTCATTTAATCTGCTGATCATCAAAGAGCTGTTGGTCAAGTCATAAAACAGCTCTTTCTTAGAGGAAGGTGAAAATTTTGAATTTATTGTCATACTTTTCTTCTACTTGCAATCATAAACACTACCAATACTAAAACAGTATTTGGCCTGCATCTTCAGAATAGAGACATGATTTTTACTTGAGGAGCAAACACCAAATTCTAGCTCCAGTGTGTAGCAAGCTTATTGCTTATTTTCTTATTACTCTGTGTATCTAAGAGAATCCAAATTTGCATTCTTGTTCCATGAGCTATACCAACTCTAATCAGCTACTGCCGAGACAGGAATGTTATCTCACACATATAAGACTAGATTTCATCATTTTTCCATGTAAATTTTGTCATTGTTTGATAGTTGGGTGACAGATACAAACAGGAGAGTTTCCTCTTCACTGCAGGGAAAGGTCCTATCTGCTGTCTATGAACTTGGGACAATTCAAACATGAATTCAGAAGAATGTGTCTCTCAGGCCTTCTGAAAAGGAAGGATATCAAAGCCAGTTTTCCTCTATCCTTTTGATCTTTGCCTATGCTCATTTTTCGAAGAGAAGTCCCTTTTGTATACAGTTCAGACATTAAGTGTGGGAGGGGAATCACCATAACACTGGTGAATTGAGAGCCTACGCTTCTTTTACTTGCATGATCTTGTAGTAAAAGTCTACCCTGACTGTGATTAATCTCCTGAAAGCTCACTTTCTTCATATTCTCCCTGAAATTTAAGTTTCCAAATCAGGTTCAACAGGAATTACTGTTGCTTCCTTCCAAGAGCTGAATGGTGAATCTTTTGCTCTTTTTCTGCTATTCTGTGGAACTCTCCAGGAAGTGCAATACCACATTCCTTGTGTATGAACAAGAGTGTCAGGACCAAAGAAGTCACTCACAACTGCTCTCTGAAATACCACCCCTATTCAGGACTACAGACAGCATGATGTTATGCACAACTTCACTATTTATCTGAGACAACAGATTCTGAGGCTGCTGTTATTACTTTTAGATCATTCTCAAACATCTTCCACTTGATATGCATCTCATAATTTTATAATTCCTCCTGTTTGCTGTGTCATGAGGCTCTGAATGATCTTTTGTATCTAGTCTTCCACTAGCTAACTGAATTACCTCTATAGCTAAGTCTCATCAGGAGTCAGATGTTGGCTGAGAAGATCAAGTAATGAAAAAGCTACAGCAAATCAAAGCCCCAAACACACTGTAGTATACTGTCTCTGTAGACAGCAACGAGGTGTCCCCTCAGTCTCCTCTTCTCCAAGCTGAACACACCAAGTGACCTCAGCCACTTGTCATACAGCTTCCCCTCAAGGCCCTTCATCATCTTTGTTGTCCTCCTTTGGACACTCTCTAATGGCTTTTTTATATTGTCGTCCCCCAAACTGCACACAATATTCAAGGTGAGGCCGCCCCAGTGCAGAGCAGAGCAGGACAATCCCCTCCCTTGACCGGCTGGCGATGCTTTGCCTGATGCCCCCCCGGACACGGTTGGCCCTCCTGGCTGCCAGGGCACTGCTGACTCAGATTCAACTTGCCATCGACCAGGACCCCCAGGTCCCTTTCCACAGCACAGCTCTTCAGCCTCTCATTCCCCAGTCTGTATGAACATCTGTTTCTATTCTATCGGTCCTTCTATAACAGCAGTTCTCCTATCTACTCAAATTTCATTGTTAATTACTGTTAAGGAAAAGGATTTCTATGGCAGCTTGTGGCAATTATGTTTTCAGTAGACTTGATATTGGAACAAACGATTGTTATTCCACTAGTATGCTTGTGTCAATGCAACAGAATAATGTTTTACAAATGAAATGAAAAAAAATAGCACATGATGGGGGGATAGTGGGAGGGAGAGATAGGAAAGAGAGATAGATGCATGCAGGTAATGCATAAGCATCTGTTCGTGCTCTTTAAATACCACTGAAGAAATTTAAATCAGAAAATCCACAATTCCTGCTTACATGATCTAGTGAGACTAACATTGGATTAGCATGTCAAATATTAGTCTTCTAACTCTGAAGAGGCACTGAAAAAAAAAATTAAAAAAACCTCAAACAACAGACAAAAGTATGGAATGCAATAATAGTTACAAAGAACAGTCCAAATACTGAAAGATATCCTGGATCATTTAGGATGGGGTTGAAAAAGTAATTGTAATGAACCTTTCTAAATGCCAGGTAGAAAGAGGGGAATAAATAGAAGACGAATAGTTTATGGCAATGAAAGGGATGAAATCATTATAAAATGGAAGGAATTTCAGCTAAATTGTAAAAAAAAAAATCTGATCCTGGATATCAGTTTGCTAAGAGACTGTTGTGCTGCCTTCAAGGCAGTTGGCACAATCAGCATTGCAGCATTGTATTATGATCTTTTTCCTAGAGAGCTTATTGGAGTCATGAAGAGAAAGAAGGCATTAGTACTGCCTTCCATGTATCTTTTTTGCAAACCTGTAGGATAATTTTAATTTTTCCTCCAGAAAACTCTAGAGGTTATATAATCTGTAGTTAATGCCTTTTCAGGAGAGATGATGCTCCTTATAAGTAAAAACTTATAAGAATGGAAGATGATACATCCATCTGTTAAAGTGGACAGGCTAAAAAGATTCATAACAGAAATCAGATTTGGTTCATGGATGTAGGAGAAATATATACCCTCTGCACTGTGGCCAGTGAAACATGTATGGACTGAATACAGAAAACCTATAGTACTGAAAATACTTGAATTCCCTCAAAATTATCGGTGGTAAAATGTATAGGTGGACAAGGTTTAGCTTCCAAGCTTTTAAAAAGAAAACTTTAACATGACACTACATTTTCAATTGATTGTAATATCCACACACAGGGAAATACCTTAAAAAAGTGTATGTAGTCTGGTTTATATAGTGGAACTGTTTTTTATGTCCTGAGCTCCGCAACAGAAGAGCAGAAGACAGCAACTGACTTCATACCCATCCACAGTAGTGCCACCAGCAGTCCCCTCAGTGATACGCCTGAGACAGGAGGCAGTAGCAGCTGATGGCTGTTGTGTAGGGGCTCTTTGCCCTTGAGAGCTGGTGGTAATCATGCTCCATGAACCAGAATTGCACTTCAAAGTTTTATTACTGTAATTTAAAACCTTAAGTAATGTTGGGGCTGTCTCAGTTGAATAAGGTCAATTGATATTGATGGGAAAGGAGTAGTAGACTGTGATGGAAGTAATCTGAAGAGGATGGGCACAAAGACTTGTCCATTAATAGCCCATGACTCTGCAGTCTTGCCTGCTTGAATGACTGCACATGGACAGCAGAGACAGGACCTCCAGCATCCCTCAGTACAACTGAAGCCAAAACTCATTAACAGTAATGTAACATTTCCTATCCTTCAAACAATGTACATGGTGCAGAGGGACAAGGTGAGTTTCCTGCCTGAGCCCAGATAACTAGTTTACTAATATTACATAATGAACTCTTGGAGGGTGTCTTTTGGCTTAAGAAATACAGCAAAGCATGCAAAGAACATGCAAGTATTTGAAAGACAGTCCTTGAGTATGTTAAGCTAGACCAGAGGTCTAGTGCAAGGACTGTGCTGGCGATGCACAGGGCCTGCTAAGGATGTCTCAGTAATAGAGCATCTCTGAATAGTTGCGCTTCTTGGACTTGTAGAAATGAAAAATGCTGAGCCAGCTGCGACCCCAGGAACAATGATACCAAAGGGACATTGATTTGGAAGCCTTGGATTATAGGAAACAAAACAGACTTGGCTCTCCCACCATTTCCTTATCTGTGCTCCTTTACAGTACTGTAAAACTGTATATGTTTGACATACAATGGAACTAGCAGGTCTATTTCTGGGCACAGGCACAGTCTCATTGTGTTCCAACTTAAATTACATATACAGTGGGCAAAGTAAATAAATAAGTAAATAGTTGTTCAAATATGTTCTGATTTTCAAAGATAAACATGAGAAATTAGAACAATCTGGTTAATACTCTATTTCCATTTTTTTTTCTCATTGCATTGTAGCTCTTTTGTCTCCCATTTTGTGCTTTTTGTCTTCATTCACTAAATTCTGTTGCACTGAAACTAGTACCTTGCCAAACTAATACCTTGCCAAACATAGATACAAGGTGTGAAGTATCACACTTTAATTTTGACAACTGAAAAGGACAAATAACCTATTCAACATACCCATCCAGCACGCATAAGATAACATACTCTTTACACAGGGCAAACAATGGTCTCTGCGAATGGGAAAAGTCACCGGTCCAGGTACTTCACTGGAATATTTTTCTCTCTCAAGCAGTTGTCAGAATAAGTCAGATTTGTGGTGGAATCATTACCTTTGTATTATGAGTAAGAAGCACAAGTAAAAGAGCGTATCGTTGGTATTGGGAAAGGTAGAACTGGCATGATGCTTCAGACAGCACTAGAAGAGTAATCAAAGCAGGCCCTCCAGTAAAGCAAGAGTTTACTTCTATAGTCGTGGAAACCTAGCAGTTTTGCCAGACCCACAGCATGGCAGACATTGTATTTATAGCTCACATACAGCTGCCCTCAGAAAGGTAATTGCTACTTTTTTTTCCACTCTTCCTGAGGCATGCTGTGTGTAGCTGCAAACACCTCCACAATTGCTTTAAGGAATTCTGGTGTCCCCCATAGCTGATTCTGCACAAACTCACAATCCAGGAAACTCCCACACATCTGTTTTAGTGTCTTTGAAGCTGCCTCTGAAGGCTGGAATTACAAGGAAGGTTAGAAACGTAAGAAAAGCTTATTTTGTCAGGGAGAAAATGTAAAAAACAAGAGAAAGTATTGTAGAACTTAAAACAGACTTTGAATAGCTGATAAAATCATGTTATCAATATTGAGATCTGAGACATGTACCTGCTGTGATATGTGTAAGATCTTTTAATCCAAAGCTAAAATTTCTGGAAATTTTAAAAGGAAGGTCATTTATTAGATATGTTATACCAGCTTTTTGGTGAAGTTTTTGACAGAACACATTCTAGCCCTGAAGAAAGACCTCACACTGAGATCCATGGCTTGTAGTTTGAAAATCAGTGAGACAGCCAGCGTGAAATAACCCCATGTGAGAAGGACTTATTGAAGAGAGACGGGGAACAGGCATTCCTGTAATATCAGGATGTTAAGTTAAGATCCAGATCTGATGCTAGTTACTAACAAGGAACTCAGGTGCAGGAAATAAGTCCAGACACCTTGTGTGAATTAACTAGCTTCAGGCTGGGCATGGAAGTTTCTCCAGCTTGTGCCCAAGTACAGGAGAACAAGTCAGATTCCTGTTCAGGAAACTTGACAGTTGTCTCTAGCTTAAGTTCTGCTGTGATCCTAACAGAAAATAGATTTGCAAACATTTACTGCCATTGCATAACGTGTGAAACTCACTCCATGAGAAATAAGGCTAAAAGTGACTAAAGGGAGTCTGCTGAGTATGCACCCGTGATGAAATATACTGCACAATTCCAGAGAACTTTGATTCTCTGAGTTAAATCAGAGCTGTGAATTTCCAGGACTTTCGAAGACATTTCATTTTAAGTATTCCTAAAATCACTAGATATAAGTCCCAAAACTCTCATGAAGCACACAAGAGATTCCTCTCAATTCTTTCTCCCTACATCTAAAATAGCATCTAAAAATAGCATTTTTTTTTAATTTGTCTAATAATTTCTACTATTGCAGCATTACTTCAAAAGAAGTGGATTTGGTGTGTGGAGTATTATATTCAGTAGAGCTGTAGTTCTGATGTCATAGCAATGATCTTGAGCAACACTCTAGGCTTTTCATTTTTATTTTCAATTTTCCCATGTCACTACCGCAGGAGCAAGAAAATACAAATAATTCCTTCAAATGAATAATTCATTAGTGTACTTTTAGCTAATCTGAGGGACAGAAATCTTTTGGAGATGCAAACAGGTCTCATATTTTGAACTGAATTATCAGTGGTGGGCTTTTAGGTCAGACTAAATAAATTTACATTTGCATCCATTAAAATGATTATGAGGAGAAAAATTAAAATTTGGCTCTGGGGCAGACTAAAAATAACTTAAAAGAGCATCACACTGCTCAGACTATTCCGTCCTCAAAGGAAGGACCTATTAATCACATTTTACAATTTAAAAAAAAAATGCTTAATACTTATGTCCATTTTTTACTGCTCTACAGTTCAACTTCCAGGCAGGTTAGTGCAAAAATTCCACAGATTGAAACCTGTACACTATATAAGTATGTAAACAATGCCTTTTCTCTTTTACACTCCAAGGAACAGGGTTTGTGAACAAAAACCAGATTCTACAAAGCCCTCCATTTAACGAGAGGGAGGATTTTGCCTTTTGAATCTGAAAATAGACAGGGGGGAAAGTGTTCTTGCTCTAATTAGAACTCTAAATAGAAGCAGGAAGTGTGTTCCTCATCTAAATGAAGAAATCAGGGAGAGTTTTTCCGCTAAGATGGCATTTCCTCCAACAAGCTAAAGTTACCAATACTTTAAATTTTGCAGAAAATCCTGGAATCTCAAAAGAGTGATTCCCACCTCTACTCTCTTTGCTGTGGGCTTGACTTACATCATTCAGTTCAAATGGACTGGGCTCTGGTCATGAGACGGGCATTTGTGCACAGCTCACTGTCTCTAAAACATAAGCTGCTTCTTTTCAGGATATGACATTACCTTTTAAGACATTCTAATCATAAAAAAAAGAAAATTATGGACTGTATTTTCAAAAATGTCTTGGTGATTCTTGTGCAAAAATACTGCTAGTAACCAAAATCCAGTATTTCGACATGACATACATTTACAAAAGGCATCAAAACTTCTTAGATGCCTTTGGACCCAGCACCATGGTCTGGTTACAGTCACACAACAAATGAGCCATTGCAATTGTCTCTGGTGCTCACACTTAGCCTGCTGCAAAGGCACAATAACATGACAATATTTAACTTTCTCACAGTGAGCTAAGTAGCACCCCCTTAACCTGCTTACTAAAAAGACAGCCATTCAGGACCAGCTGATGTGTTGTCATTAGTTTTACTGCTGTAACTTCGTATGTACTGGGACCATAAATATCTGCCACTGAGCATCTGAACATGTACATAGGTTTGACAGCTGTGACCATCTGACATAGGCCTTACTGAGTTCTGCATAATATGCAAATGCCAAGGAGGTGGACATCCTCACAATACATCTGGTCTCATCAAAGAGCCACCCAGCATGCAGGCTGTGGTGCTTTTCTTGCATGTTGTATATTTAGTCAATAATGATGAGGTTACTTTGGAGGAAAATACTTTTTTTCTCACCCCAGAAAAGGTGCAGCCAAATGCACAAAAACAGTGGCCTTGCCCCTAACAGTGAGATGCCTAAAGACACATCCTGGATCCTCCTTAAATTTTTTATTCCCATCCTTGTTCTATTCTTTACAGTAATTTTTTTTAAAGTGTGAATTTTGCTTTTGTGCTAAAATTCAAAATTGCAAAGAGATCATGTGGTCTAACTTGACTTTAGTAAGGTTTTTGACACTGTCATCCATAACAATCCCATGGAACAACTGACAAAATACAGGTTAGACAACTGCACAGTGAGGTGAATTGAAACCTGGCTGAATGGGCAGGCCCAGAAGGTTGCAATCACCAGCACAAGTCTGGTTGAAGGCAAGTCAGTAATGACGTACCCCAGAGGTCAATACTAGGACCAATACTGTTTAACAATTTATCAGTGACCCAGTGATGGAGCCGATGTTGAAGCAGAATGGTCCCTCAGCAAGTTCACAGGATTTTTCTGTCTGGAGAAGAGAAGGTTACTGAGAGATCTCGTATCAGTACTTGAAAGGGCCGACAAAAGAGCTAAAGAGGGACTTTTTACAAAGGCATCTAATTCTAGGAAAAGTGGGAATGGCTTTAAACTGCAAATTAGTAAGTTTAGATTAGATATTGGAAAGAAATTCTTTACTTCGAAGGTGGTGAGACACTGGAACAGGTTGCCCCAGGAAGTTGTGTTTGCCCCATCCCTGAAGTGTCCAGTGCCAGGTTGGATGGGGCTTGGAGCCACCTGGTCTAGTAGGTGTTCCTGTCCATGACAGGGGGTTTGGAACTAGATGATCTTTAAGGTTTCTTCCAACCCAAACCCTTCTATGACTAAAAACTGGGAAGAGTGGCTGATACATGAGATGGTTATACATCACTCAGAGATACCTGGATGGACTGGTGGATTTGTCTGAGAGAAGTATCTTTAAGTTCAGCAAGAAGAAACGCAGAGCTCTGCATCGGGGGAGGAATAATGCAAGGCACCACTACATGCTGGTGGCTGAGTGGCTGCAAAACAGCTCTGCAGAGAAGGACCTGAAGGTCCTGACGGGCAATGAGCTGACCATAAGACAGCAACATCTCACAGCAAAGGTGGCCAACAGCCTCCTGGGCAGCACTCTGACAAGCACTGCCAGCATGTGGAGGGAGGTGATCTCTCCAAACACAACACCTGTGAGGCCAAACCCAGAGTACTGTGTCTTGTTCTGGGTTCCCCAGTACAAGAAAGAGATGGACTTAATGCAGTGACTCCAATGAAGGGCCACAAACACGATGAAGGGATTGGAGCATCTCTCACATGATGACAGGCTGATAGAGCAAGGACTGTTTATTCTGGAGAAGGCTCAGAGGGATCTTTTTCATGTGCAAAAATTACTGACGGGTGTGAATGAGTACAGAGCCAGGCTCTTCACAGTGGTGCTCAAAGACAAGACACCAGACAATAGGCAAAAACGAAGAAAACCCATGACATTTCATCTGAACAGGAAAACACTGTTTTCTGTGAGGCTGGTCAAACATATTGCCTTGAGAAACTGTGGAGTCCCCGTGCTTGAAGGCTTCCAAAACTTGCCTGGACGTGGTCTAGGGTAACCTGCTCTAGCTGACCTTGTTTGGGTAGAAGGATTGGACTAGAGGGTTTCAAGAGGTCCCTTCCATTCTGTATGAAAGAGGAAACATTACTAATGTGCTTCATGATTATACACAGGTCTACTTATTCAATTCAGATTTGCATTTCTGATGCTTAGAAGGTTAACATATCTCTTTCAAAAGAGGCAAAATATTTCATCAACATCCTGAGGATGGATGCAGGTGAACAGTGAAAACCATCATGCACAAAAACGAGTGGTTCATTTGATTGCCACGCATTTCAGCGTTACCTGCATACAGACAGCTAGTGCTTTTGTTTTCAATAGCAGCAAAGCCCTACATGTTCTATTGAAGTAGCTTCTGGTCTCTATCAGCCTTGTTTCCTTTTTCTTTCCTAAAAACCTAACATAGAAGTGTAGAAAAAACATGCCCTTACTTTTATGGAAATGGGACATGCCAAGGTCAGAATCAGAGCATCTGATTCTCATCTCTTTATATGAATTCAACTCCTGTAATCTGCAATCTTTAAAATCCAAGCATGTTAGTAACTACAAATGCAGTTTACTCATACTGGAACATTAAACATAAGTAAGAGCCTAATATTTTTAACATAATGATTGTCAGTTCCCCTTGCAAGTGCTGGACAGGAATACATTTAATAAATAATTAATCTCATGGTTATCCTAATGATATAAATTATTTCTGAAGACATGGGCCCAGCTTAACTCAAAAATAAAAGCTTGTTCAAGAAAAGAAATGTATTAATCTTATCTTGGCAACTTTTCCTGGATCTCCTGTCACATAGTAAAGATCTCCTCTCCTTTACATACTAACAACTGTTTCATCTCCGTTCCTTTGGACACAGCTCTTGACTGTTTGTGCCATCATTTCTCACTATGTCTTTGGCAGCTTTCCCTTCTGGATCTTGCAGCTCTTGACATTCTCCATTTCAATTCTAACACTGGGTTCCTGTCACTCTGCATTACAGATACGCTTGAAAGGCCTTGGCAGGTTCCCTCAGGGTGCTTCTGTCATAGGCCCACTTTGGGGTATGCTCCTGTGAAATCAGTGATATTTTTGACCATGAATTTTGAGGAGCTTGAAAGTTTGTATTCAATATCCAATTCTCAAAAGCAATTTCATAGCATGACTGAAATTGACCCCTTTCATTTTCTGAGCGCAACATGCTCTCCTTTTCTGTAGTCTGATGTCTGATCCATTTTCATTAACAACCAATCAATCAGCAAACACCTGGGCACAAGTACATTCCCAAAACAGAGGCTTTGTGGAGATGAAAAGGGACAATATAGTGACCAATATGCCCTGATTCACAGTAGTAAGCTAAAAGAAAAGTCACAGTCCTTGTACCTTCATCAAAGGTTTACAAAATAAATATAAGTTTGCTTGGCTTTCTTTCCCTTTTTAAATTTATTTACTATTTTTAAAGAAAGGCTATTTGACATTCAGTTCAGTCTCTTTGCTTTAAGCAGTCTCCACCAAATCTTTCCAAATCTTTTCTACTGGGTGATCTGTTAGCAAATTCTAGCATGCCATGGCAAGGTTCTAGCCAATGGCTTGCTAGCTTTTCCCAAGAGATGGAAGCTTTTCTTTTCTTTCCATAACCCCTTCCTGGCCATACAGTCTCTCTCCACACTTGCAGTTCCCCCAAACTCAAAACTCCTTTGAACCAAGTGGTTTTTTCCCCTGTAATTTATTTCTGTCAGGTCAGTGAATTTAATGGACTCATAGAAGGATTCAGCAAATGCCAGAGCTCATGCAAGGTACCTCATGAGAAGTGTAGGTCAGGAATATTCTCTTTATGACAGTAAGCTATGAGATCAGCCCTGCCTTTCTTGTGAAATGGCAACAGGAGACTACTTAAAACAGTTAACTCTCTACCTCAGAACATGCAGTTGCAGCTTTGGGCTTGCAATTTGCAACTGTTTAACGCACTCCTGAAAACAGGCAGAGAGAGATACAAGAATCTAAAAACACGTAAAGTTATTATGTCACAGCTCTTTATAATGTCCATCCTCATTATATAGGGAAAAATTTAATCTAAATCTGTGAAATCTGAATTTCTCATTATAGAGTTCCATCAAATTGTTTTCAGAGGTTATTTCCTTTAGAAAGAAAGCTAATCCACAACGATAACCTCATCAGCTAACAGTATATTTCCAGACATACCTGTGATCATACTTGATATGATTAATGGCAGAATGATGAGTTTGAGCATTCTCATCAGCAGTTCCCCAGGAAAGGAAAAGTAGACTTTATCCAAGTTAGACAATTTGCCATATTCCCGTACCAGCACGCCAACTCCAATACCTAAAAGGGACATAAAAAATGTGAGGCAAATTAGATGTAATTTACAGCAGAGACATGGGGAACAAGGAGGAAAAATAGTAGAACAGTAAAACAAAAAGAGCAAGCAGTAGACATATTTTTACAGCTATGGTGGAACTTCTAAGGCAAACCAGACAAGAGATGTTTCCTTTTTGGTTCTATGTATTGATGATAAGCAAAGTAATAACACATATAATTGTGAATTTGAAGGATGTCTCCAGGTATGTCTTTGGAAAAATCTGATTATGTCCTCTGATTACCAGTCCAGTCCAGTAGTGATTTTTTACCTGCCTTCTCTAGTTCTAGAAGACTCCTGACTAATATTAAAAAAAAAATAAACAGACTATATAAATACTACCAAACATTAAAGAAAGTGATAAAAATACTTTAGATGATTTGTATTGGTGAAAATAAGGCTACCCAGTGGCTACAGTTTCAGTAATTGCTGCTCTATGTAATTAGAAAAGAGTGTGACTGTAATCATTAAATTAATTTAATAACTTCCAGGAAATTCATCAACAAAAATACACTCCATATATTTCACACTCATTCCACTACACAACCAACCTACAATACCAGACTGTAAGTTCAATCAATAATTGAGTCATGGCACAAGGCACTTTATCTTTGGATTAAATGAATCATCAGATAGTTCTAGGTACTGTGACAAATAAAAGAGTTCTACCAAAAGAAAATAAAGGCCAAAAGACATAATTCTTCAGTTTGACAGGCAATACCTTTATTTTCCATTTCAACATGATTTTCAGATTAAAATCACTGGTATAGGAAAAGTGTTCATCAGCATTTAGAAAGGACTAAGAACTGTTGCTTCACATAGGAACTTTGTAATGCTTTAGTCTTGAATAAACTGGGTATCAAGAAATTCAATTTCTAACTGGATCCAGTGAAACAGCAAGTCAGAAAAGTCAGAACCCTTCATTATCCACTGAGTGCTGAAAGGTCTTATTTGTACTAATGAGGCTAATGGAATTATTTACACCCCTCGTTATTTTGGGTGGATATTTTGCAGCAGAATTGTTACAACAGAAGAAGGTGCTACCAGTCTACTTTTACCAGCCTCTGTGGCTCATGTAAACTTACAGCGGCTCAGGAAAGCTGCTAGTGCCCAAGCCAAATGCACCTCTTCCCCAGCTATATTTTTGATGGTGTACAAGGCATTTAAGTTAGACACTGCCAAAGAAGTTGGTGTATGGGTTGATTACACAGGCTTATAAATACCATTTGTTATTTTAACTGATTGATGTTGTGGAGACAGACAATACCAGCAGGTTCAAAAACAAATTTAGGCAAATCCATGGAAAACCGGTCTGTAGTGTTGATATTGAAGGAAACAAACAGGGATCTCAATTCTCCACTAAATATGAAACTCACTGACATTCTCTTCTAGGAAGCAAGGAATTTTGAAAAAAACCTTCCTAAAGATTCATCATGGCTGTGGTTTGTGGTAGTTCACACCCTGTTTGGTTGTTAGTTGATGCAACTACTAGTTACCTTCAAGACCTTGCCTCTAAGAGGACAAAAAGATAACGAACCATCTTTTCTGTGCTCTATCTGCACCTGCAAGATCAAGCTAAAAAGAAAATTTGGGCAGATTATAAACTCCTACCAAGTCTTTCCTGTTAATAAACAGACAGAAAACGAACAAGTTAAGCTTCCAAGTAAATGAGCTGCTTTAAGCAACTATTAAGATTTCTGATTTAGGTGTAATTTGTGCCCGTGAACACGCACGGTTTAAATTCCTTGTAACAATCTCTGATCTTAATAACCTTGAAGATATTTGCAATATTATGCAAATGATATCAGTGAATGATAAGTGAATGATAAAACACAATGATCTCTATTTCTAATCTAGTGACTGAATTAGTTGTGTTGAAAATAATTACTCTGCACTTTAAAATAAGCCCAAGTGAGATAAAATTCCATCTGTAAAATGGTTACATATATTCAAGTTACTTTGATCCTGGAAGTACCAGATAAATAGCTAAATCTAACCATACAGTTTATCTCCATGTATTCAGAAAATTCACAGAATTTAGTGTAGGCATTTGCTTAAATTACAGCAAGACTAGACTGCATGTTTATGGAAACTTGTATAATGCCACTTTATTCTGAGCAGGTGTGACTAGGACATGTTCTAACCCATCTGCCTTTCATTCTAGGTGATGACTCATATTTGACCAGCTGGAAGTTGGATCATTCTATATTTGGCAGGATTGCTAGCAGGTACAAAGATTCACCCTCATTTTCATTCATGCATTGCATGCTCTTTTCCAATTTGTTAGATTTCATTACAAAAACTTCCTACATGCTCTCCAAATTTTAGCAGGGTTTCCTTAAGCTTTTCCACGCACATATTTTTATCTGCTTTGTATCTTTTTTTTTGTTTTGTTTTTTGGTTATTATTTATGTAGTGGCAATAGCTGAGAACAGAGTTCCTCACTCCCAAAATCTCCTGAAATTACGTTATTGCTCTCAATTTCTTGTTCATGCAATTTCTTTACCAGACAGAGCACTTATATGCTAGCATCTAGCATATGCTGCTTGAATTTATCATGAGAATATAAGAAATTTTACTTCATAACAGTAACAAGAGAAGGCTAGAAACTTAGCAGAATAAAATTGGTTATGTACTTGAAATGGGATAAAACTTTTTGATCCTCATCTCAATAGCCAAGTTCGACTGAAAATTTCTTCCTGGGAATTATAACACACAGAAAGTGCAGCCCAGCGTAAACATATTTCACATGGTCACCACTGCTTTTAGCATCACATTGATTATAGTAGCCCCTAGTAAGTATAGACGAAAGTCTTACAAAATCTCAATTTCTCTACATGAATGCTACTGATACACCACCATTTCTGAAATGAAAATGTGCTTGCTTCCAACAACCACAAAGCACATTACAGTAGGTAAAATCTTTTCTATATATTAGGATTCTTCCTTTCTTTTAATTTATCTTTTTTTTTTTTTTGTTTATGGAATAATTTACTACTAATTTTTTGAAGAGCAAAACATCACTTTCCTGCTTGCCCTCTTCATCTTTCCTCAGTTTCAACCACTCCACCTTTCCTCTTGTCCATGATAAATTGTTTTTATTTATTTTCTACCCCCTCTCCTTGCTTTTCCTTCTTGATGTACATGGCTAAGTTGGGTTATGATTTTTACCACAAAGCAATCCTCTACTTAGAGCTAAATGACACATACTGCTTAAGGTCCACATTTCTCTGTGAAGAATGATGGTGGAATAAGCTGCACAATCCCATGTTTTTAATTTAATTTTCTAAGGCAAATATATCCTTGCAACTGCGCATAGTACAGCACATGCTGTATAGCATGGTGCGTACATTTTCTCTCCCACCAGCCACCAACACAGAAAGCAAAAGGTGCAGTCTGGGTCCCTGGGATTGGAACATATGAAAAGGCTACAATTCTCTTGTCTGAACCCACATGAAACAAACATGCCTTGATTCCTTGACACTACTCTCCCAGGTAGTCTTTTTACAAGCGTGGTAACAAATATAAAATCCTTCAAAGAAAGGCTGTAAATGAGGACTAAGAGAAGTGAGGGGTGAGTATGAGAAGAACAAGAGAAAAAAGAGTGGAAAAAAATCACTGAAAATGAGCATACCAAGAAAAATCTGTTGGCACTCATCTTTCAGGGAGAACCAGGAGTCTCAGCTTAAAAAGCTAGGGGAAGTACATGCTTCTTCTGTATGGGATGAACTGTTTTTTGGTGTGTTACCCAAGCAAAGGGGAGAAGAAAGTGCTGCAAGGAGTTAGCTACCACCTGCAACTGGCTGCACTGCGTGTAGCACTCAATCCATCACATCGCCAAGCCCGAGGCTTTCCAGGACCTAGGAGATGATGGCTATGTGTAATCAGGTGTTAGAATCAGTCTGGCCTGTGTATGTACCATAGAAATTAGGTAAAATGTGATTTGGAAGACTGTTATGATTGAGGGTTCTGGATATTTGCAAAGTTACTTTTGTGACATTTGGGTATCTGGTGAACAGTCATTTATGACAATCTGCCCTTCATCTAGAGTGTCTTTTTGCATATTGCTGTTCTTCCCAAAATGCTGTCTAAGTAAAAAGGTAAGTTGTTTGGGAACAACTATAGGGCTGTTACATTTTTCTTCCAATACTGTGTTGCAGTTCATGACACAGATTTGGAAATGAGTGAGAAAAAAGCCACACATTCTGTTCAAACAAATTGCACAATCTCTGGGCTCAGCTACACACAATGGGGAGTGTCACAGATTGTCCTACAGCTATCGTAAGCTTGGAAGAATGTGCTAGCTGCTCAGCAGCCACCTGAGCAACCAAACGTAGAGACCATTTACAATTTTTCAGGAAGTGATGGCTAAATCCTGAAGTCTTTTTTATATAATTATATATATTATAATAACACAATTCAGATCTTGAATTTGAAAACTCAGAATGCCTGAGTACCTGAATCAGTTAAGGACATGCAATATGTCATGACTGTACTTACTTGCTTACCATCATTGCCATTGTGGATTAATTGCTCTTCAAAACTTGATTACATCTTTGGTAATAAGACAACATGATAGTATGCTCCTTTACATTCTTTACCTTCACTCACAGGTAAAATAACTCACAATTTACAAACTAATAAATGAAGTCCATGTATAGACATGCCTGCTCCTACTTCTCCCTGAAAGTGAATATAAACCAGATAAAATTGGTATCTAACAGATAGGACTCCCTAACATATTATTTGCACTCATGGATGAGAACAGCGGTCTGGGATGCATAGTGTTAACTGGTAGGGAGTTCTCACTCCATCAGTGTGCACAACATCGAAAAAACAGCAAATCACCTTCAACTCCCACTGACTTCATTATGGGAACAATCCTTATGAAGGAACCATAAAGACAATGAGAAAAGAAATCCATCATATATTTCTGCAGAACAAATAATGTGTTTTGCAAAGTTATCTTTTTTGAAGTATACCATGTAGATCTTTGAAAAAAAGAATTGTGCTATTTATTTTTCCTGTTTTCTCATGATTCCAGAATGCGAAAACTTCCTTTCACTGGAGAAGTTAGTGACTGGCTAATACTGATAGACACTGGGGGAAATATACAGATTTTGCTTTGATACAGCATGGAAAGAAGAAATGTCACATGGTTCAAACCTGGTATTATTTAACTGTACTGTAGCAATGTGGACTGTGCTATTAACTAAGTGATTAAGCTCTTCATAATTTCACATTATTTGCTGTACACATGCTAAAACACAATTACTCTTATCATATTGGTGGGTCTCAATTGGATTAACTTTACAGCAGATAATTCATGGAACTGAAAAGGCAAACACAGTTCACTGGCTTGATTTGAAACACAATACAAAACATTCAATATAAACATATCAAATTGCAGCACAGGCAGGCAAGATTTTTGGAGCCCCTGATACATTCTGAGTCCTTTAGTAATATTCTATAAATCCATTTTGTCTCTGTTCTCTCCACAAGAGTTTCTATTATCACTGGCTGTCTCTTAGCTACAAAGAGATATACAGTGTCAACTACAGAACACTAAAAGAGTGGATGTAGAAGAATATATTACTTATAGTAATACTTATAAACTTAGTCTGTCAGCTTATTAACTCAGCTCTCTTTGCATTATTTTTAATACTGTTATGTATTTTACTGTTTTACACTCTACTTGACAATGTACCTCCCAATAAATATACTAATGTTGATTGAAAAGAAAAAAAATCTTAGAAAACTGCAGACAACTACTGAGGTAGGATTTAGAGTCTCAGGGCTATAACTGCATGGCAACTGATCTCTGGATGCTGGATACTGCTTGCCCAGACTACCAGCTTGCTTACAAAGACCTGTGAAGAAAAGTTCTCTCACAAATATTCCAGAAGAAAGTTCCCAAGTCAGATCTTGGTCTACTGAAGAATATTTAGCACAAATGTACTAGAGCAAGATGTGCCATTCCTCTGCCATGGTGAGACCCCTGATCCTCTCTCTGGTTAACCTGCTGAGGGGTGCAGTGGTTGTAAATTCCTTCACATAAATAACACTGTCATCTGACTGCAGTGTGAGGAAAGTTCAGGTAGACAGTGATTCCCTGTGATGGACCTTCAGGAATGAAGGCAAGGTGGAGTGCTGGCCAGAGGGAAGAAAAACCAGCTTCTCCAGTGTAGGCATACTCCCTTTACTCAGAGCAGGTGTGAAGGCTACTGCAACCAGCAAAACCACCTAACTCCTGCTACTTTGTGTGCCTCAAAGAGCCTGTAGCAGTCAATGATAACAGAGTGCTGTGCTCTGCTATGCAGCCCTGCACAGGACCTACCTCACCCTTAGTCAAATCAGGGGCAGTTAGTTCACTCAGTCAGGAAAAGAGAAACTGTGGCCATTCTCCTGTGACTATGTGTGACCACACTTCCCCTGAACACTGAACCAGTGCTGGCCCAGAACATCCATGTGCAGATGGCTAACCAGTCTGATTATTTAACAATGTCTCCTACTAGATTCTCATTTTCCTCTCACTTATCTAAACATGCTGTAGATGAATTTCACATGTACATATCTTTCAAATTTTTCCATATGCAGATGTAATTTCTACCTGAGAAAGCCAAGATAAAAATATACAGCTGTGGGAAAAAACTTTATGATTGTGCTTCATCTAGCTAGAACTGCTGTAGAGAACTTACCTACAGGAACATAAAGCCCATACCACGAAAAACAGAGATGTAGTGTGAAGAATTCATTCCTTGATTAGTTCATAACTCTATTAAAATAAACTAAGTTGTATCAGAGATAAAATGTGTTTCTTTCACAGTTTTTCAACAAACTTGTTGACTTACTAGATTTGTGAAGTACTGTACTTATAACCTTAACATAATAAACAGCACGTTACCGAGATTATGTCATAAATTAAGTAATCTGAGGGAAATGACAGTTCTTTCCCTGCAGCTATACAAACTACATTTCTGCATGAATTTGGACATGTTCTGATGAAAGCACCTGTTCTTTTGGGGAATACTGTATGAAACTCATTCAGGTTTCAGGAAGAGTGAACTCAAACTGAAGCACATGCAAAGAAGGACTTGTAGAGCGATAAAAAGAACAAGGAGCCCACCTTTTGAAAGGAGATTAAAGAGCTTGGTTTGTCCAACAGGGATGAGTGAGGTAGGAATACAGAAAATGGTTGAATAGCAGAGAACGAGCAATATTTTAACTAATGGATGCATAGTGAAACTTAATCCCTTTAGACTGGAAATTTTAAGGCTTTCAAAAATCAGACTGATCCTAGGAGGAGGTGCAACACCAAGAAGCCTATCCAGCTTTAAGATGGAGCATGATATCTTACAGAATTTTACCTAAAATGTTGTAACCTGAAGCAGCAGTAGACTAGATATGATAACTCAGGAGGTATCTTTCTATCTCATATTCCTGTGTTTTACAGTACCATTGAAATGTAACTTGAAAACAGTAATTGTCCTTCTTTTGCAGACCTTCCCTACAACCCCTTTCAGTTGACATTTCCAAAACCATTACCATTCTCCCAACCCACCTATAACATGACCCTTTTTTAACTATGACCTCTCTCCTCTGCAGTCATCCAGACATGTACAAGTCTTACTGCCTCCTTCATGTCTCCAAATTCACTTATTTTACAAAACAGTGCTTTTGTCTGGACACTCATTTCAGATACTGTCATGTCTCCAGTCCTAGCATCTAACATTTTGCTTATATAGTCTAACACACTACAACACCATTGGCACCATTACAATGCCACTCCAAAAAAATTAAGAACTTCTCACCCTTTCCTGTAAGAGCCCACTGACTTTCTGTTCTCTTTCCACATCATTTGATTGCTATCCCAAAGCTATATGAGCACCTTTGTACATCCTGGATAGCCCAAGAGATATTAGCTCAATAGAGCAGATCAGGAAAAACACATCTTCATTTAAGACCCCCGGAACACAAAAGAAACTAATGGGCTGTCAATGATATAAAAAAGGCGAAACGCTAATAATTAAATATCTGTCAGATTCTGACCCTTGTAACAGTTTCTTTGATGAGAGAAAAGGACAGTAAACAGGACATACTGTTCTAGCTATCCCACTGCTGGAAGGGCAATGGAATGATTGGGACTCAGATAAGCAGCTGGAAAGGCAATTTAGTGGACACTAAAGATAGACAGATAGTAACATGCAGAAACATCATTATTCTGAGACTAATAAAGACATCAAAGCTTTGAGAAATCAGATACATGACCTAGAAAATTAGCTCAGATTAAGCAAGGCCAGGTTGTTTCCCATTCCAAAAGCATGAAAGGACCACAAAATTAAGAGCACTCCCTCCAGTACAGCCATTATCTTCAGCATAATACATGATACAGATGTGATCTCACAGAACAAGATAATGTTGTGGGACTGTAAGTACAAATGCCTTGCTCCAATCCTATTAGGCTTTTGTGGAAACAAAAAATAATCAAAAATTTGCAAACAACACAAGCATTGTTTGTGAGTAGTCTCAACCTGAACATTATCTATTTGCTGGGATATATATGATGAAAGTGTCTTTATGCTTTGTTTCTAAGACGTATACAGAAAAGAAAAAAAATATTTTTGTGATTGTCATATTTTCCCTTAAATAATATTGGTTAATTGGACACAGTAATATTTTTCTGGTATTAGTATTTGTGTTATTGTTTCAAATGGAAAAAAATAATGCATTGACTTTGGTAGTTTTAGGGCTTTCTAGAGTGTAAGTTGGCCTTAGGCTCACCATTTCCAAAGTTTCTTTCATTTAAAAGTTCAGCTCTAGTGATAGTTTCACTTCACTCTCATAAAGTGAAATTGAAGGTTTATGTTAAAACAAATAATAAAACAGGAAAACACTTTGCATGACAGAAGAACAAATAAAAGATGGGGTTTCTTTGCTTCAAAACAGCTCAAGAGCAAATGAGGCATCATGCTTAACTTCCTTTGGATTCCTTCACTGGATGACTTTCTGGCTCAGAGCGTTTTTGATCCTCAGTAGTATGTGAAGCTCTCAGATGACACTGTTAGCCCTTCTGCACTTATACTTTCTGTCTTTGAAATTAAATTCAGACATTTTCTCAGAATTGCTGAGTTTCACACATTTCTGAACACATCCCATTCTATATCAAACTCTGTGCAAGTGCAGCAGAGAAACGCAGAGAGGTAGGCACCACAACTGTCTAGAGAGGCATAGAAAGTCATGTGTTTCAGAAGAAACCAGAATCCTCTGTCAAATTTCCATGCTACCACAATTGATTCAAGATGTCTGGACTTCATCTGTTATAAATTCTAAATTAGTACAATGTTATGCTTCAGAATTTAAGAAAGGAATCAGATGCTTGCTTTACAACTATACTTGTGATAAACTCATGAAGTAATAATTCTCTTGCTTTATTATATCCTCCTGAATTTATTTCCTGATGTTTTTGCTAGTGTATTTTCTAGTGTAAGAGACGATTGATCTGTTTCATTGTTCGTAACCTTCCCACCGTACTGTGCAAGAAACCAGAAATGGTACTGAAGACAGCCTAAACTAAGCTAACAGGCCACTTCTTGGTAAAGGCAGAAGGAGGTGGAAATGCAAAACAGTGAAACCTTACTTCATATCCAGAATGGGCTTTTGATTTTTAAATTATGTTTGCCAGAGACAGAAGCAACTCACCATGAGAAACAGAAAGACTTTATAGGTTTGTGGGGTTTAGGGGCTGCAGGCTACATTTACAAAAGAAACGCAGGAGAAAGGTGAGCTCCCTGGATTCAGAGTGGCTTTTTGCATGGTGAAAGGCCATCAACACAGTGATAAGTTACTAATTGCTCTGTTGTTGTCTTCACCCTGTGAGACATTCATTCTTGTAAGAATGCACTGATGGGCTTCCAGGTAATGGGGAACTACGGCTTTTAAAAGCAGCTGTCAAATCTCCATGTGTCTGATTATAGAGGGAGCATTTCATTTAGCAGGTGTGAATACACCTGACTTACATGGGAACAAAAAAAAAATTCCTATAGGGAGATATTACTACTTAATATTACAATATAAAATAATAACTTTCATTAACATTCAAGAGAATAAATTTTTGGCATATGAACTGCTATAGTGGTATCATAAAGCACAAACCAGAAGATCCAATGGCTGCTGCACTCATCAAATCCTGGCAAAAAGCTATAGTCACAATACTCAAAGTTTCTTCAATGCTGGTGTTACAACAGGAACAATGCATATTTTAATCCCACTCTCAAATGCGGGGAGAAAAGGAGGTCTGATGCCAGCCTCAATCTTTCAACATGGGAACTACATAAGCAAAGGGTCTGATGCTGCAGAAACTGAATAAACTTCATTTCAGAAGTGGAAAAGTCTAGTATTCAGGCATGCTCCAGCCTGAACACCTGACCTCCACCCTTTCTCAGTCACTTCACCCCTGCCTCACACCCCCGCTTGCTGCAGGTCCGCGTTTTGCCAGTTCTCCGTTTGCCCGGTCCGCGGGCTGCCCCTGAGCCACCTCGGACAGCTCCCGCCGCCCCTGCGCCGCCCCGCGCGGCTCCCGCCGGCATGGCCATGGCACCCAGGGTCCCTTTCTGAGGTGAACAGCATGAGCAACACGTCCATAAGTGAAGAACAGAATGGAGGATGAAGCTAATGGCAGAGCACACAAGTGGTCATCACTGCCTCGCACTGAAATACCTCCAACGAACACGATCTATGCCAGGCTGAAGGAAGGACACCTGCAATTCACAGTCTCCTGTGACTGGTGGCTGTATCTACCTAAATATTGCATTTCTCGCATCTTCCTCGTGACTACCTGAAGAATTTCAGTGCACATGTACTGTTGAAGAAAGCCCACTTCAGACAGTCTACTGGGGAAGGGGGAGGAGGGGGGAAGTAACCTGTAAATTTAGGCAAACTGAATACCTCAGAATCGTGTTCCCCCACCACAGAACTGCTACAAAAAAAAGATAATGGTCTAATAATTTTCAAAATATGTATTAAAAAGGAACTGCAACCTTTTTGTGTACTTCTGAGAACATCAAAAGATCTCTGCTCTAGGACAGTGTGCTACTGCAACTCAATGCCTCAGATCATATGTAGGCAAATCACCTACCCTTTAGTTTCCACTGTAAGAAAAAAGCTGTTCCTCTGAAGAATTGCCCAGCATTACAAGCTATTAGGCGATGACACAGAGACTAATGAATGAGCAAGTATTTATACATAATCAGCCTTTTACTTTCATGACTGGTTTGGCTGTATTGCAGCAGTGACCTCTTGGAGACAAGGCAATGACAAAAAATAGATGCTCCATGAGAATCCTGTGAAGTGTGACTTAAACTCTCCGTATCCAATTGCCCTTTGGACATGGGTTTCAGGGTGAGTAAATTTCAGGGATATTTCTCGTTTATTTTGACTTGATTGTAGAAATTGGAAGCAATGTAACTTTCTATATGAAAGGATGAAGAAGCACTTGAGGTAGGTTGACTTTTAAACTGCTTTAGTCAGCTCAGCTGCTTTGGGCTCAGTAAGGTCAGTAGAGTAAAAAGATGCAAGATATGTCTCCTTTTGCAGGTATCTGCGTGAGGCTGCTACTCTCATAGTCACAGATCTCTCCACATCAGTTTGGTGGTCTGAAACAGAATGCTAAGGTAAGGAAAATAACCTCTTCAGCCTTGAGTTTTGTTTTCTTTGAAAAATGCATTCAGGTGTTTTCACAAAAAAAATGTGACACTCAAGATGCCTTGTGTATAAATTTTAAATTATCCCCTCCCCCCCACTGCTATAAAAGAAATTCCAATGTTTTTGAGAACGTAAACCACAGGCAAAGAGTTGAAAGCTTAAAAGATAACACGGAATCATTACTCTTGAAGGAGGGTTTTTCTCCTGTTTCTGTCTCTTGTCAGAGATGCACACAAGAAGTAATTGGGAAAACTTTTGAGCTTAGTAAGAGTACTAGCAAAGATATGCATATTTCAATTGGATGTTGAACATGGCTTGATAATGATGAGCAAAAATCATGATTCCTTATGACAGTGTAGGAATATCAGATACTTTCTAGCACAGCTGGACAGCTTACATAGCATATTTTCACAGCTTCCTGCATTTGTTATTTCCACTCCTCATTCATCATACTTTTCTGAAAAACCTAAAGGTATGTACTTCTTTCAAAATCATGTGCTACTCTTCTGCTCATAAATGGTAGATTGTTCCTCCAAACTAACTAGATTAATAACCCTCAGTACAATTTCCCAGAGTATATAAAAATGAATATGCAAATTTAATTATGAAGGGTTTGTGGACTCTAGGTATACTACAAACTTTCCTCAAGCTGTAGTAAAACCAGAACATATGATTCAACTCCATCTTTACAAGGGTTTCACTGTTCTTGCGTACCTTACTTCACCTCAAAGAAATACTGAAAATGCAGCAGATAGCTAGCTACATGTAAAATGTAATTTGGTTCAAAGCTCATGGAATTCTTAAGAAGACTCTCTTTGCTGATATTCGAGAGCTCCCCTGAGTTCTGGACTGTTAATTACAGTGTACCAGAAGCCCAAGGACACAGGAGGCATCTGTGTGCTTGCCACTCTCTCACTGTGAATTCCCATTGGGTATTAGGGGGATTGGGGTCATTATTGTCCCTACAGTTCCCATACTGCCAGACTTTGTGGCTCCCAGAGAAATTTAATTTCAGAATGATCCACCTATAGAACCATACCACACACTTCAGTTCAAACTACAATCACTGAAGATAATGCAAGGGGAATTTTTCTTAACCACTTCTGTAACTGGGAAGGAAGTATGTCAGCTCATAGAAGGGCACCCGACAGGAGTATGTGAAAACGTAATTGTACACACACAAACACAGGAGCATATAGATACTCCTCCAGTTGTATGGTCACATTTTCAAAGCAAGCCCTTAGCACTTGGTATACAGAACTCACAAGAACCTTTCCACTTACGAAAGAGGTGAAAAAGAATGGATATCTTTCAAATACTGAATATATAAAAAAAATGCACGTGTATATGTAAGCATAGCTCTGATCACAGCTTATAAATAGCTGGGTAGAATTCCAAAATAATAATTCTCTCCTGAACAACTTTGCACTGAAATAGGTATGTTCCAGCCAAAATGCAAATTTGCAGAAAAGTCATCTGAAAGAGAACCATCAGATAGCAAGTTAATGAAGTATTTAAAGCAGCACTTCTCTGCAGTAGCAATAATGCGAAGGAAGCTCTCCAAATAATCACCAGGAAAAAAATTAATAAAACGTGTGTGACTAGGGCCAAAATTATGTCCTATGGAAGAGACTCTTTGTCCAAGTCCTTTGATGCATTTTCTTTGCCCTCTCTGCCCACCTATCCTTAGTAAGATGGCATTCAACTAATTTCCCCTTCAGAAACTCGTTGACATGCAGGGGAGAAATCTTCCTATCTTTACAATGGAGCCCCTGAAAATCCCTCTGAAAGCTGGGTGGCATTGAGAAACTTTATACCCTGAAAGCTCCTCTGAAAAATGGGTGGCACTGCCGAACTCCTCAGTCCCCCAAAACTCCTCTGAAAGATGGGTGGCACCGCAAGCTCTTCCACTTGCAAAGCTCGCTTGGGCCATCAGAAGCTCTCCAAAGCCACCACCAATGCTCTCTGGTCGTACAGCCTCGCTCGGCGGGGCTGCCCCCGCAGACTCACGGAAGGAAGGCGCCGCGGTCCCCTCGGGGGCTGCGGACGCCGCCCGGGGAATAGCCCGCCCTGGGGACCCGCAGCACCGAGGGCTCACAGCCCCCGCGCCCGTCCTCCACGGCGCGGGTTCACGCCGCCGATCACCGACCTTTGCCACACGGGCCGGCGGGACAGGAGCCGCCCGCCCAGGAGGGCCCCGGGCCCCGCTGCCGACCCGGCCGCTCTCGGGTACGGGCGCCGCGTGCCCCGCGCCCAGCGCCGCTCCCGCGCGACCGCGGCGACACCGCAACGCTGCGGAGCCGCTCCCCGCGGCGGTGCCGGGGAAGGGCGGCCGGCCCGCCTCGCCCGGCGTTCGGGTGCGTCGTTAGCATCGCCCCGCGCCGCCCGGCCCTGCGGCCGCCGAGCGCCCCTCGCCCCGCCGCAGGCTCCGATCTGCGGCCGGCCGAGGCCGTGTCGTGCCCGCAAGGCCGGGCGGGGGGCGGCGGCGCCGCGCTCCCTGCCGGTCCCCGCGCTCACCCGCCAGCACGGCGGCCACCGTGCTCAGCAGCAGCCAGTTCCTCCTCACGAAGCTCGGACAGAAGATTCCCTTCTTGATACTCTGCGCCATGGCGGGGGGCGGTGGGACTGGGGCGCTGGCCGCCCCGCGAAGCCGTGTGGAGCCGGGCCAGGCCGAGCCGAGCCGAGCCGAGCCGAGCCGAGCTTAGCCGACCAAGCCGAGTCGCCTGCGTGCGCTCCGCGGAGCTGCGCGCCTACCGCGAGGAGGCGGAGACGTTGCGCTTCACCTGGCAACGGGAGGGAGAGCCCGGCCCCGCCCGCCCCTCGCCCGGCCCCGCCCGCCCCTCGCCCGGCCCCGCCCGCCCCTCGCCCGGCCCCGCCCGCCCCTCGCCCGGCCCCGCCCGCCCCTCGCCCGGCCCCGCCCGCCCCTCGCCCGGCCGGCCCACCTGCCGCCCAGCCCACCCCGGCGCCCGTTGCGAAAATGGGGGGCTCGGCCCACGCCAATATCCGTAGGATCTCCCCGCGGGGCTTTATCCTGGTAGATTTACCAAAAGAGCGACGAACGGTTTATTTCTCTGTGCAACTCCTTGAAGTGGTTTCCTTCTCCCTCGCCACCCATAAGCGTGCTTAATATTGGGACTCGATTGCCTGTGGGCTTACGGTAGGGTTTTCAGTATGTTTATAAACTCGTTGATTATGATTTTCAAGGCTAAAGATCAATCGATAAATGTAGAAAGGACAACTGCTGTTGTCTTGCTGAATGACATGAAGGACTGTGAAGAATGAAAGTTTAATTTATCTTATTTAATTACAGTTGACACCATCCATTTCAAAACATACACTAGTGAGGTTTGCCCGATTTCTTTCTACGGTGGCTGGGTAAATAAGGCCTGGAGTAGATCAGCAAAAAGTGTAACTGAAATCTTGTCACATTTGCTCTTCACATGGATCTGGTTGTTCTGGGTGACAGCTTGGGTACAGAGACAAGTATGTATCTTGCTGAGTCAGGAAAGAGTGCTGAAATCCACCTGGATGAGAAGCAAGTGCCATCATCTATCCCAAGTGTTAAAACCTGGATCCAGCTGCATAAATTTATATAAAGACACATAAAAAGTGGACATAATTTTGAAATGTGTAGAACAACTGCAATAATTTGTCTACATCTGTCACCATCAGGAAAATTGAATTGAAAAAAAATGCAAGGAAGCCTAGTTGTAGAAAGGAAGCAGATGAGTAAGTACTATATTAGTGTAATTAAATTATAAAAGGTTCTAGACCACTTAAAAGGAAAGCTGGCATACTACCATGTTACAAGCCAGAGCAAAGCAAAACAAAAGTAACTAATGCAAAGAAATGGTAAGAAAGACCATGACTGCATTCAGAGTTGGGTATGGAAATGTGGCAAAGTATGAGTGGCACTGAAGAGCTATAAGAAGAAAAAGGCTTATAGGGTGGGCAGGATCAGGTGTATTCTGTGCAGAAGAGCTCCGACTTTGGTTCTCATTGCCACTGGATGTAATTTTTAATCTTTTTTTATTTTCTCCCATATATACTGTGAGTCTTAGATGTTGCTTTCAGTAAGCAAAAGGTCTGATTTGTCCCAGCAGGCACCAAGGTGGTGCCTTTCTAGACAGTAGGAAAAAAATCAGTTGCAAGACAACTTCAGAATTTAGGCCTTCATTTAATTTTCTCTCTATTCACTTTCTCATGTACCCCTGCCACTCTTTTTTTTTTTTTGGTAGCTGTTTTGGTGAGCTAGGGGATATAATTGTAATTCAGTCGTTCCTAAAGACCAGATAAAATTAAGCTAAAATTAAACTCTATGGAGTTTCTATGATTTTGGTGTTTCTCTTTATACTTTAAGTATCCTTTTTTTCACATTAAGGATTTCATAGTGCCTTCTTGGGAGAGCTAGAATTCTCTGCAGCACACTCAGCACAGAAAAATGCTCTCCTACAGGTATAAAGCAATGTGATTGTAGCTGATATAAGCCTTCCTGGAGCTTGCAATATCTTAAAGGAGTTGTGCAACCTTAGAAAAAACATAATATAATTATGCTGTACAACTTGTGAAGATTAGAGACATATCTTATTTTCATATTCTCCAACAGCAAGACAATATATATTGAATAGTATTGAAGACCTCTACATACCTTTTGTTTCCTATTAAAGTACAATGTTCCTTTTCTTTTCTGCTAGTGTTTAGTCCCTAAAAATATTAAGGAAAAAAAGCATGCCAAAATTCTAGGCTTTTTTATCTTAATAGTTTGTCTTTCTTTTTTTTCACTTCATCAAATGTAATTCTATGGACATGACCTTGGAAAAAAAAAAGTTGATAGCACAGGATCCATGGAAAGTTAAAGAACTGTTTAAAAAAAATTAGACAGGTGAAATAAAGATGTTTCAAGCATCCTGATGAGCAAGCTGTTTTTAATTTCATCTTCCTGTTATAGAATGACAGAAATTGGCTTTGATCCTGTATATGGAGTCAAGCTGGCACTTTCTGTATGCAGAGCTATATAAAAACCCCCAACCCTATAATAAAACTATCCAAATAAAATGGAAAAGAAAGGTAGTCCAAGCCCATGGATCATTCCTGAAATGTTGAAGTTATTTTAAAAATTAACTCAGCTATGGAAAAAGATCAAAAGACATAATACTTTGGAAGACTAGCTGCCTGTACAGCTACCAAGCACAGCTGCTGAACAAACAAAAATCTAAATTCTGTTTAAACCATTTTTATCTTTTTCTGATTTTGAGAGATCCTGGAGTCACTATGGAATTAACAGAATGCATGTGTGAAAAAATGTCAATACACTTTATCTGTAAAGATGATAAGAGTACATTCTTTAGCTATATTGATCACTGTTACGGAGTTCTCAGAGGAGATCATGGTCAAGATTGTATGCGTGACAAAATGGGTTTGATTTTTGGGTTTAATTTTTTTTAATGTTAATGTTAACATACAGAGGAATCAGCCCTGAAAATCTGAACACTTGCCTGGGAAACAGTGACATGGATTGACATGTATTTTTTTCCCTGAAGGCTAAAATAATCAGGATTACTTTGTTGTAGACCTAGGATCATACATAAATACATAAGTAACTATTCTTTTGACAAGTTATTGCCACGTAGTGACCTAATACTTATGTATCCCTTTTTCTGAACATTCATTTCCAATCTGTAGAACCCTTCTAACAATATTTTAGGTCAATTACTTAAGAACATAGCAAGGCTAGGAATATTTTCAATGCCTCAATTTTGAGGCATTTCAGTGTTTCAGTGCTGGGAGAGGCAGAGCAGTCCTACCAGAACACGTACAGTACCGTGTAGCACAGAGGGTAGCAGTTGGAAGCTTGCCTCTTCAGAATCCTTAAAAAAGATCATCAGAGATTGTAGTTCAGAGAAAAAAGCAATTCAGTTTAACTTATCTAGACTTTCGATTTTTTCTGCCTAGGTCACCCTATTATTATCATTTGTGTAAGCTTTGGTGAACAGTGGATTTGATCCATAGAAAACTAACAAAGTGCCTTTTTCTCATAGTTTATGGTGACCATAGATAAGAAATTGCATCCCAGGGAATTGACAAAATTGTGGGTATTGCATTTTTTAAAATGCTTTGATAAAACAACAATATTTAGCAAAGATTTCAAAAAACAGGTGCTAATAATCTACCTAAAATACAGGTAGGGTAATTGAATGTGCTTTTTTTTTTTTTTTTTTCATTTGAGGCCAGTCCACCAGATGGGAACTTTGCAGCTATTTTTCAATACCATAAAGCCAGGGAGTAAATACAAAATTTCAAAACACAAAGTAATCAATTCCTGTCTAAGGTCTCTCATCTTAATGAGAAAAGAATCCAATAGAAAATGTAGTATTTCTAAGTTCAGTGAAGAGCCAAAGGAGGCACAAGGAAATGCACACGGCTGTGTCTTATGTGTGTAAATTAATGTTACTAAGTACCCAAAATTGCAGAATTTTTCCTATAACATGGAACCTCTGCTTCCTGACATCTGACCTCAAAATCTAATATATGGTGTACAATATAGCCAGATAAGAAAAAAAAATAAAATTCCTTTGATTAACTGACTTGTAAAATAAAAAAACATGACTTCTTTGACAGATGCTCTCAATGTCCTCAGGGGCAGATCTAATGGGGTACTGGTTTTTATTTTTGGGGGCAGGATACTTGCTTCATGGCAGTAATGTCTTTTTACTCGGAGATGCTGTTTAATCCAGTGTAGGTTAGTTCTAGAAACAGAACCCTTACTGGTATATTTAATTAATCCAACCCACTTTTATATTTTTAAAGGCATATTTATTTCTATTCTAGTAGCTCTAGAGAGATCCTTCTCATCTACTTAGAACTTCAGTAAGATTGCCAGTAGGTGCTTTATCATCAGTAGGTGCATGTTTTCTCTACTGTCTTAACTAAGACACTCTAAACCCTATCAAATTAGTCATTCTTCTCCATGTTCTCCTCAACTGAGCCTTTTCAGAATAGTTGAATTATGGGTTAAAATATATTACTTGTAGGTAAAATGGTCTGGATTTGGCCTAAAATCAACAAGGAGAGGGTTTTGTGGTTCTGGTTGGTTGGTTGGCTTTTTTATTAATGAAATCCTGTGCCAGATCAATGGGATTTTTAACCTTGTTGGAGTCAATGGGATCATAAGATGTGTTTGTGTTTGCTAGTTTATGGCCCCCTAATGCTGAATATGCTTTTTTCCTACCAAAACCCAGTTTTGTTCCATGTCAACTAAATGTTTTTTATTAGCCATTTTTCATTGTTGAGATCAGAACTCATCTGTATTGAACTAATATAAAAGAGTAATGACAAAAACAGAATTCTGTGATAATGGCTCACTTGTTATACTTTTAAAACCTTGGATCTGGAACACAACATTCTAGATCACATTTCATGCAATACTTCTATGTTTTTTCTGGTTGCAGACCCTTAATGTTACAAGAAGGTAAGTCAGCAGAGTGAGAAGGTGGCATAAAATGTGTCTCACAAATTTAATTGATAGCTATGGGCTATTCACCGAAGATTGAAGGAAAGGCAAGCTCTGAAAGTCATCATGGGCAGATAAAGTTTTACAAAGTCCAGCAGTTCTCATTTGCCAAGAAAGTATGGCAGCATATCTGTGAAGTGATCATGAGCCAGCAGTTGTGTAAATCCAGGTGCATACTGTGGTTATGATTTTAAAAACAGTTCTTCCTTTTCCTAATTATTCAACTAATTGGGAGTCCATGAAAAGAGCTAGACCAACATTACACAAAATGTCAAGGATGACTATGAACAGCATATATTTCCTACAGCACCCTTCTTTAGCCTCATGTGAGAAGGAGTTTTGGTAGTAATAAAAAATAAATTAATATTTCATGATGATTAAAAAAGTCTGAGTTTCTGCAAAGCATTTAAAAATGTCAGAGAATATCAGCATAGCAAGGATGAGGTTTGTGTTGAAGGATGATCTCTTCATGGGCAAACTTGTATTCAGTAACCAATTTTTAAATGTTCACAGAGAAGATAAATACATCTACAATCTGGAGTGGTGGCTCACCTTTTGATTTCTGTAATAGCTTGCCACCTGCTGACTCAGAAATGGACACTGCTTAAGGCAAATGACTGAGAGGAATTTGAACTGGACCTGACAACATATTTTCAAGGTTTTTGTGCTCTGGATCAGGCATTATTGTTTGCCAATGTGACTTCATATTGGCTGTTGCAAAAGAAGAAAGGTATTTATTATTGCTCTTTGACACACCAATATCTACAAAGTAATTCCACTTCAGAGCAATCTTACTTCACAGTAGCAGTGGCATCTGACCTCCAGTACCATGTGAAAAGGCTGTGTCCTCACTGTAATGGCAATCACCACTTATAATCTTGAAAAAGATTATAAGAGATAAGAGGTTATATTTAATATACTAAAGGTTAATAAAAGGTTATATTTTATATACTAAGAGGTATATGCTAAACATACACCATTTTATTAGTGTAATATTAATTTGTTCCCAAAATGAAGATGATGATATTGTCTTGCCATGTTGGAGTAACATTGTTTTATGTTGCACAAAATGCATATGTATTACTATATGGTGATGGTGAAGAAAGGGAAAATTATAGGATAATATTCTACTGCTGCTCCAGCAACCAGGCAGAACGCCCTGTTATGTGATCTATCATACAAGTAGCCATGCTAATATGTATGTAATTATAAAATTATCGATTCTTGCAGATAGTTGCTCTTTACCACTCTTCAGAAATGATGTAAATGAAATTGAAGGGCTCTGTTCACCCACACGCCACTTGGAGATTTATTTTAATGAAGGCATAACGAAGCAGAACACTTTCTTGAAAGAAGATAATGATAGCAAATGACAAAATTATTTTAGAACTCAAATCTCTTGGTAGCACATTGAAATAGATGAGTGGGCGAACACTGTTTTAAAGAACATTCAGCAAGTTTGAGGAAATAGGTTAACTTAGATAGCCAAAGATCTGAAGGGTGAAGTTGAGAAAGGCATTCAGAATTATTGGCTGTACAACTCTCAAAGATGAGTTACAGGCACATGTTCTGACCTTCTGGCATTTTCAAAAACTTGGAAATGTTCTGTGTCCTTGACATCCTTTCTAGGCTGAGCTAAACAATCAGCGTATTCCCAATTCATCCCCAGGAGCTTTATCAGAAGATTTGGCACATTAGCGCTCTATGTCTAAACCTCATATCTTTTAGCTGCCTGAACATATTAGAATAATAACATACAATTGTAAACTAAGACTCTACTCCAAAAGAATGTGAAGAAAAAGTTGAAAAATATAATGGTAATGCACTATAAATGGTCTGAAGGAAAGAATTCATCTTTTAAAATTTTTAAAAATCTCATGCTATCCAATAACTAACCTTTCTTCCAGTGCTTGAAGGAAGCCTACAAGAAAGAGAGGGAGTATTTCCAAGAGCATTTAGTGACAGGAAAAAGGGGAATGGATACAAACTAAAAGAGAGTAGATTTAGGTTAGATATTAGGATTCTTTACTGTGAGAGCAGTGAGGCATTTGAACAGGTTGCTCAGAGAAGTTGTGGATGCCCCATCCCTGGAAGTGTTCAAGGCTGCATGGAGCTCTGAGCAACCTCGTCTAGTGGAAGGCACCCCTGTGCATGGCAGGAGGTTTGGAACTTTAAGGTCTGTTCCAACCCAAATCCTTCTCTGATTCTATGATTCTAAATCTACTTTCTTTCAACCATTCCTCCTTGTCCTATCACAACATGCCCTTGTAAGCCCGTCTGGCTTTCTTGTAGATCCCCATTATGCACTGGAAGGCTGCTAGAAGGTCTCCCTGGAGCCTTTTCATTGCCAGGATGAACAACCCCAGCCCTCTCAACCTGTCTTCATTGGAGGAGAGGTTCTCCAGCTCTCCGATCATCTTTATGGCCCTCCCCACAAAGGGGACGTCCATGTCCTTCTTATGTTGGGGATCCCAAAGCTGGAAGCAGTACTCAAGGTGAGGTCTCACAGAGCAGAGTACAGGGGCAGAATCACCTCCCTTGACCTGCTGGTCATCCTTCTGCTACAGCCCAGGACATGGTAGGCTTTCTGGGCTGCAAGAGCACATTGCTGGGTCATATCAAGCTTCTTATCAACCAGCATCCTGAAGTCCTTCTCCTCAGGGCTGCTCTCCATCCACTCATTACTCAGCCTGTATCCATGTTTGGGATTGACCTGACCCAGATATAGGCCCTTGTATCTGGCCTTGTTGAACTTTATGAGGTTCACACACGTCTCCCTCTCCAGCCTGTCCAGGTCCCTCTGGATGGTATTCATGCCCTTCAGTGTGTTGACTGCACCACACGGCTTGGTGGCATCAGCAAACTTGCTGAGGGTGCTCCCTCTGTCCATGTTGCTGGCAGAGATGTTAAACAGCACCAGTTCCAATACCAATCCCAGAGGAATGCCACTCATCACTGGTCTCCACTTGGACATTGAGCTGTTGATCACAACTTTTTGAGTACAACCATCCAACCAATTCCCTACCCACTGCGTGTTCCACCAAATCCATGTGTCTCCAGTTTATAGACAAGGTTGTCAGGCAGGACACTGTCAAAAAGCTTTGCACAAGTCCAAGTGCAAATGACATCAGTATTTTTTCCCTCATCCACCCACTCTCATAGAAGGCCACCAGATTTGTCAGGCACAATTTGCCCGTAGTGAAGCCATGTTGTCTGTCACCAATCACCTTCCTGTTCTTGATGTGCCTCAGCATAGTTTCCAGGAGGATCTGCTCCATGACCTTGCTAGGCCTCAAGATGAGACTGATTTGCCAGTAGTTCCCCAGATCTTCCTTATTTCACTGTTTAAAAATTGGGATTATAGTTCCCCTTTTCCTGTCAGTGAGATCTTCACTGGACTTCTCAAATAGTGACTTAGCCACTTTCTCTGCCAGTTCCCTCAGGACACATGGGTGTATCTCATCAGATTTACCTCAAGATAAACCTGAACCTTAGAGCTTTCATTCTGCCCATCCTTTCTCCATGCTTTGAAACTTCTGAGAAAGAATTTCTGCAAGAGCTGGGATAGTAAAGCCATCAAAGGATGGCTTCCATACCCCAGGAAGAAGAGGGTGACCACCATGTGTTACCATGTCTCCATGGCTGACAAATCACAGCCCTCTCTGAACTGCAATTAAATGAATGCCAGTAGCTGTAGCTGCAAGGAAATATATGATATTTGAAAAATGCATATGGTTTGGAGGCAATATTATTTTGAGACTTGAAGTTTAGCCATTGGGCTTTGGTTCAAGCTGCATTGGAAGTCATAGGCCAAATTTGCATGATTGTAGGAAAGCCTTAGACAGCCAAGCACCTGTATCAGTGCATTAGTTGCAGAAATAGCCTGCTAGGAAAAAGGTGGGGAAATGAAAGCAGTGCAGTGCAGAGGAGCCAGGTGAATGCTCAGTGTGATAAGTAAATCTTTTATACAGCTGTTAATTTACAAGAGACTATATTTTACTACAACTTATGCAAGCAGTTTGTACAGTTCTATGGTCATTGTTTTACTATGTCATATGAGGGATGTTGCTGATACTAGTTCACAGGACACATGGCAATTACTGACACTCTTAAGTGTCTTCTTTTCTACCTTTTAACTATTTTAGTCATGTTTATGCCTTTCAGTGCTTCAGTTTTTTAGGTCTGTGAAATGAGGATGATCATGCTTGCTTCTCAGCAAGGGTGAATCTAACATTAGTAAGGGAACAGTGCTGTAGAGGAGGTAAGGATTTGTAGTTTATTAGTTACAGTAGCCAAAGGAGAAGACTTCAGGCTTTGCCTCAGGGCTTTACTCAACCTGGTAATTAGCTTCTTAGAAATCCTTTATCTAGAGATCAGTAAACTGCATAGTAAGAAATAGAATGAAAAACACGAGAAGCGCCTTTTAATTTTTTTGACGTGTTAAAATGAGTTTTTTTAGCACAATGTTGTCATGGAAATGTTGCCGGACTTGAAGTAGCTGACTTTTCCAGCCAGATAGAAATTTGTAGTCACCAGCAGCAAGCAGGACTTCAAACTGTGCTTTTAGCAAGCTTTATAATGAAGTTTATGCATGGTAATTTAAGCATATTTTAACTGCTCTGACAGAAATGTCCTGTGAGAACAAAAAAATCTTTCTGAAAATAGCCTTTAGAGAGGTAAAACGCTTCTGAGAAACAGCAGTGGAAACTCTTTGTCATCCAAGAGGACATAAAGTCCCTCCATGCATCAGGACTTAACTGCAGTACAGAAAATTTGCATGGTAAGGTTTTCAACTGACTGAAATACAAAAGTATTCTAACAAGTGAGCAGCTTATTTTGTCCCATGCTGGCAAAAGTACTGCGTGAAAGTGACCCTTACACTGCTGCTCAGTGTCAGCTCAGCAAGCTCAAAAGCCTGCAGAAGGCAGCAGCTGAAAGTATTCGAGAAGCTCTTTGCATTTTTTCCTTTATTTATACATAAATTCAGATGGATCAGTGTGGGTGTATATGCATGTGCACATCCCCCTACTTTTGTCCTCTTTTCACCTGCTAAAGAACATAGAGGATCTGGGACCAAGTGTGTAGCAGAGTACTGTATTTCAAGCTAATAGATTCAATTGTAGGTTCAGAATTTTCACAGAGGTGTTGCCAGTTCTCCAGGTTCTCTAGATCTGGAGACCCCATAAAGATATGAACATGACAGTAGTGTCTCATTCAATCAACAACAGGAAGGAGTCAAATGTTCTTTGTCAAAGCAGGAGTCGCATCACAGTAATCATGCTGTATCATCCTCACAAGGTCTGCTGATATTGGGGAACTCCTTTTCATCTAATGTGCCTGTGCAGTATTCCAGTTGCATCATTTGCAGTCTAAAGAGATCCAGATTAATCCTAAATGCTGTTATTTTGGATTGCAACCACAAGTTTTCTTGAAAATAAAAGTACATTCTGCATTGAAAACGAAAAATTTAGTATCAGGGATAGTCTGTTGTAGCACTGATTTGCCTAGTCTCAAATTTTGTGAATGTGAAGGTCAATAGTAGTTGACTGTACTGTTACACAATCCCAAGGACAAGACAATGAATAATGTAAGTTTTTTTGGTAGAGGCTGTATGTTGAAAATAACCATCTAAAATTTTCTTACTTTGTGGTGAAAGAGTATGTAGATAATTTGGGGCTGATAATCCTTTGTACTGGCCTGTTGAGTCACCTTTACAAGAAGGTAAGGACATACATATTTGTCTGGTGAAATGACTTGCAATGGTGGGTTGGTCACTTAGCTTTTCAGATCCAATGCACAGGTGTTCCCAAGCTGCAGGAAACAGCAAAGAATTCAAGCTAGATAGAACAAGGCACAAAATCTCAGAACATGGGAGTTCTGAGTGTTTGTGCTGAGAAATATAAAATCACAGAATCAATTAGGTTGAAAAAGACCTCTGAGATCATCGAGTTCAACCTTTGACTGAACATCATCCTGTTAACTAGACCATGGCACTAAGCACCATGTACAGTCTTCCCTTAAACACCTCCAGGGATGGTGACTCCACCACCTTCCTGGGCAGCCCATTTCCCTTATAAACTAATTAGAAAAAACAAAGCCTTCTTCAACTTTGCCAGGTCATCATGGCATTTACATGTAAAGCATGACTTTTCTCTTCTTTGAAGTTTAGTATTTTCTGCTAATGAGGAAATGCTTTGGATGGCCCAGTGTAGCAGATCTAAAATCTGAAAATGCCAGGGTCACTATTTTTCTTGTGAAACTGTTGTGTGTAATTGAATACAAATTTTTTGTTTGAAGATGCCATCTGGGTAATAGCAATAGTGCTGGCAGGAAGTTCTTAGGTGGGCTATCTGCATGCACCCTTATCTGTAAATGTTTTATGAACATTACAGGTCTGCTGCAGACTGACAAATCAGTTTCAGAGTTGTGGCTGTGTATAGATATCGGTATAGTGCCTGTAAGTTGTCGGCCCTTCTGTTTTGCTAGTCTGTGGATTCAGCCGGCCTGCATATATCAAGATCTCAATGTCTTTTTCACATTTGCCCTTTTCATGCATCTAATAGGCTACAGTAAAGCTATGTGATCCCTGACAATTTGTCAGTAAAAGCTGATAGGTAATTTGCCAAAGAAGAGAAAACTAATACAAAGCTTAAACAAGACTAGAAGACAGAAAAATATTTTCCCTTGACTCCCTCACTGCACGGAAACTGGAATTACTTTGTACTTCGTTGTTTTCTTGATAAGAGGACAGACTTACTGAATTTGTGCCCAGTTAGTAATATCAATTATTTGGCATTGTTATAATTTATTATTATAAGCAGTGTACTAATATATATTAACACGCACTTTGTTCTATTTTCTCTTGTTCTATTTTCTTAGATTTTGTTTATGTGTGCTTAGGGACCAGTCCTATTCACCTCATTTTCTGTTTTATCACAGAACTGATCTCATTGTGGTCAGTGGGATTATTGGAATTACGCTAGAGAAACTTCTATGATATTATACAAAATAAAATATAATTTGTATGCATATTAGGCCACTTTTTTTGTTATTGTTCAAATTTAAGTCTAGACAACAGAGGACTACAGTAGCAATAAGAAAAGCTCTTAAATAGTTAGGGCTTTTCTACACTAATTCAGTGCTTGTTATTTCCCTAGCATACTTTCATTTGTATAATTTATTTTGCTGAATAAACATCATCATCATAACTAGTAAAATAATTCCAGTGCTTTTATGCAAGAATAAGATTTGTATCATCCTTTTTTAAGGAGCTGTCATATTAAAATAAAGTGACTGCTTCTGATTGCTTACCTTACTCCATATAATTTAATATACTCCTTAATGCTGTATGGGACTTCAAAAATTCAGTTGTTGGCAAATAGAGACTCGACTGGAAATAGTTCAAAATTGCTTAGGTTTTGTGCTCTCAGCACAAATAGATAGATTAGTTTGGTTTTTGTCATTCTGTGTCTGCCTTTGATTTGTCCATCTTCAGCACTTTGAAAACTCAGCTTCAGTATCTCCAGCTGGATGCCCCACATCACTTTGCACTTTGAAAATGGTAGTCTGATCGTTGTGTCTTGATTCTTTCCTGAAAGCAGTAAACATCATCTTTAATGCTGTGTTTTCCTCATTTCATCCACTCATGCATGTCCTTTGTGCTTTAATTTGTTGTTTTATATGCATGTGTGGTAGTTTTCCAGCATGCTTTGCTTTGTGCACTTTGATCTGCAGGCTAAGGATGATAGATTTGTCTGTCACACTCTCTCTTTGTGCTCAGTAGAAGTGTCCTTGTACCAACAGGCACTCGTTTCACTTCGCTGCACTGCAAGAGAGCTTACACAAGCAATCATAATACTAATGCTGTTCTAAGAAATAATTGCTGAGGCATTAATCTTTAAAAAGAGATATTTTCCTCCAAATGTCTTTGAAACAAGGCAGCCCTACTTTTAATTTTGCTATGGACTCTCTGAAGTCTCTGACTTCAGCAAGCTGGATTATGCTGTGCTGTTACTATTACTCTCATCTTTTTTTGTGCCTGAGTAAAAGATGTAATGTTTCAAAAGTCTAGAAAGTCTTCAGTGCCTATAGTGTACAATTCTTTATTCAGGGAGACTCAAGAAGGATTTCTGCTATTCCTCTCTATTATAAACAATTTTAAATTTATTTAACGTGATATTGGGTACCTTACATTTGATAGGAACGTTACAGAGAAACTGAATTACAAAGAACTTTATTTTCACAGAATGATGTTTTCTTCTCTCTTTTTATTTATTTTTGATCCATGTTGTAGAATGAGAGAGAATCTGACTGTGCATTATCTGTGGGTTCAGTTACAAAGTACTTGAAAATGCATCTGATTTTGGTAGAATATCTGGTGTCCTTTGTACGTGCTCCAGACTTGAGAGAGGAGAATAAATAAGAAGGAATACTGTTGTGACTGATGAGTCAGTTGTGCTACTGTTGTCAGATATATGAACTGTCAAGCTTATTACAAGACCCCGGCGATCAGGCTGACATTAACTGCAAAGTTATTTCTGTATCTGTAATCTGTATGTATTTCAACTGAGCTCATTGCACAATCTCCTATATACCATCCATAAGAAACATGCATCAATATTTTCAGTGTATGGGAATCTTCCCAGATTTCCGAAATAGATTCCTTGTAGAAACACATGGTCTGCACCTAAGAAAAGAAAAAAAATGCTTTTTGTTTCATCCAGGTTTTCCTTCTTAGATTCCTCCACACAGTGAGAAAACATCAGGTTCAGCCCAAGCTGGCTATTTTCCAAGTAAGTGCAAGTTATCCTATGCTGCCCTGAATCATATTTTCCCCTGAAACTCTGTTCAGAGAGAGTGATCCTGAAGGTGTGCCCAGATAACATGATGTGTGTGTGAAGAGTAAGGTGTAGGTTGTGAGCAGGTAGGCAGTCGCTGCTCTTCAAACTTCGATGGAATTCTAGGCAATTTCCCTGAAAAGAAGGCTATTTTTTATGTGTGTGCATCCAACACAGCCTTGCACAGCCTTGAAAAAGAAGTAAAAAGAATTTTGTTTTTGTTGTTTTTATCATCCTACTCACAAATTCCCTCCCATGGCTTAGACAAAACACTGAACATCTACATTTCTATATCAATGACTCTTTGCTGAAATCCAAGTAGACAAGAAAAAAAGTTATTACAAGCTCCTGAGTACATTTTCACTAACTGGTTTTACATGTTTGAAAAAAAAATCTAAGACTTGCTATTTGTTACTAGAGAATTCAACACATACTCTCAAAACAAGTGTGAAAGGACTATAATGAAAGGTAGATTATGATAAACAGAGTTGTCTTTATTCAGTGTGTATTCTGTTTTGTTTTGGGCATAGAATAAATAACTGACAGATTTTAAAGCAACTGGACTATGTTATTTAGTAAAGATGATGGGAAAGGAAAGAGAACAGAACAATCACTTAGTAATGGAGCTTTTGACAGAGTTTTCTTCATGCTTCCTATTAACATAATTGAACTGTAATCTGTGTCATTTTCTGACTACATCAAATGGTTGTTGTGGGGAAAGGGAACTGTTTATTGGCAATTTAATTAGTAGTGCTCTTAACTGCTTTCCTTATGCTGAAAACAAGTAATAATTATTTCTATTTTATGATTCATAGAATCATTTAGAACATTGAGTCTAACCATTAACCTAGTCCACCACTAAACCGTGTCACCAAGTGCCACATCTACAGGTATTTTAAAAACCTCCAAGTATGGTGACTCAAATAGTTCCCCGGGCAGCCCGTTCCAATGATTGGCAGCACTTTTGGTGAAGAAATTTTTTTTAATATCTAATCTAAGTCTCCTCTGGCACAACTTGAGGCCATTTCCTCTCGTCGCTTTTATCTGGGAGAAGAGGCTGACACCACCTGGACCCAACCTCCTTTCAGGTAGCTGTAGACAGCAATAAGGTCTTCATGAGCCTCCTTTTCTTCAGGCCAAACAACCCCAGCTCCCCCAGCTGCTCCTCATAGGATTTTTGCTTTAGACCCTTCACCAGCTCTGTACATAATAAATTGGTTGTTAAATAGCACCAAAACATATTTCTAATCAGATGCAACTGAAGGAATCAAAACATATAAACTCTCAATTAACTGTAACTTACAATTAATCATTTATCTGCATGATGTGATCTAGTAAGGAATTTCTGTGCTATGGAAACAAAACTGTATTTGTAAGCAGTGTTTAGCAAGTAGTTAGGATGCAGACAGAAATCCAAATCTTGTAGGACACCATTAAACAGCTGTGTTTCATGGTGTGGATACCTCACAAACAGGATGTAGTGCAATAGTCTTATGCAGGGATTAATTCAGACTCTGAGTACATAAGGCAAGGAAATGACAATTAATTGAAAGACCACTGTGTTGCAAAGTGTGTGGATTTCAAGGGTGGACCTGGGATAAACGATCTGTTTGTATTGCTATTGAAGTGTTTAAGGTGACTAATGAAGGAAATGTGTATGCTTATCACTATCAAGAAAAATCAGTTTTTACAGATTCAGTTACCACAATAGAGCAGTTTGTATATGTATCTTCAAATGTAACAAATACTGTACTTCCAAAATTTACAATTATAACTATTTAATGAAACTCGACAAGTAATTAGAGTTGCTTAATCAAACTTCAAATGCCAATAGCTTCCAGGATTAGTTTCCACTGGACTTTGATTATTTTCTTTTTTACATCTATATTTTTACATAGTTTTTAATTACAATGACATGTGATATTTTCTTACACAGGATCAGAGCATTGATTTTGCAGAAATAAACAGACCTGAAGAGACACAGGGAATTATGTGATACTCTCTCTGCACTTTCAGTTAAACATTCATATATGCATTACAAGCACTGGGCTGTTCCAAACCAACAGCCACCCTTTGCTTTTTCTGAATTTGCAGTTATGATTCATAAAAAGTAGAAAAAGTATCATGGAAGAACTGGTGTGTATCAAGAAAAGCTTTAATTTTATCAGATTTATTTATTTCCTGTACTTTTTGTTGTCCATCTTCTGTGTGAAGAGAGCATTACCTGTCTCCCAGAGTGGAAGAAGAACCTATTGAGACTGACTGAAGTGGGGAAGGTTACTTTCCCTGCTGGAGTATCAGTCTAATAGCTGTGCCTACAGCTTCCTTAAGCTCTTCAGCAGCAGATGTGAGAAATTCTTGCCTCATTACTGTGAGTTATCAGGACTGGAAAACAGACTGACACAGTCAGTCACAGTTGGTTTTTTTGTGATTTGCCCTCTCTTCCGATGCCCTTCTCCCCACAACATGCTAATTTTCTACCCAGTTTAAGGGGGTCTTTAAAGTTCCTCATGGATGAGTTGCTAGCATTTTTTAACTTCAGCAAAGAAATGTATTCTCTAGTCGTGTTCTCAGAAATAACAGAACACTTCCAACAAAATTTTGTCACTAAGATTAGGTGAAATTATCAGTCCTTAATAGGCAGCTGGTATATACAGTTTCAGCTTGGGTGATTAAATAAAACTAGAAAGCTGAAAAACATGTCATCGGAATGGAAAAATGCATGCCAATTTAGCACTTGCTAAATTTGACCACTGTTATTTATCTTAATGTCTTTATGGCATTTGAAAAAATGTATTTTATGGAACAAGCTTGTAGCAAGAATGAACTTACTAATTTAGTTGTAAAATGCTTTAAGTACAAGGAGTAGCAGGTCAGAGCCATTTAAAGGAGCTGATGATTTGACAGAAAATAATACAAATAATACAAAGCTGCTTAAATAAAGCTCGAGCCAGACGTACTGGTCTTCACTAAGGTATTTTCTAAGGTTAGAGGATGTACATCCACCTTTTTCCCTGGCATTGCAGTAGTCTGCTCAGTTCTCTATGCCAAGTACTCTTAATCTTGTAAGAAAATACTGTACCAGAGATGGTGTGCATGGCTGACTTTGTCTCAGGCTGACATAAATTATTATTGCTTTTCAACTATAGAGGCATTTATTTGAGGCAAACTTTTCTTATATTTACAGACACTGACCAAAATTCCATGGATGGGAAAGCAGGAGAAAAGGTCAGTATTTGGTAAACTTCAGTCTATTTGTTTCTAAGCCGCAGGTAGGTGTGCTGTGTGGAAGCAACAGTGTCTAAAGCATCCTTTCTGTATCCCTGAGCTGCTTTTGTGTGAATCCCAAAAAGTCAATGCAGAACTGTGTTACCTGTTACCTGCCACCTGTAATGGCTCAGCAGGGGTGGGCAGGCTTACTCTGCACTGGAGCATTTAGGAGAATGTATCACTTTGCAGTATGCTGCTTTGTCTGAAGGCTGTCATTTAATTATGTGATGAGGGACGTGCCCTAGCTGGATTTTCTCATCCCCTCAATCCAGGTAAATGATAACACTGAAGTGGGAAGGGGTCTCAATCTTTTATTTGTAAATATGATTGCTTCGGGAGGATGTCAAACAGGAAACAGCAGGAAAGGTACATAATGCACAATTAAGTAATCTTACCTTTACTGTGGTAAACCAGACCTGAGTACTTATTCTTTGTCTGCCACCTCCTGTATTTCATCTTGGGCTTTCTGTAACCAAATCAGCTGAATGAGGACTACTAATCTCTGGACTTTAAATGTCTCTGTGCTTCAGGAGAAGGAAAAAAAGAAGCAAAGAGTATCTGTGTTCAACTGAGGAGTGACAAATATATTCTCCTGCCTGTTGCTGGTTCACGTGTTCTGAGAAGAAATTGAATGCACAGACAGAGCGCCAGTATTTTCAGCATGGAAACCACAAGTCTTGGAAAGAAAGTTTTCCACTGGTTGCTCCTCTCTTCTGCCAATATATGCATCATCATCTTTACTGCTTCTTTAGTGTATCACAAATAAGGTATTTTTTAGTCAACTTTCCAGGAAAACCAGTTCAGATATCCCATGAAGATTCTTTTGATGTTTCCATTAAATAAAATTCCCCCTGGAGAATATAAGACCAGCAAGAGCTCTTTAATATCTAATTCATTACGTTAAGTTAGTCATCTATATGGGAAGAAACTATATTGTGAATATTTAGACCTTCATTTAAATGTGAATTATTTCAGAGGTTTTAAATTCCAGAACAAACAATTTCAACATAACAATAAACTTACCCTTCCCCAATGCAGAAGAGTGTGCAAAAATGTTTGCCTAATAAGTTTAAACTCCTGAGATGGGTATGCTCAGCAGGAGCAAATACATCCTGTGCTTAGATTGTGTAGCAAACATCAGCATGCTTGTTTGCTGTGGGGCCAGACTTAAAACCTCTGCAATTATACTCAGTCTGAAGGCAGAAATCTTGACAAATTACAGGGCTGGGCAGTCACCAACTGTATAAAGTATAACAAGGGCAAGTGCTGGATTCTGCACTTGGGATGGGGCAACCCCAGATGTTCATACAGACTGGGGAATGAGATGCTGGAAAGGAGTGCCACAGAAAGGGACCTGGGGGTCCTGGTTGCCAAGCTGAATATGAGTCAGCAACGCCCTGCCAGCCAGGACGGCTGACCATGTCCTAGGGGGCATCAGGCAAAGCATTGCCAGCTGGTTGAGGGAAGTGACTGTCCTGCTCTGCACTGGTGCAGCCTTGCCTCAACTCCTGTGTGCAGTTTTGGGTGCCATAATATATCACAGAATAACAAAATGGGTAAGGCTGAAGGGACCACAGTGAGTCATCTGGTCCAACCTCCCTCCTCAAGCAGGGTCATCCTAGAGCACATGGTACAGGATTGTGTCCTCATATTCAGACAGAACTTCCTGCGCATCACTTTCTGCCCACTGCCTCTTGCCTTATTGATTCGTACCACTGAGAAAAGCCTGACTCCTTGGCAGCCCTCCTTCAGATACTTACAGGCATTGATGACATCTCTCAGTTGTTTCTTCTCGAAGCTGAGCAGGCCCAGCTCCCTCAGCCTTTCCTTGTAAGAGAGATGTTCCAGTCTCTTAATCATCTTTGTCGCCCTCCACTGGACCTGCTCCAGAAGCTCCATGTCTCTTGCTCTGAGGAGCCCAGAACTAGACACAACACTGCAGGTGAGCATGCCTCACCAGGGCTGAGCAGAGGGACAGGATCACCTCCCTCAACCTGCTGTCAATGCTCTTCCTAATGTATCCCAGAATACCATTGGCCTTCTTGGCCACAAGGACACACTGCTGGCTCATGGACAGCTTGCTGTCCATCAGGACCCCAGGTCCTTCTCTGCAGAGCTGCTTTCCAGCAGGTCAGCCCTCAGCCTGTACTGGTGCCTGGGGTTATTCTTCCCCAGATGCAGGACCTTTAACTTGCCTTTGTTGAATTTCAGACAGTCCTTGTCTGCCCATCTCTCCAACCTGTTTTAACAAAATCTTTTAACATAATGTTCAGAACAAATGTTTGTTTTACGATATCATCCCTGTTACTGTGTACAGAAATTCAGTAAAAGTTCAAAAGCACATAATTCCCTGCATCAAGTTCTTTTCTTTGCTGTAATCCCATTGCCCTGAGGGTTGTAAGCATACATCTGAAACCACAACCTCTGGCTCCTGCTCACTGAATAATAGTAAATATCGATGTAGCAAATTGGTCAAGTTGTTTATGTGGCAAATTTCTTGCACACTCAAAGCCTAGAAGTGTGTTCATTTACCACAGGGTGCTTGGAGTAACTTGGAACAAATTTAGCTAATTAAGTTAATACTAGAATGTATTTGTTATTATCCGAGCACTAGAGCATGAAAAATACAACTCCAGTGGGAACAGAATGGAGTGGTTTCAAGAAGTTCACAGAACAGGATATATTAGTGATAGAAGAGACTTTAAGAAATCATTTAGTCCATTTCCCTTTTCTAGTTACAGCTGTCATAACTATTGGCATGTCTGTCTAATTTGTTGGTAAAAAATCTCCAGTAATGCCAAGTGCACAGTCATATGCAAATACTATAAATATGAGAGTAGTGGAGTTTTGCTATGACACATGTTGGTCTTCGAAAACAAATAAGGTAATTGCACTTTTGTTAGCAATGGTCTGCTGGTGTTGATGATAAGAAAGTGAGAAGACAGATGGAAGCAGAGATACTGAGGCAGTCTAAATAAGAATATAATGTTCTGTCTAGAAGAGCTGTTTTTTCAGAAGTGCAGCTTTAAAAGCACTGATATGGTATGTCTGTGGTCACAGGAACTTCCTAGGGGTACCAGAGCAGTGCAACGACAAGGCTTTTTTCTGACATACCATGTAGTGCTAATGAAAAGGGGGGAAGAGGAAAAAGAATGGAAGTAGGAACATCTTTTCTCCCTTTGCTGCTCATATGTTGCTGTTGATTCTTTCTATCTACTTCTCCGCAGATACCATTTAGATGGTGAGCAGTTAATTTTGCTCAACAACAAATGCAAGCTTTTCTTATATTCTGCATCAGTTCTCATGAAAGAGAGAAGGCAGATGGGTGTGGAAACTGAAGCTCTCTACCTACAACAAAATAACCACGTACGTACACCACGGTAAGCAATTCTGTGCTTCCTGATGTGTTGGGGCAAAGAGGAGCTGAGTTTTCACTGCATTAATGTTCTGTTTTCTGTGCCATATAGGATACCTATTGCAGGTCACCATTCATTAGGAATGGGCTGGAGGCTACTAAACAGGTAACAGATAACAAGTGGACTAGTTTTTAACCCAATCAGGTTAGAAAAGTTAATGACTTTATTAAGAGGAGTGTCCTTGGTATGTGGCATCACCTTAGTGGTTTACCCTTGAAGAGGGTTATTAATACAATTCTGAAGTTGGGTTCATTTTTTCCTTCAAGGACCTTAAGCATTTTCCTTGATTTTGGCATGATTTTTTTTCATAGAATCACAGTGAGCTGGAAGAGACCTAAAAGGATCATGAGTCCATCTCCTGGCCCTACACAGGACAACCCCAAAGAATCAGACCATGTGCCTGCCTGTATTGTCCAAATGCTCCTTGAACTCTGGCAGGCTTGGTGCTCTGACCACTTCCCTGGGGAGCCTGTTCCTGTGCCCAACCACCCTCTGGCCTGTTCCTGTGCCCAACCACCCTCCCAGTATTCAACCTAAACCTCCTCTGACACAAACTCAGGCCATTCCCTTAGGTTCTGTCACCGGTCGCCACAGAAGAGAGATCAGTGCCTGCCCCTTCTCTTCCCCTCAGTCTCCTCTCCTCCAGGCTGAACAGACCAAGCGACCTCAGCCACTCCTCATATGGCTTCTTCTCTTTTTTGTGAAGTGACAATTATTTTGACTGAAATGATCAGCTCAAACTGCTTAGACATTCAAAACCCCTTTTTCAACATAAACATGTACAACCCTAATTTGTAGGAATTTACATCTTTAAAAATTATTTCAATGAAGTAAACAGAGTTCTTTAAGTAGTCTGCAAAAGTGTTGGTCTGCAGAGTTTTGCTTCATGCTATGTTGAATCTGTCCTACCTCGCAAAATATTTTGTTTCATAAATTTGCTTTCACGTATGAAATGTTCATTATAAGTCATGCTAACATAATTTAAATAAGATTAAATAATTGACATTTCTAAACCATATTGCAGACATGGAAAGAAATGCACCTGCAGTTAAGGTCACTTTAGAAATCTTTCTTTCTAATTAGCTTATGGACAGGATTTTTCCTATTGTGTGTACATGTGTGGGAATTTCATTGGGTTTTTTAAGGGTGTTGTTAATCAAATGTTCTTACCTATATTTTAATTTTTTTTCCTAGAAGTTGAGTTTACTCTCTGAGATTGGAAGGACTGTCTACTGCTCAGAGGAGATGATACCACCCATCACTGGCACATACAGCTTCCACTCCTAAGAGGGAAAGATAACAACCACTAATGATACAGACTAGTACGACAAAATTGGTGATTGAATTTGTGCCTTGAAACTAGGCTACACCTTAGGAGTGAGTCTTCTCGTGGGGTTTCTCTGAGTGCAGATATATATCATGCTCTTACTCATGGCTCAGAACCAGAATCAACTTTTTTGGTTTTTGTCCCTTTTGTCCAGGCAGAGCTGGCACACCAGGCTTGTCCGTGACATTAACCCTCTAAGTCCTATTTCAGGAAGATTGCTGCACTGCAGCCTTCTGCAAAGGGGGAAATGCAGGCCAGAGAGTCAGGAGACAATATTATTAGCTTCATGCAAAGCTGTTTAGGTGGGGATTTTTGTAAGTACAGACTGGATAACTTGGTGTGACATGAGCAGAATATAACTTTTGATGCAACATCAGGAGAACTGTGAAGAGAAGGAAGGAAAACCTGTTTTATCTTAAGTAGAGAGATGACAGCATAACATCCCAATGCAATGACAGCAGAGGAATGGTTTGCTGTTAAGTGAGAGTTTGTGCTGACAAACAGCTGGGCTGTAGGGCTGTGGGTGATTAAGTAATAATGCATGGTGATAGGATTGTATAACGGAACAAAACAAATGAAGCGCCGTGTACAAGATGAATACTGTGAGAATATAACAGGAAAGAAAGTAATACCAGATATTGGGAATCAAGTTAGCAGCCTTTTTCTATATTTAGAATCCACTAAGATGAGTAAGCACTGAATTTGTGATACAAAGTCCATGAAAAGCCCAAAAGCCAGAACAGCATATAAGAAAGTCTGTGCTATACTGTGCAAGGTTCAGTAAGTGCTTGGCTCTTCTCAGCTGGCTGTTTAAGTTATGGTAACATGCTGAATGAGACTGGATAAAGCTATACATTCAGTCACAGTAGGGCTGTGAACTAATTCCAAGTGCAGTGTCACTCTCCTTGCAGTGTTGTGCACCCTGGTCTCTCTGTTCTTGTCAGAGGGTAGGCTCTCAGTCAACATTTAGTCCATACCCTGTGAGTTTTAGCTGCATGTTGTGAGGAAACATGCAAGCTTCCAAATTAGTACAAGTGAGGGTCTGGCAGCTAGTCCATCACTCGTTTCTAACACCTCATTTTTGAATCTATTATGAAGAATTTCAAGATAGGCATCTGTGGTTTAGGCCTGTCTTTGGACAGGAAGAGAGGAACTGTATGACCATCTGAGCTCCCTGTCAGCTCTGTGGTCTGTCCCACCACCATACTAGATGCACTGCAGTTGGAAGGCACAGGGATGTGAGGAATCCTGCCTAGCTCTTCCTGATTTCTTCTGCAGCAGACAACAATCAAGCAGTATTATTATTTGAAAGCAAACTCCACGTGTATGTAGGTTTGGTGAGACTTCCTGCTGACACAATATTCATTGCAAAGTAGCCTTCCATTACAGTTTGGCACTGCAAAGTCCAAATTAGATAGTATTGCAGTTCTCTTGAGATGGCTGTGAATGAGGGTTTGTACGAAGATGACATTTGCAATATAGTGTTAGCTTTGGCTACTTTGCCCCTCCTGCACTGAATTCCAAACCAGATACAAATATAGGAAGAGATATGATTGCTGAAGAGAACTGGAAGGACTTTCCCGTGTATGACTGTCAATTCTGGGAACAGAAAACAGCATGAGGGTTAATTATTTTTTCAGTGTTTTGAACTAAAGTTATGCATGGGTTTGGAGACTTTTTAACACTAGGATGTTTTGTGTGCTGTTCAGTGTGAATGAATGCAATTAAATAGTCCACAAAATTCAGCAAAAACTAAAATTTATTTTCACATGGAGCCCCAAAGCCAATGGTATACTGTAATTTTAAACACTGAGTAACTGTTAATATATTATAGTGACAACTATCAGAATATCTACAAAGCTAATGGAAAAATAAGAGAAAGGTGACACTGTCAAAGTTTGCTTATTTCTTGAAGTGGCTCATTGTGGATCATTGCACGCAGTGCACAGAAAAATGCATAACATATTTGGCACGTTGGGTCACTTCCACACCCACACTCTTGCAAGAGCGTGTGGGATTTGAAAGGAGGCTGGAGCCAGGTGAAAAAAGGCTGGGTATTTTTGTGCTTTCAGTCGCAGTGTAGATAGAGTGCTTTTTGTTAGTGTGGACATCCACAGAAAAGGGAACCAGGCCATATAGGTAACTAAAATCAGGGCATTTCTTGACTTCTTAAGGCTTAAGATTAATACCTCAAAACTCTTTTGATGTAAGGTTTTGGTGTGTTTTCTGTATTATAGCATTCTATTGCTGAACTGGTCCAGCATGTCTCTACAAAAAGACATGTGGAAACCATCTTTAGAGACAAAACAGAATCACAGAATATGCTGCATTGGAAGGGACAAAGATCATGGAGTCCAACCCTTAACACTGTACAGAATAGCAACACGCTGCACTGTGTCACTCTAACACTGCTTTCAACTATTCGCTGTCAATACATTTGAAGTTCTGCCTTTATCACTAATTGTAGTACAAAATTGTCTGGAACATGACAGTTAACTAAATTCTTTATCTTTGTGCTGATTAGCACAAAAGCAGAGCAATAGCAAAGCCCTTAGTCATGTATTCTGTACCTCAGGACTTTTAATTCACAATATTCATAATCCATGTTGCAAAATATAACCCTCCAAATTACAATACTGCCATATTTTCTCATGTATTATAAAAAAAATCATTAACATTTAACTGTACATATGAGCAGTGTATGATAGGAAAGACAGTCAGAGCAGGTGACAAGTCTGTTCAGCTCAGTGCAAAGTTACTCATTACTGTGGGAAGCTGTATTCAAGCAGCCTGGCATCAACAAAGCACCTGGTCTCAACTTTTCTGTTTTCCAGAAATGCCTGACAGTGCTACCAGCCTGAACTTAGTTATTTCCTGACTTTTGAAGGCTTGACTCAATGACCTACCATACTTTGTTTTTTATAGCTATGTGTGTAATGTCATGCCACTTCAAAATGGTGCCTGAAGGCTGGGAAGAAAAGCCAGTTCTTGTTCAGACATTTGTTTCTTTGAAAAGTTTTGTTGTACAACTGGTTTCTTAAGTAAAATTTCATAAAAGCTCGATGCCCATAAGAAAAATGTGCTTTCTCAAATTATTATAATGAAATGCTGTACTGTCATTCAGTGGTATACAATCTCAAAGACTAGTACACTATCTTAATTTCATTGCCTCAAGGAATCCCTATATAATAGAGTCTTCATTGAACCTGACATAAGTGAGGTGTAATTTCTGAAATGAAAGGAGTGGGATGATAGATCAGGCATGGCCTAGGAATTCACTTGTGGACTGTAGGTGGTACATAAGATGCCTAATTCTGGTCTGCCTGCACTGTAGATCTTATTGTCTCCCAGCAGCATTCCTCTGCCTTTCCTGCCCAGCTGATGGAAAGACAGAGTAATAGCTTTGGTATAAGACACTGAGAGGTACTACTATCACTTGGGACCCTCAGAGTTTGTGGAGATTATTTGCACCTTGCCTAGAGCTCACTCCTATTATTTTGTTCTGCAAGTGTGACTTCAAAGCCACTTGCCTAGTCCCAGAGTTTGTTGCAAAGTTGCAGCACCAACCCTGTGTTGTGCTGTCTCTGAAGGCAACACAGCATTTCTTACTCACTGCAGTGAGGTTGATGTTGACCTTTATGAACATGACCACCTTTCATGGTGCACAAAAGAAAAAGAACTGAAGAATGATCTTCATAAAGAAATCAACATTTTAAGCTCTCCTGAGACAGCAGGTTTTGAAAACTGTATTACTATGCACATAGTAAATTGCAGGGGCTGACTGGGTGTTGCCCACAAGGTAGTGCAACAGTTGCCTGCCACAATACACAGCTGAAGATGGAAAGTGTAAACAGCCTCATTAAGAAAAGCTGGTCACTGACTAAAAATGTTTGCTGCAGGAATGAGATATTTTTCAAGCACTTCTTGTACTCTTAACCCAGAATAAGTGCATGAAGAGATGAATCCAGTCTTGGTACTGGATCACCAGTCCAGTGGTCTCAGGAAATGTCCCCAGAAAGAACTACTACTAGGTAGTCCAACCTACATTTCTGTTCAGGTAGGTATACACAGTACTGCATTGCTGAACAGGGAAAGTGACAATGTTACTCAGTCATTTTGTTTGTTTGTTTTCCTTTCATCTGCTTTTGACAATATAGGTCTCTCTTTCTGTTTCCCCTGTATAACCTGACATACTCTGAATCACAACAGGAGCACTTGAAACAAACAATGTTTGTAATGTACATGTATAAAAGGGATTCTTGGCCCTTTCATATCACACTTTTCACATCCTTTATTGCTAAGAAATCTAATATTACTTCTGGGAAGACAGGAAATATTTACACTGAACCTCTGCAATTTGCTGCAGGTCTCTGGGTGAGGTACAATCTGGTTTAGCCATTTGAGGTAGGGACTCACATCTGCAAATGACTAGTTTTAAAATGCTATTGCCAGACATCTGCAAGCAGTATGATTAGACAAGTGCCTTAATTCCTTTACTTAGCGTGCAGCTGGTGAAGAAATATTGTGGGTTTTTTTAAGAATTACACATAAGAGGCACCTTTGTAAGAGAGCGTGCTATGAGTTAGAGAATTTGTACTCCCTGTCACAAGTAGTTATTATAGAGCACATCTTTGAAGCAAAATGGGATGCTGATATGAGGTAGACAGGATTGCTGCAGGTGACTTTTACCCTCCCATTTAAAGACACGTACATTATCAATTAAAATAGCAGAAGTCAACCAGACTCAAACCCCCTGATTCCTCCCTGCTTGGGAAATTGACTGGGAAAGGGAGAGAGGAAGAGACTTTTATATTTGTGCTGCCACGGTGTCATGATAGAAATTGAAGGAAGAAAGTGCGTCACACTCAGAAAGTACTTTTCATTCACTGCATTTTTGCTTCGTTGTAGCTAGCCCTGGTGTCACAACTAACCCCATTCTGTTTGTGAAGCCTGCAGCAACCAGCCAACCTAATGTATGAGATTGTTTCCTGGTTCTAGAGTTGCTGCAAGTTGCGGGACAGCTGTGAATACCTTGTTTCTCCCTCTGTCACATATCTTTTTCCCAGAAAGCAAAGAAGGAGCCACAGCAACATGGCTGTTGGATGTCCATTGGCACTGCTGCAAAGAGCAGTTGGCACCACTAGCCTGCCTCCCTGCTTGTGCTTCTTTCACATACTGAATTACAGGAGGTTCCCTCTGAACACGAGGAAACACTTTTTTACTGTAAGGATGACTGAGCCCTCACTCTATAATTCTTAGCTTACAGCTGTCCTCTTGCAGACAGGTGAGCAGATGCTTTTCTTTTAACCATTTCAGACAGAGACTTACATAGGGCATGATGTTTGCACCATCGTGGTCCCACTTCCCAGCCAACAGAGGACAGTGGAGCTGTGGGGCAATAGCCCACCAACTTCCTCGCCCTAAAATGTGAAATAGCCTGATGCCAATTAACTGTGCACCTGAACTTAATTATTAACTTGACTGTTGCATTCAAAGGAAGATTAGGAAAGCAAGGTGAAAGGAGAGCAGAAGTGTGCCAGCTCTGGAGCCAGGTGGGATCTGTGTGCAGTGAGCATCTCAAGAACTCCCTGAGCTTCAAAAGTGGACAATTGGAAGGGCCTCATGGGCACTCCAGTGCCTCTCCCTCATGCTGAAGCTCACACTCCACACATCCATAATCTGTATTACCTCTTCTTGCCAGTCGTGTACTGCAGGATCTTCAGGTAGATATGAAGATTGCTGGTACTGTAGGCTCCTGATTTTTTCAGATGTTTAATTTCAGTGAAGCTTCTCTGGCTTTTGGCCCTTTGATCACCTTCTCTAAGTGCTTCACATGGCTCTAAAATTTAGACAAATATCTCAAGTCTTAACCATTACATTTGAGGATCAACACAATCATACGAAGACAACTGATTATAACAGCACGCCATGCAAATAGGAGGGCTGGGACACCCTTTGTGGTGTCAAAAATCTGTATGGCTGAACCTCTGTTTGAGTTCCAGTGTTCAAGGGCCTTTAGAGAACAGTTTTCAGAAGTTGCTTTCCAAAGTGCTTTCCGAGGAGAACAGTAAGAATTAAAACACTCCAGAGGGAGGGGTTTGGAAAGACTGAGGCTTATTGAGATGAATGTCATTGGATACAGTTAAAGTATGAACGAAAAAAAAGAGTTTGGAGTCAATGTAGAAGTGCAATATTTGCATTCCTGGCAACTTTGTTGGTTTTGCCTACTGAAGGTGCTGGTAGAATAGGAACCCCCCCCTTCAAATCATTTGATGAATCAGTTCTGCAGATAGGGTCCAGTTTATATCCATCTATGATCAAGTTACCCTATTTTCCTTACTTTTGTATGAGAACAAAGATAAATCTGTCACTAAAATATTCATCTTGAAGCCATATTTTAAAAAGTATTAAAAAATTAAAAACAAAACCAAGAAACTGGTTTAGATGCAAACAATAACTGCAAACTAAAACCTTGTTTAAACCAAGAAAAAATATGGTTGTACCACCAATCACCTTGTTACCAATCACTTGTATGCATTATAAAAATTCTCGCATTAGCTGGACAAATTTTTACAACAGCAATGATTTTTACAGGATGTGTATTTTGTAAATCAGCTTTGCAAACACTTCCTGAATAATAAGCCTCTGAAGTCTCTTTTGTGCTTTCTTATATTTGACATTGGTGACATCTTGTGGTAAGTTATGTCACAGTAAATAGCATCTGTTGCTTTTGCTGTCCTTGATCTCACAGACGAGCTTATTGCTGTGTGATGGAATTCTGCTATTGATAAAAAGTGTAGTGTGTAACTTCACACTAACAAGATACTACATGTTTTAATAAAATTGAACTCGAGTAAGTTAAGTGTTGAAAGAAATCTCGCTCTAGACACAGAACGGAATAAAAAAAAGGCAAACCAATTATAATTTTAACTAGTTTCTACCAGAAGGTTCATGATTCACATCTGGAAAGCTAAATTCTTCTTGCTGAAATTGGCTGCTTAATGAAGATGTGGGATAGATGGAGAAGTATATATGTAACTCTCGGATCAAGGGGACTGCAAATGTCACACTCCTAACCCTCCTCTCTTGTCTGTGTTCTGACTACAATAATATGACTTGGATATTTTGTCATCCCCAAAGTTACAGTGAAAGTCCACTATTAAACAAGAACTATTAGCATTAGTGCAGTACAAACAAATCAGCTGGTGAATCCTGTAAAAATCTTTGCCTTTTAAAACCAAAATCACCAACAAGGAAGGAAGTGTCACTGTAAGTAAGCGAGTGAGTAGGCCAGATTGTCAAGTGAAATAACTTTGCAGCTGCCTAGCATGGGCATAGTGACATGGACAGCTTTATCCAGCCCTTGCAGAAAATGTGATTAAGCTTTTTATGTTGTTCTAGACAATTTTCCCTGGCATTCTTTGTGGTTTGTTTAATGAGAGAGCTATGCTGCAGGGCTAGGAATGAAAACAGGTAGTAAGGTACCCCTCCCAGAAACAGACAAGGAAATCTGACCCTGTGAATTGCTTAATACAAAGACAAACAATGTGGTTTTGAGAAGGGTTTGTAAGAGTCCCACATATGCATTATGCTTAGCAATACATGAACTGTAATGCCTGCAACATCAACGTAGTCTTGGATTTCAGTTATGTGCTGGAATTTTAATGAGGACATGGGAGATTCCCCTTGCAAGTCACAGCCAAAGCACCCACCACAGAACCAATGCAAGTGATCAGTACTGCTGGGAATTAGCAGTCTTCCCTGGTACCAGTAGCATTATAACATTGAAGAAAGCATTGGTGCATTCAAGGCTGAAATACTATAGCCTTTTTAGTAAGAGGACTATGATATATGGAAAAAATATGATGAGCAAACACATCACCAACTCTGGGAATACCAGAAAGACTGATACACATTTGCACAAAAGCTTTTACATGATTACAAGGAAAAAAAAAAAAAGAAAAATCATGGATTTCATATATTAGAGTCTATATGTAGAAACTAACTGTCTGAACTACCCATGTTTTGTACGATCTGGTCTAGGTCTGATAGCAGAAGTAAATTACAAAATAAGGTTTCAGAGATGCTTATCTAAAATACTAACTCTGTTGAAAGCAATGGCAAAAACTCTGATAAGGATCGCTAACTGGTCTAATTCTGCTCTCTCATATAGCACTTCAAATTGGCTAAAAAGCTTTACCCTGGTTACTACTAGTACTTCACTACTCTAGAGACACTTTCAGCATGAGCATTAGGTAATTTGTAACTATATAAGAGCTAAGTTTGAAAAAAAATGGAAGTTATTTGTAATTTCTGTTAGTGAGACGTATGACTGATAGGCCTTATGGAACACAGAATCACAGAAGCGACTTCAGCAGGTTATCTGGTCTAACCCCCTGCTTCAGCAGGGTCATCTGGAGCTGGCTGCCCAGCCAGAGAGATCTGAATCTCTAAAAAAATATAACACTGAGAAAAATAAATAGTATGTGTCCATGTGTCCATGTTCAGATCTAAGGATTTCTCTTACACCAATAGATACCATAGCAGTGACTCACTCTGAGCCATACCAAAGGAAAGAAATGCCAGTAACTCAATCACCTGTGCCATGTATGAAGAACTTCTGGATTTACCCCAAGATGCTTCCAGTGTCAGAGCAGCTGAAAACAAAAAGTAAGTTATGGAAACTTTTTTATATTAAATGTTTGACAAGTTACGAAGATTTTCATACAGATCTGCTGGGAAAATGACCATTAGGTGTAAGACTGTCTCTGGCAAAGAAGTGGATGGAAAATTGGACATGACATGCCAGCGTGCACTCACAGTCTAGAAAGCCAACTGTATCCTGGGCTGCATCAAAAACAGGGTGGCCAGCAGGTCAAGGGAGATGATTCTGCCCCTCTACTCCACTCTCACGAGGCCCCACCTGGAGTGCTACATCCTTATCTGGTGTCCCTAACACCTAAGACCTAAGACCAAGACCTTTTGGAGAAAGTCCAGAACGATGCTGAAGAAAAGTCATCAGCATTTAGAGAAGGCTTTACTGCTGTCTCACAGGTAGCTTGAAGTAGCAGAGAACCACCTTCTGTGAAAACACTGTTTTGAAACAACTACAGATACACTATATAAATATGATCAAGGCATGGCTATGGCATTTTTGGAATGAATAACATGGAAAGGATAACTTCCCTGGATCTGCTGTCTCTGTCCTTGCCACTGCAGCCAAGCATGCGGCCAGGCTTCTTTGCTGCAATACTGCAGTACTGATCATAGAATCATTAAGGTTGGAAAAGGCCTCCAAGATCATCAAGTCCAAGCTTTGACTAAATACCACCATGCCTATTAAACCATAGTGTGAAGCCACGTCTGCTCAGTTTCTGAACACTTCCAGGGATGGTGACTCTACCACTTCCCTGGGCAGCCTGTTCCAATGCTTAACCACTCTGTCAGTGAAGTTTTCCTAATATCCAATCTGAACCTCCCTTGGCACAACTTGAGGCCACTTCCCCTTCCTGGGGAAAGAGACTGACCCACAGTTTGCCACAACCTGCCCTCAGGTAGTTGTAGAGAGTGGTAAGGTCCCCACTGAGCCTCCTTTCCTCCAGGCTAAACAACTACAGCTCCCTCACCTGCTCCTCACAGGACCTGTACTCCAGATCCTTCAGCTCTTGGAGTGAGCCTTCTTGGAGCGAGCAGCCCAAAACTGAACACAGGATTCCAGGTATGTCCCCACCAGTGCCAAGTACAGGGGGATGATCCCTTCCTCCCTAGTCCTGCTGGCCACACTATTGCTGGTACAAGCCAGGATGCCACTGGCCTTCTTGGCCACCTGGACACACTGCTGGCTTATGTTCAACTGCTGTGAACCAGCACTGCCAGGTCCTTTTCTGCTGGGCAGCTTTCCAGCCACTCTGCCCCCAGCCTGTAGCGCTGCCTGGGGTTGTTGTAACCTACAGGCAGGACCTGGCACTTGGCCTTGTTGAACCTCACACCATTGGCCTTGACCCATTGATCCAGCCCATCTAGATCCCTCTGCAGAGCCTTCCTACCCTCAGAAGATGAACACTTCTGCACAACTTAGTGTTATCTATAAACTGACTGAGGGTGTCCTCAATCCCCTTGTCCAGATCATCAATAAAATTTTAAACAGAACTGGCCCCACTACTAAGACCTGGGGAACACCCCTGGTGACTGTCTGCCCACCAACTGGGCAGTGGAATGTATTTCTATTCACCACCACTCTCTGGGCCTGGTTATACATCCAGTTTTTTACCCAGTGAACAGTGCAGCCATCCAAGCCATGAGCAGCCAGTTTCTCCAGGAGAATGCTGTGGAAAATGGTGTTTAAGCCTTTCCAGGTAGAAACATCCATGGCCTTTCCCTCATCTACTAAGGTTGTCACCTGGTCATAGAAGACGATCAGATTGGTAAAACAGTACCTGCCTCTCAAAAACCCCTGCTGTCTGGGCCTGATCCCTTAATTGTCCTGCACATGCTGCTGATTGGTCCTAAGGCTGTACTGCTGTAGTCAGTCAGGGGTAGTCGTGAAAAGTAATAATTTACTGCAGTTTTTCTGGATCAGTGAGGAGAACAAATCTTGAACTAGTCAGAGATTTTACTTAAGAACACAGTTGGAAATAATTTTGTCTGTTTGATTCAGAAACTGGGACTGGGACTGAAAGTCTGTGAAGCCATAACTTGATGTTTTCACCTTTTACTTTTTTCACCTTTTGGTTTTTCACCTTTTGCTTTTACCTGAAGGAACAGGTAGACAATGTTGCTCCATTAAAAATGTTCAAGAGGCCAGAGATCAAACTATTCTTTATCCTGCACAAACAATCTCTGTCTTGCAGCACAGTTATTAAAGAAATAATCCCAATAGCCACAATGAAATAGACGTTCTATGGTTCGTGGTTGTATCTCTCTGTAATAGATGAGCCAGATTCTGGTTACTAAAGGATCTCTGCATGCTGTAAACCTTGAAAACTAGTAAAACAGGTGGTTTCACAGAAATTACCTTTCAGAAACCTAATCATATTTACAAATGGTACTGACATGTTTAAAGGCTACAGGGACCAGTGGCGAGGTCTCTACCACACTGGCATAGCAGAACTTTCAGGCACTCCAGATACCATGGACTGAAGGCCAGTGGTTTCTTATCTTAGTACGGAGAATGCTGGAGAAGCTGCAGCAGTGTCCAGTATGATTATGACTTCCCACAAAACGAATCTGGAGCATGAATGGACCCTGTCTCAGGTCTGTCCTACAGAGGTCACTGCAAACCCACTTCTGAGACAACTGCAATGCTGTTTTGTGATATCATCACACTAACACTGAATGCAGGCTTAAGTCTCTCTGTCTATAAACAGTGCTTATTTATACGTTGTACCTGTTTGCACAGTGACAAATAAAAATGTTACGTCTCCTTCACAGACAGATTCAATATAACTAAGAGCAAGACATTAGCAAACACTGTGTTCTGACTTAACTTCTCTGAGCCAGGAAAAAGTAATAATTAGGACTCCAGCTCATTCTGGTTTTCAAAGATGGACTCTGAACTCTAAGTTAGAATAACACTTGCAGTGTTGAATATCTGATTTTCTCCTACCTTAAGTGGGTCTGCAATTTCACAGATGTCTGTGACATTGTTTCTGTGATTTTTAGTGAAAGTTTTTTATTGTTTGTTAATACTAAAGAGTGGTGAAATAATGTGTTTTAAATTAGAAAAAATGCTAATAGTACCTTTGAAAAACCAGTTTCAACATTTGGATTGAACTTCAGATTGCATTTTAGTGAAAAGTTCTGTCAGATGCTTCAATTAATGGCAATGTGATTATATTTAATAACAGGTTTATTTTTTGGATTACTGTTTAAGTGTTTATCTGCAGTGTTGGAGTGCAAGGGGTGAAAGAAGAGATGGTGATTCTTTTCTCCTGACACAGTTTTAGGAACAGGGTTTCCAAACCAATGAAATAAGCTTTAGGAAAAAGTTCAGTTCATGCTTCTGTCTACATCCCACATTAGTCCTTTTTAAATTTACACTAAAGGAGCACAAGCAGGCTCACAGCTGGATTAGGACCTCGCAGTGTTTGATTTAGACCTTGATTCATGAACTGATGAAGTCCCAGCTTTGGCTGCAGTGGAGTTCTGCAGCCAGTGCTTGGAGAGACTGTGTGCACAGTGTTTTCCCATGGGCTTAGATTTTATACTCCCCAGTCCTGGGATTAGAACTTCACCACCTCTCAGGGTGACCCTGCTCAAAGTCTAGATGTGGTAAAACGTAGTCCTGCCTCAAAGAGCCTAGAGTCTAGATAGACGAGTTGAATCATGGCACTGTGATTTCCTTGTGGGGATGTGAGGCACGAAGTTTCAGAGGCCTGCTCAAGAATAGTCAAAAAATGTGAAGTTGTCCCCTTGGTTGTTTCTGCTTCCTTCTGGATGTGATTTCTTTTTTATTCTGGCCCTCTGAAGATGCCACAGACCTCAGTCTGGGATGAAATCCAGGCTTTCTGTAACGTAAAGTAAAATGTGTTAAGGAACTGAGTTGTTTAATTATCTACTTGAGGGCAGGGATGCCATCCAGAGGGACCTGAACAGGCTTGAGAGATGGGCCTGTGTGAACATCATGAAGCTCAACAAGGCCAAGTGCAAGATTCTGCACCTGAGACAGGGCAATCTCAGACATGGATACAGGCTGGGGGTGAGTGGATTGAGAGCAGCCATGCCGAAAAGGCTTGGGCATAGAGGTGGGTGAAAAATTGGACATGACATGTCATTGTGCACTTACAGTCTAGACAGGCTGAGAGAGTTGGGCATGTTCAGCCTGGAGAAGAGAAGGCTCCAGGGAGACCTCACTGGGGCTTTTCAATATATAAAGGAGCCTTCTTAGAAAAATTGAGAGAGACATTTTACCAGGGCCTATAGTGATAGGACAAAAGGACATGGTTTTAAACTGAAATAGGGCAGACTTAGCTTGGGTATAAGGATAAAACCTTTTACAATGTGGGTGGTGAGACGCTGGAACAGGTTGCTCAGAGAAATTGTGGATACCCCATCATTGGTAGTGTCCGAGGCAAGGTTTCACAGCCTGATCTAGTGAAAGATGTCCCTGCCCTTGGCAAGGACCTTGGAAAACATGATCTTTAAAGGTCCCCTCCAACCAAAATCATCTGTGATTCTATTTTTGTAGGCTATAAACACCAGTTGGGTTTTTTTATTTGCTTTAAAGTATGTAAAAAGCCCTGAATGTATAGTGAAATGCAGACTCTTGACAAAAATCTTGTTATGATCTTTATAATAAAGAAAGATGATTTGGGAGTCAGCCATGCTTAAATATCAGGCAAAAATAAATTCATGGATTTTATGACTGTTATTTGAGCTATAAGCATCCTCTTTTGGCAAAACAGTAAAGGGTATGTAGTAAGAAGCAGACTAATCTCAGAGAGAAGCTATAACACCCGCTCTGTCTTGAGCTGAATAATCATAGGAACCTAAGAAATCAGTTAATGATCTTACTATGCCCTGTAACAGAAATGGTCTTAGGAACTGTGATTATAACATGGCAATTAAAGACACAGGTGGCTGGGTTTTTTTTCCATGGAGTTTATATTACTGATTTATTTGTTTAGCCTGCAAGATTCACTATTGAACTTTAATAGTTGGACAACATCCAAAAACCTCATCCAGAGCAGAAAGGAGAATAAAATTTCATTCTGTTAAGCCCTGAGGTGGTTGTGGTCTTTCAAGGTACAGGTTTTGAGGAGCTCCAGTAAGACCTGATTAAAAAACTGTGATGCCAAGCTCTCAGTAAATAAGACCCAGTGCCTCATTCTCATGGTTGGGTGGCCTTTTCTTATCATCTTTCTTTCACAATACTATCAGATCCTGTAGGACAGTCCTGGTTGGGCAAATATATTCTATGGAGGCAGTAACTCAAAACAGTACAAAAACAACTGGCAAAGCAGAGAGGCTGGCTGAAGAGGCAGTCGGCAGTTCTCCCTCTCCCAGACACTGTAACAGCAAACCAAGAAGCACCTATGAATGTATTCATGGCACAGCAATGCAAGTTAATAAACATCTACTTTAGAGGTCAGGTTTTGATTTGTAGCAGTTCACAAAGGTATATGCTCTGAAAAATCGCCAGACAGCATTTCTTTTTGTATTTTCCTTCTTTTCTAGCATCTCTATCTTGTGAGGTACCAAAACCCATGGCGACACTCTGCTAAACATTTAAAACTTGCTTAATTTTAAATATTTTTAAACTTTTCTATTGAAATCAAACCAATTCAATTACTTTCTCAAGTCCTGGAAATGTTTCCCTATCGTAGTAACATGCAATGCTGTGAAAATTCCAGAAAAAAAAATACATGAGCAATGCAACAAAAATGTTCTGAAGTACTGACAGTTGCTTCTGGCATATTTTTGGCAATATTCTGGCAATATTGTTTTATTTTAATGGGTGTAGACTTGCATTAACGGGTACAGGCTTGCATTAGACATTGATATGTCTAATGATTACTTTTGATTGGATTCTTGAGTGCATACGTGTGTACAAATATTCTCTCTAGAAACACAGTATCTCTTCTTGAAAGAAATAGCTGGTGACAAAGCTCTTGGATGCCAATAGGAAAGAAAATTATGGCACAATGTTTTTTAAAGATTGTATTTAATTTTCCTGTTTCTTGGTGGTCTTTTTCCACAATTCATGTATCTCCAGGCTATCCAATATTTTATGTTGGCAGAGTTGTCAGGAAAAAAAAGAACAGTTTTAGCACGTATGACACTTGATTTAACTTAAGTAGAGGCTATAGGAGTCTTGTCTAACTGCAAGTAGAGAAATACTGTTTCAGGAAGCATATTCAATGGTGCAGAAGCAGAAAACATGAGAAACAAATTCTGACAGTGAAATACATGAACCTGGGAAAAAGTTAAGACTTCCATGAGAAGGAATTGCATGTAAAATTGAACAAAAAAAAGAGTAGCATCAAATTACTTGCAGGTTATTTTTAAATTGCACATCTTCCCATAGTGGCAATATGCTAAAACAATGAAAAGAAGGGAGTCTGGGTACATACTACAAAGTACAACGTCAACATACCTTTTACTTGGGCTTTATGGAGAGAATTATTGCCTCTTTCCAGGTAATGGGCTTCCCACAGCAATAGCAGATAACCATGTTTTAGGGTGAACTGTTCAATATCTGACTGATCAAGGACCTACTTTTTAGTGTGTTTTCCACCAGTGTTTTCTGAACTAAATTTGTTTCTTGGGTAGAAATCCTAAGGTACTATAGTGAAGAAAGCTAACTACATACAAGTAGGTATTTATTACGGGGTATGAAGTAAAATTTGACATTAAAAGTAAGTGTTAAAGGGAGTAAGTACAGAAACAAGAGTAGGAGAAAAATAGCAGTGGTATGTGCATACCACAGAAGTGATTAATAAAATGCTTACTCTCCCAAACAAGAAAAGTGAGTTTCAACATTGCACTTATCTGTTGTTCAATCTTAAATTGCTGGGGCCTACAAAGAAATAATTATTAATATCAGAAGATCTTACCGTAGGACAAACAGTAGTTCCACTTTATCACAGCATTTTCTTCTAAGGTTTCTAAGTGGACTGTGGGAAATTTCCTTCTTTTCTTCTTGCTTCACCCTCAGCATCCTAGCTATAATGCTATTTCTAGTAGTGTCAGTCATCAGTAGACACTTGGGAATGGAATGGACATTATGGTAGCCTGAAATCTCTTATAGTCTCTGCGTGGAAATTAGACATGTTTGGTTCAGTATACTTCGGTTCATATCAAACTCAATTTGACTTCAAATTCTGTTCAAGCATGAAGACAGTTCCCAAGCAACTGTGGTCCCCCTGTTTTGTTCACCTGTTTGTTGATATATGTGATGTTCACACGTTGTGGCATGAACCCTAGGCTAGATATGAAGTAACTAGCAAAAAGTGTCAGTTAAGTATTAACTATCAATATCTGACTGTGTTAGCTAAACTGGATTGCTGATATTGTCTTCTCACTGATTACATTTTTATGAGAGTTGGAAAACTTATTCTACTCATCGGTCTCAGTTTCAGTTTCTTCAGGTGTATTGTAGGAACACAGAACTTTCCTGCAATAATTTTCATCTAAAAATTTTAGTTTCTGACCTTACAGATACATGGTATTGTACTGTTATAGAAAGTGACTGCATTCTTTTGTAACAGTTCTGCATTTGTGTTCATACCATATAAAACCGGTCTACATTTTAATTGAACAAATCTTGTTTTGTTTGTATAAGAATACTGGAGAATAAAACTCAATTTATTTGAGGAGGTAAGTAGCATGCCTATATTTTCTTCATATTTATTCCACTGACAGCTTTCTCTCCACCTGAGAGCTTACGTTAAAGAGTGTGAATGGAACAGCCTTTATACATCACTTCAGAGTCCAGGGTGAATCGCTGGAGCTATAAGGAGAGGAAACGATTTGTTTAAGGATGTCTAGATGCTACTAGGAGTTTTGGAGATCTTAGCAATATGGTTTTCATAGTGTTAGTTTATTGCAATGAAGACAAGAAATATATTGTCTTATCTCCCGTGTAGCAAGTAAAATGCACTACAAAAGTATTGTTCTTGAAATCTGGATATATAAATGGGAAATTGAATTACACAGAAAACAAAGCTCTGTGGCCCTGATGTGACATGATAATATCAGACAGCCCTCCTCGATCTCATATGATGAGCAGGTAAATGCAACCTGTGACCGGTCATTGGAAAGATGAAAAAAAAAGGATCTGGCCCCAGAATTCATGCCATAATACCCAATTTGTTCTAGTAAACAGAAAGAGGTATCAGCCCTGAGATGCTGGGCCATGGATGATGGGATCACACCCTTGCAGAGCTCCTTCTTGCCAAGGAGTCAGTCTAAGCTGAGATGGGAGAGGTGCAAGACTTGCTTTTGCTGCTAAACTAGGAAAATCCAATTCTATGATATTCAAATATATTGGTGTCAGTAAAAGATACCTGTTATACATTATGTTATTCAAGATGGAATTCCAGTGATTACTTTCATTTTTGTCTTATCACCTTAACTACCAAAAGTATTATTCTCAGTTACACAGTAACTAGGAAAATTGATATGAAATGGAAGATCTGAGGAAAAATTAAAGAATTAGACCAAAATGCTCAGTTAACAAGAATTTTTTTTTTAATCAGTTGCCACAAAAAAAAATTTTGAAAAAGCTTCTGCATATCTGTTTGCATCTGAGAAGTGAATGTTCAGGCTTGGGTTCCATTCTAGTCAGTACATCTGAGGCATCTAGAGGCAATCCCTTCCAGTTCTTTTAGTGTTCTCTAACCAAGTATCAATGTATTCCAGGTACTCTTGAGATTCTATGTCCTCCAGTTAAATTGCCTGCCACTGTTTCCAAGGTGTTGGGGTCAAAATATATTTTCAGTTTTGCTACAGAAATGCAACAAAAATAATTTGTCTTACAGTCTTCCTACCTAGTTTTGTCTCCTAAAAACTCAGTTCTGCTGTTACTGGTATACAGAAGAAAGAGATGAAGGAAACTTAAACCAGCTGTATCCTCAGATTATCACATTCCTTGTTAATTTGCTTTACAGTGGCTAGTATGAGGCTATGTTTTGGATTTGTGTTGAACACAAATGATAATTCAGAGATGTTTTTGTTATTGCTGAGGATTGATTGCACAGAGCCAAGGCCTTTCCCTACTGCCACACTGGTGAGGGATTTGGGCGTGCATGGGAGGTTGGGAGGAGACAAAGCTGGGACAGATGACCCAAATTGACTGAAGGGATATTCCAGACCAATGACATCATGGTCAGCATAAAAAGCTGGGGGGAAGAAGGAGGAAGGGGGAGGTTTGGAGTGATGGTGTTTGTCTTCACAAGTAACCGTTACATGTGGTGGGGCCCTGCTCTCCTGGAGATGGCTGAACACTTGTGTGCCCATGGGAAGCTGTGAATTAATTCCATGTTTTGCTCTGCTTGTATGGGCAGCTTTTGCTTTCCCTATTAAACTGTATATGTCTCCACACACAAGTTCTCTAGCTTTTACCCTTCCAAATCTCACACACCCCCCACCCCCCACACCCCCCCGGCAATCCTGCTGGTGGGAGAGCGAGTGAGAGGCTGTTTGGGGCTTGGTTGCTGGCTGGGGTTAAACCATGACATTCCCTTACTCAAAAAAGCCTCCAAAAATACCAGCAAAAAAAATAAATAGTCTCCTCTTCAGGCAATTTCTTTCTCCCCATTGAATGAGCCCTTTTCAGATGGCTTTAGCCACTGACCATCTCCTGTCAGGGCTCCCTCATAAAAATGGTCTTTCTCTAGGACAAAGGAGATGAATATTTATTTGAGCAAGTGTCTTTTCCTGCATGCCTGGGAATAACACTCCTTAGGACAACAAACCTAATGGCATAATACAACCAGAATCAGGCTAGGAAGACACTTCACAAGAACTGATGGACACAGTGTTATTGCAACAGACTTTGGGACAGAGAAAAAGAAGAAAAAGAGCACATCTTTTTCTAAAAAAAAAAAAAAAAAAGGTGGGAAAATGCTTCTGAGTTTGACAGTTTGTAAACTGAAGGCTTAATTTAACTTACCTGTAACCTCATATAGGGTTTAATTATACATTTCCTTGAGAGGTAACTAAACGTTTTTACTGAACTAAGAAAATTGAACTGGGACTGAGGTTACAAAATAAATTTTTACACTCAGGGCTTGGACATATGACAGAAGAAGTGCACAGATGTTGCCATGGATTCTGACACAGTGAACTTAACTGAAGTTTCCCGAGTCCACTACTTCCATTAGATACATGCTTTTTGAAAGGACTAAGGCATAGCCTTTTTTGAATCAGGATGAGTGTTTTGTGTGAGAAATGAGTATGGGTATGAACATGCAACGGTGTATGACAGATACGGACATGCAGTGGTGTTACCTACCAAGAAAACTTTGAATGTACTTATTTTCGATACTTTTAATATTTTGATATTAATACATATCCTGGCATATTTTGCATAAACTTCAATTGCTTCTTCAGAACATCAAAAATTAAGAATTATCTTTAGATATGAGTTGCAGTGTCTAATGTTAACTTTGTTAATATGATTGTTCTCTTTGCTTCCTGCTCAAGACTGCTCAGCAGGCACCCATGACAGCAAAAACTTACCCTGTGTGTAAAGGTTGCCTTTACCCTGTGTTTTAGATCATGTGTTTCCCAAGGTGGTACATTGCTAGGATCCATCACTTTTTTCAGTTGAAAAACTAAAAAAGGCAAATTACTTCCCATACATAAAAATGACAAAATAAAGCAAACAGATTTTTTTAATGGCTGTAAGATTTGGTTTCTGATAGCACTGGTATTTATTGAAAGCAATTTCTTTAAAGCAAACTCACAATTTATTTGGTAGATCTGAATTACAAAGAGCACTTTGACAATATATGCACTTTTTTGTTGCCTGAAACTGTATTACTCATTTTCAATTACCATGTCTATCATGTCAGTCCAGGCAGAGTCCTTGAACTTTTTAGTGATGAGTTCTGATTAAATTATAATTGCATAGAAAATTCTGGCATATGATACCAATAAAGAGACTGTAAACAAAAAACTCATTGGGCTCTCAAGTAAATTCTGTGCTTACATGTGGTAAAGATCACTTCAGTTGTCAGTTCTCTTAATATGATTTTTAAGTGAGATACAGCTTACAAATACTTCTGTTTTAAATGTGCTATACATAGTAAATTTATTTACAAGTGACTCACTGCCTAAGCGTACTTACAAAGAAAAAGACTGGAAAGCAATGTAACCTTACAAAAAAGCCTGAAGCCTCAACATCTCTGCTGTTTTCTGGGTATGTAAAAAACATACAATATCGGCTTCTTATGAACTTCACAATCACATTTATTTGATGTAATACGAGTGAATGGCAAAGGAGCTATAGCTCAGAAGAGTTTATTCGGCTAAGGATCGAGGCTAGCCTTGAGGAGCACAGTGATCTGGGCATACCAAGACGCTCTCCCCAGTCCTCAACCCTCCTCCTAACAGCTGTTGCAGCACAGCAAGGATACAGGCTCCCCTTCACCTTGCAAGAAGCATGGAGAACAGCCACAGTGCCATTGTCATTCTTGGACAACTGGGATTAACAACTTTTTTAAATGCTGGGCTGATCATGCTTGCCATGAAAGGCCTGAACCTGCTGTACTCTTGCAGTCTTTGAGTGCCCATGCATACTAGTAGGCTCCCTTGGTTGTAGACTTCCCTGCTGACAGGGTGCCCTGCCATGGAGTCTGCATGGTCATGCCAGTAGAGGAATAGGGCAATTTGCTGCTCTTAGCCTGGCTTTTCACCTGCTTTATTCACCTTCATCGTCATCTCATTTACACTCTCAATTCCCCGGTTACAGTGGAGTGGAATAAAACTGACCCAAACTGAAACAACCAGTATGTTTCAACTGCTGGGCCATGCCCTGAGTGTGTAGGAGTCTTCTCCAGCGAAATGGGTGCTCTTTGCGGCATGTACCTCTTGACTGCAATTGTTTCTGCAAGAGGCTCATCATCAGCCTGAGGCAAATATGTTCCTGTGCCTTTCTGGGTGAGTGGATGGCAGCAGCAGATCTGCCCAAATATATTCTTTCCAGTTTTATCACATTTGATAGTCCTCTGGTATATACAAATCTCCTTATAGTCGAGAAAATCTCCTATATTTACACCACAGTTTTCTAAGATGTGCTCAGGGAAGTGCCACTAGGCATACAGCCCCTTCATCTCCTTTCCACTTCCGAAGTCCTGTTCCCCTTGTTCCCCTGTACTATTACTCTGTCCTACATTTTATCGTACACTCTACAGACAGAGGTCCCATTCAGGTCCCCTCACAGTTTCCCTGCAATCCCCCACGCAGTCGCTTTAAAGCCCGTGTGGAGCCCCCAGATCACCTTCCGGCTAGGCTGCAGCCCCTAAAGAGCTCCTAAACATCCCCCTCCAGCCTCCGTGCGGCCCCGCTGCTCCCCCAGTCCCGTCACAGACACGCACGCAGAGACCCACATACGCACACAGACAGACACACTCCCCTCAGCGCCCTTACGGTGTCCTCCAAACACCTCCGGCCTCTGGGCGCCCTTCCGACCCCCATTACCCCCAGCGCCTTTGCAGCCCCACCCAGCTTCCCCCTAGGCATCTTCCAGCCCCTACAGAGCCAACTCGTCAAGCCCCCCCTGCGCGACCCCCNGGCCCCGCCCCCGCGCCCGTTCCGCGATGGCGGCTCCGCTCCCGGTGCCGCTCCCGGTGCCGGAGCCCCCCCCCCTTGGAAAGCCGTGCCCCGTCCGCAAACCACCTCGTCCCCGCGGTGCGAGGCGGTACGGAGGGGGGCGCTGGCGGCGGGACTCGCCGCCCCCCCGCGCGGCGGAGGCAGCGCCGCGGCAAGGGTTAACCGGGGCCGGCGGGCACATGACAGCCGCGGGCACGGCCGCCCGGGCTGCGCGGGAGCTGCGCTGCCGCCGGGAGGTGAGTGGCCCGGGGCGAGCGGCGGCTCCGCAACCCGCCGGCTGCCCGCGGGTGGGGGCGTGCGGGGCGGCGCGGCCTCTCCGCTGCCCCGCTGGCCGGAGCTGCCCCGAGCCCCGCGCCGCCCGCCCGGGCGGGGACAGGGTGAGTCGGCGGCTCACGGCCTCCGTGCCAGAGCGCGGAGGGCGGAGAAGAAGGGAAAGCAAAACAAACGCTCTCGTGGTGCAGTCATTTCGCGGTTACTCACCTCGCCGGCCGGTCCGCCGTCGAGATGAGGACGCAGCGCTGTCTGGGAGGACGGGACAGACACCCGTCCCGGAGATTTGTCATCCCGCTCGTGAATAACCGGAGATAGGTACCCACGGAGGGAGGTTATGGAGCGGAGAGCCTGCCCGCCGGCCGCCCCTCTGGCGGCGGGAGCGGAGTGGAGCGGTGAAGGGGGGCGGGAGCGGTGCGGGCGGGAAGCCGAGGTCGGCCGGGTGTGCCGGCCAGAGTGATGCGGGGCTGCCCCACCGAGGTCCGTGGCCCCGATGCCGAGGAGTGTCCCGCCCGGGTCTTCCCGTCATTTAGGCGGTGGCCCCGTTGGCACGAAACCAGACGTGTAGTGCTTGGTGAGGTGACAGCTATGTTCATCTGCTGGCTTGTATGTTGCTAGCAACTCCAGCCTCTTAAACTTAATAGACTTGAAAGTCATGGCTTTCAGCTGTGTTCTCCTTCTCTGGTTCGCTTTTGGCCCCGGTTGAAGCTGCTCATGCTTTAGCTGCGAGGTCTGTGGGGTGAGCCGTGGCGATAAGGGTGGCGGTAGGTGCCCCCGGGTCGTTGGCCGGGCAGCGTGTGGTGGCCGCCCGCACTGCCCCGCGAGTGGCGGTCACAGCGAGGGCACCAGAGCAGGGCAGGTGTCCGTGGCTCCGTGCCTCTGCCTTCGCACTGCCGCCAGCTCGCATGGAGACACTGTTGGTGTTTTCTCACGTCCTGCATGCACTGAAGGTCTCATCATTGCCGACACTGCAGTGTTAGCAATTGTGGCTGCACTCCTGTAAAGTCCGAAGTTATTATAAGCAAGGAGAACAGGGTAGCATTGTGAATAAAAGGTGCCATGGATCAGGGTTTGCAGGAGCCTTTTGCTACTAGGCAGGGATGCTGTTGGCGATTGACAGCATGTAAGAAAGTGTGCCTCAGATTCTGGTAGTCAGTGCTGCCAGATTTGTGTTGGGTTTTTTCAAGCAGCTTTTCTGAAGTTTGTAGCTAGCCCTAATGAGAATAGCGTTCCTCCTGGAAAGCTGCTGTTCTGTTACAGCAAGCACTTGCAGTAGCACAGCTCTGATGCTTAAGGTCCTAATAGAGAAGAATCTGAGGAGATCTTAATTAACATAATAAACTTGAGAAGGTTTCTCTGGCAGTATGGTAAAAATGTTCGGTCCTAGCTACACTAGAATATACATCATCCTGTCCACTGATAACGGCTCTCCTTTTGATGGCAGTTGCAGCAGTATCAGTGATTGTGCTCTCCTCTGTGTTTATACAGTCCCTCACACAAAGGCATTCCTTTCTGTGACTAATCTTCCTAGGAATTATAGTGATGCAAGTAATAAGTAATTAGTAGATTTCATTGTACTAACTCTGAGAAACTCAATCATGTTTGGGGGCTGGTTGTCTCAAGTGCTGTGGAGGACCTCCTTTAGCTATCATTCGCCTTGCTTGTTCGTGCTGTATCAAGAGGGCATAACAATCCTTGAGAACTAGAAACTTTGAGATTGTGTGACCCTTTTCTGTTTTTCCTTGGTTGACCATCTGGGCCGTAGAAGAATGTGATATTATCAGAGTATTGCAGTTTGGAGTAAAGCCCTGTGTCCAAGAATATAATTGTCAAGAAATAGATACAAATTACCTAAACAGTGGATGCAAATGTGAGATATTTATTATTCTCAACAGTGCATAAGTTCTGAGATGCTGGCAGACATGGAGGGGAAGAGATTCTCTATAAATGGAGCGAAAAGTTTATTTTTTGTTTTCAGTTTTGAAAGCACATTGTCTTCCTTTATTGCAACTGGGATTCTTAATGTACCTGTTTTTCCAAGACTAATTTCAAGTTCTTGGTTATTATTTCCTTATTAAATCTCTGTTTGGTTTTCTTTTCCAATGAGAATTTATTACCATAAATCACCACAGACCACTTTGGTCTGTGAACTAAATCCAGATAACTACAAAAACTGTAACACCAGCACTTCCTATGCATTTGTGCTCTATTTAGAAAATGAGTTGTTATGTTGATGGCTTACTACTGTGTTAGAGTGTGTCCTTCTCACAAACAGCTGTGAGACACAAAAACCTTAGGAGTCAGTGAAGCTGAGGTGAAGCATCCCTCTAGCTTTTTGTGCCTGTCCCTTCCCCTCTCCATCACACTCCTTTCCACCCAGACTGACTCATCAGGAGTGGGATGTCAGGGTAGGGAGTGGCTTCTGAGTGTTTCATCATGGTGCCACTGGCAGGTGATGCTCCAAATACCATGGCCATGCAAAGAGGGAAAGGCTGGCAGGGAAGAACAGAGCTTAAATGTAGGTAGCCTTTGGGTGGCCTTGTGATTACTCAGACTTGATAGTAAGTGAATTTTTTCCTGGAATTGTGTCAAGGAAGTTGTGGGGGAGAACATGTTGAAAGGCTTGGCTGTCCCTCATCATGATAGGGATAAGGGAAGGCACAGTCTTGGAGTGCACAGACCCAAAGAAGGGGGTTATGGTTCATGTTTTGCTTTCTGTGTTACCTGGTAGCTGTTGAAGAGGTGAGGCGTCTCCAGTGAAAGAAAAAGAAGGAAGGACTCTTTGGTGCATTGTCTTTCAGTCTTCTCCTTTGGTTTGGGATAGTGCTTGCTACCCTATATGCATAGTGCCAGTGTCTGATAACTACTTTTGTGAAAGCATCTCCTGAGCTGGATTTATTACAATTCTTTAAACTGATCTCTGCAGCAGAGTAATTCAGCTTTTGTTGAAATTAAAAAGTGTTCTACCTCTTATTTCAGCGGGTGAAGTAGTAAGACAACTCTGATTACTTTTCAAAACTGCATATATAGTAGACTATATGGCATACTGTGCTACAGGCACAGATTTGTGAATTATTTTTTTGTTTTGCTTTCTGAAGAATTAGTGTTCAGATTTTTAAGGCTTCAATTCAGCTTGAATTTAAATGTTATGACATAGCTCTCTGAAAGTGAATTTATGAATCATTGCCATGGATTTTGAGTACTTACGTTGTCATCCTGTTGTTGATGCAGAGTCATAGACCTTTGAGTAATATCAACTGGAAAAAAAAAAAAAACTTTAGGAGCAGTGGACATAAGCGTTCTTAAGTGATCTTTTAATATCTGTGGGAGCACGAAAAGGCCACTACAGTATCTACTGATGGACAGAAACATTAAAAGGTGGCAAGTACTTTTCTTTCTTTGGTAGAACAAAAGAATTTGTCTGTACAGCCATTCAGTCTTAGGATAGTATTCTTTCTTGGGTTTTTTGTTTGTTTAGTTGGGGGTTTTGTGTGCGTTTGAACTTAGTACATCAAGCTGCAATCCTATTCAGGATTACTAAGCTTATTTCTAAGTAAGCTGTATTGGGTGCTGTATTCCCACCATTTCCAAGATCACTTGGACTAGAAATGTATCATTATTATAGTTAGCTGTAATTGATAACTATTTAGGGATCTGATGGAAAAGTTATACTTTTAGAATATAATTCATGTCCAATTGGGAATTGATTAGTTGTATGTGCTTTAATGCACCACTCAGTAGTCTGATGTTTTGGTTTGAATCACCTTGGCCACTGATGTGAGAAAATCTTGGCATCATGTTGAAAATCGATGCTAAGGAAATTTAACTAATGAAAAGCCACTTAATAATAGTAAATAATATTGAAAATGCCACAAAATAATAATTTTTAAAATGCAGAAACTTCTGTTCTCCAAGGTACTTTAGTGTTATAAAGAAAGAAACCACTCATTTGCATCATAATGTAATGTTATACATTTTCACAGTAGAATCAGGAAGGAGACTAGAGGAAGAAAATGTAGAGGAATTATTTAACATGTTTCTACTTTCATAAAAAAGTTTGGTTTGTTTGTACTTGCAGGTCAATTGGTTCAAAATACAGTTTACTAGGATGGGGAAAGAAATCATGGGCTCAGAGGCCTTTCTTCAAGTGTAAAAAACACAGCACGAGCTAATGATAAAACTGAGACAATGATAGCATAGAACACTACCATTGCTTGTAAGATATAATATTACTGGAGAAGAATAGCAAAGGAGACTAACAACCCAAGTTGTATATTGACCTGGATTTTATAGGGCTGGTGTGTCTGTGTAACCTATGTAGAAAAAATTCTTCCGTTGTTTAAACTAAAGGAGCTTTTGTTGAGTAAAGCTAATGCATTTGTCATGTTATATTCTTTTCTTGATTATATTCTTACTTTGCTAGTGTAGTTAAAATTGCAGACAAGAATTACAGGTAAGAATGATTTTTATTTGTGGACAATTTATAATGACATGGTGTATACTCTTGCCAGCAGAACAATTGCCTTTTTTTAATATGTCCTTTTCTAAGGATCTAGTCACCTGTGTTAAGGCATGGTACATTCTGCTTTTAAAATAAACTCTCCTTTTCCTTGCTTGAATTGGAGAGAGTGATTTATACTTCAGCCAGGCATGAAGAAAAATAATATTACTTTTTATTAATGTGCTTTACAATTTTTATTCCCACAATATAAAAATATAACAATAAAAATAGTATGTAGAGTAAATCTTTTATGACCATTTAAGTGTGGTTAAGGCATATCTCTCTTATTTATATCAGTAGGGAGTTTGCTTTTGCCTTTGAAGATAACATGCTTAGGCCTTCCATTTTTAGTGAGTTCTTAACTGGAAAGTGTGTGTGAATATCTATGCACAGATGTCTCTAGAGACACTTAGATGGCTTTTAATCTGGAAGTGTGCTATGAATACAGGTTTGTGAAATAAACAGGTATGTTTTGTTTGAGGTTTTTGACAGTGCACAGATGGAAAAAAATTGAGACGTTTCAGAGTGATAGTAAGCAAAGAGTTAATATGAGGGTTTTACATTAAATTCAATAATGAATATACTGGTTGGAATTTTACTGGCTTCAGTGTTGAAAATCTCGTATGCTGAGTGTAAAAGTTATGGTTCAGCATTTTACTGCAGCAAGGTCATAATAATTAAAACTTTAATATATAGATGAATGAAAAACATAACTGATGCCATACTTCGGTTTTGTTTCTGTCAGCTTGTTTGTCTGAACAAGTTAATTAGGCACTGAGTGTATGATTGAACAAATTACTTAAACATGTGCTTAATGTTAAACAGATGCAACTGGTGATGAAAATTGGGCATGAGCTGTTTGGCTGAATTAGGGCTGGAGTTACCCCAACTGCATGATATCTTAGCCCAGTGATTTACGCTGACAAGTGCAGCTTTTGCCTACAAATCTTTTTTTATGTCAGGAAATGTTTAGGTCTAGTTGATTCTGCCTTGGGGTAGGTTGTGACTGAGATGATTTCTTGAACCCCTTACAGTCTTGTCTTCTAAGATTTAAATAGCAGGAAAACATAAGTGATGAAAAGTCAGGGTTTGAAAATTTTTGGTATATTTTAAAAGATGTCCTTGAAAATCTGCCACTGTATGATTACATTTCACCTGTACCATACAGATATGGTATATCTATAGGCTTATAATAATAGTCCACTTTTGAAATGATTGCAGTTGTGTTTATGAATGCTTCTGTGCTATGCTTTCTTGCAATACTTGTGAAGTGCCCCGGAGTTTGAGGGACCACAAGTCTTTTGTTTTGTGCTTCTTCAGTGCTTTTGCTTTTTCCTCTTCGTATTGTTGTATACATATCCTTTAGAATGTGAACTGCTGTTTTTCCTGTTTTGTCAGTATCTGCATGGTGCTTCCCTACTACTGTGTGTGCTTTTCAGCATGGACTGGGGAGAGGGCAAAAAAAGAGGCAGCTGTGCTCATCCTAATGACAACTCCCTGTCAGAGAGTCCTTCCAGTCCCTTGTACTTGGTCAGCATGCACCTAATTTCATGGCTGATTTAGCTAATGTGGAGGCAGTTGACCTTATTGCAAACTTCAGCTTTTGATGAGGCAGGTTTTCTCTGTGTTAGAGCTCTAAGTCATTGCTTGGCTTTGTTCTTTCTCCCCAGCAGACCATATAGAGCTTGTACTTTGTTTCTTGTAACCCGTAAAGTCACGAAGTTAACAGTCACGTGCAGTCCTCTTTCATCTATTACTGCAATATCATTTATTTTTATTTATGTATTTTTTAAGCAAGTGTAATACACAGTGGATTTCTTACTGGATTTGGATTGATATTAATCATAGCTGAGGGTCTGTGAAAACACACTGATTACATTAACTTCTTAAAAAGGAATGGGAGGTCATATAGTATGAGCCATTGGACAACAGGTATTCCTCATGGACCTGGGATGATCCATGTGGACAGCAGAACTCACCTGTCGGAATTCATGCAGGAACACCCTGCTTGTCTTCAAATAGCAGCACTGAAAGCCCAGCTATTGGAAACTTGTCTGCCAGCCTGCACTTAAAGGTGCCCGTGGGAGGAGGGCACCTCCAAGGTTGCTCCTGAGAGCAACATCAACAATACTGTTTACTTTCCTGCCCTAAGTCCCAAGAAACAAGTGGTTACGAATGAGAAGCCCTTATTACAAGTCCCACAGCCCCCAGGACTTCAGCCCCACTGTTTTTGAAGCCAAAACAGCAAGAATTTGGAGATACTTTTTCCCCATGCAGAGGTGAAGGTAAAACTCATTGTTCTATTGCCATCAGTAATAGCACAGTAGCACATCCCCAGGTGGTGTTAGTTTAAGTAGATGGAATGCTCTTCTTTACCACTCTTTCCTACAAAAGAAGAGACACTCCAACAAGATGTTTTGTTATTTTCCACAAAAGTAATTCATCATTTGATTATGCCCAGGGAATTTTTATTACAAAGCAGTTGCTCAGAATAGCTGAGTTGCCCTAAGGTTCCTTATAAACAGTGTAGTTTGTCTTTGCTTTGGTAACCTAACCTTTTGATTCAACAAATCCAGGGAGTAGTTTTATGTTTTGCAGCACAAGAATTTTGTGAGTGCTATCAGGAATACTCCTTGGATGCATGAACACAGCTTTCCACTGGTGCCTAACAGCTTCTTACTGATAAAAGCAGCAATAGTCATGGGTTTTTAGTGTGTCTAGGCTGGACAAGCTGTAGAACACTTTTGAGTATGTCTTGACGATTTGCAATTCATTTTTTGGAACCACTGTTCATGCTGTAGAAATCAATGATGCGTAACCCTCACAAAATTTGGAGGTTCTGTGGTTCTCTGTGAGTGAGTGCTTGTGCATCAGATGAGAAGGTACTGACTGTCTGCTCTTGGGTCTTAGAAGTCAAAATGGAACATTTAAGTTTACAATACTTCTTGACTCTGGTTATTCTGGAGATGGGGATATTCCTTTGGAGGAGTTTTGGTATCATCATTTCCAAACTGAACCTATGTAGACATGAGAATGTAATGTATAGAAAAGAATGAAACGGTTTAAAATACTAAAAACCCCCAAACACTTGTGTTGATATCCAAGTGAAAGTGGAGAAAAGGAGACCGATATTTCCCATTTTACTCCAAATGTATTGCTTCTCTCCATTTTCTGTTTTTCTTCACTACTTGCCTTTGACAACTTAGGAAGTCCATCCCACTTCAGCAAGGCTTGCAGGCATGAAACCAGTACCATTTCAGAACAAGTTGAAAGTTAACTTCATGGTTGAGTACTCTGCTGAGTCAGACCAGTGGTAATGCATATTCATCGAATGACCTCTGAGATCACTGATGTGTTGCTCAAAGTGGGGGCAATGGCATGTAATTCTCAGTGTATACATGAAAAGAGGTAGATCTTCACATAATAGTTTTGGAGGAACTTTTCTCTCTCTCTTTCACTACAGGTAGAGCCTGATTCCTGCTGTCTTGAAAATTACATGCCTAAAAACTGAAAATCCATGCTGAGATCTCTAAAGTAGCCTTATATAACAGCTAACCCACATACAGTATGTGTTGCAGAGCAGCATGAGAAGGTGAAGAGAGCATCAGCTAGTTCAGTGATCTATGACAAGGTGACTTGGGAATTGTCCTGTGCGGGGCCAGGTGTTGAACTTAAGGATCCTTATGGGTCCCTTCCAACTAGGCATATTCTGTGATTCTGGTTTGGGGATTTTGATCTGCTTTGCCTGATTGATCTGTTCCTAGATGCTGTCATTTCTGTCTTTCCTTCTTGGCCTGAGTAGCCCGCACATATGTAAAGTAGTCTGCTGTTTTGTGAGGTAGCTGAAGGGCTGGCGTTAAGGGCTGGCTGGTAAGCTATGTATAAACAGTGCTGATTAGGTAAGATACTGCGGACTTCAGAAATGATGGACGTCTGATTCCGTGTTTCTATGTATTTAGGTTATTAATTCCTCATGCTTCAAGATTATTAGTACCAGGACCACTTACAAAGTTGAAGATTGTGCAGGCTGGGAACATATCCACTATGGAAGAACTAAGTCTTACTTGGTCATGTCCAGTTAATTTTCTAAGACTTTGAACCTTGCTATGCTGTATAAATTATAGCATGCATGTAAATAAGACTGTAAACCTTCTAAAACTACTCATGTAGTTTATGCTTGTGCACATTTTCTGTGTTTTCTCCTTTTCTAGTGGTTGGCAAACAGAGGGAAATTCTTTTTTATAAGTACTTATTGTTAAACCTTCATCCCAAGAAGACAACAGTTTTACAGTTATCTTGGTATCTGTTACAGAGGTTTGCAGTATTCAAAGTTGTTTTTTGTTGTTTTGATTTTTTTGTTTTTTTTTGGGGGGGGGTGGTTGCTTTTTTGTTTGTTTTTACTTTAAAACACAGGGTATAGTAAAAGCACCAAGATACACCCCAAAATTGGTAAATTGGTGGTTTGGAATAGTTTCTCTGCATTCTTTCTATAATGGATAAAACAGTTAAAAAAAAACCCCACAACGAAACAAACAGGTGCTTCAGTTTGGGATAGAGGAAAGAACAGAATATTTTGGGGCAATCCAGCTGTGTGCTTTGTTTTTTACAGAGGTGATGCTGAGTGCACAAGAGAACAGTAATCTACAGTAACCACAACAGGCCCAGAGTCTTTACTTTGCTTGAAGACTATCTTTTATAATGTTACAAAGCTTTGAAAGGAGATGGTTTTTTAAGAGAAGATGCCACCCACTTATGTCACAGTTAGATAAACTGTTACGTTTCTGTGTATGGAGAAAAAAAAGCAAGTGTGAACGTGTGATGGTGTACATCTCTGACTTCAGTTACTTTATCTCCTGTGTGGTAGTGATGGTATAATATGCTTTATAATACAGTGAAAAAGTAAATAGTATAATGACGAATTTTTTTTCCAGTACAGAAAAATATGGTAGGACAGTGATTTTTTAAATTTTTTTTTTTTTTTGCTAGGTGTGTGGACTTTTGTGTACTCGTACTAGATATTTTCACATAGAAATTAGATGCAAAATGCAGGCATAAAACTACACGTATTTGTCATTGGAAATCTGTGGTCTTTCATTTTATTTGATGTTGGCATGTGGCCACTTTTTGTGAATAATTGGTTTCACACTTTTTAGATTTATTCAGGCCTAGAAAGATATCTTTACTGACAACATCTGCTGAGTTGAAAGTGAGCTAGAGAGACATAAAACAGGAATGAGCAAAATGAGGGAAAGGATGAGAACGGTAAAGGGAGACGCAAGACCATGACCTGACCTGCACTGGTCTTCAACACAGAACTCATCAATGCAAATCTTTTAACAGAACTATCCTAATGAAAAATAATATAATTTTTAAAAACCAGTTTTTTACTGAATGGTCTATGAAAAGGTAACTTTTTTTAAAGTGTGTAAATTTCAATGAGCTCAAATTAGAACTGTGATCTAAGTGTACTGATGTCCAGAAGTTACATACTCAAGGATTTAATACCAGCATATCTGCACTTTATGCACATCTGAATAGTATTTTTGTTTTCTAGAAAACCTAGTAGCTATTCTTACTGCTTTTCTCATTCATTCCTATGTCCAGACAATGGACTTGCGAGTGTGAGCTGGACCATGTTCAAGCATATCCTGAGTGTTCTCATGTCTCACGTAGTAATAAAAATCCCAAGTCTTTTTGAAAATAACACATTTTCTGAAAGGACCAATATCTTTAACACTCCTACTGTTTTTTCATACTCAGTTGATGAAAACATGTTTTCGAAGTTCATCAAGAGGTGTTAAAGATAAATGTATCTCTGGTGTTGTAGGTAGTTGCAGAAGGTGGCTGTGGGAATAGTTCATAGAATCATAGAATCATAGAATACAATCATAGAATCAACTGGGTTGGAAAAGACCTCTGAGATCATCAAGTCCAACCCTTGATCCAACACCGCTGTGGTTACTAGACCATGGCACTAAGTGCCACATCCAGTCTCATCTTGAAAACCTCCAGGGATGGTGACTCTGCCACCTCCTTGGGAAGCCCATTCCAATGTCTGATTACTCTCTCTGGAAAAATTTCTTCCTACTATCCAACCTGAACTTCCCTTGGCAGACCTTAAGATTGTGCCTTCTTGTTAGGGAGGTCACCTTCTATTTTGCCTTCAGCATTATTGCTGAACACTGCAGGAGGGAGGATCCTGCTGGGGGAGTTGGATCTTTGATCTGAATCACTGAGATCATACTTGACATGCTTATGGACCATTCATTCAAAGTTTATGAGTAGTAATATATTGTAGTCTTAAAGCAGCCTGGATTTAACTGATGGAGAATTTCTACTGTGACCGAAGGCTGTGCTGAGGTGCTGTTAGTGTCATTGATGCAGCTCCTGCACCTCCAGCCACTGTGTACCTCCATCACCTGATGGAGAGGTCCAACATGGACATGGGGCAGGGAGAGGCAGCCTGTCAGCCTGGTTTTTGGTCTTACTGTGATTGTGACTTGAACTGGTATATCTGGCAGGATTTTCAACATAGAGAGCAAGTCTCAGTCATGAGGGCTGTAGCCATCTCCATATGTCTACAGTTCTCCCTGGCAGCAGGTGACGCTACATGCATGGGGAGTTCAAGCCTTAAAACCAGTCTGGCCTTTTATTCTGCCTTGACTCTTCTAACTAAAACCAGTGTAGTCAGCACGTGAGTATGTAATGAAGACTGTGTTATAGTTGTGAAGGCTTGACTTGAAGAAGCAAATCTGGACATTTGCCCCCCAGATAGGACAGTCCAGTAAGAAATGCAGAAACTTGTGCAGATAGTCATGGACTCCTTTCGTTCTCCTTTTCCACGGCCGTTGAAAATACAGCTATCATCTTCCATTTATGAGGTTCCTGCAGTGTTAAGTTTGTTCCTTGACATGAAAGAGCATTATGTATTTTATTTTCCATTTTCTTGCAAATGTGACTGTAATTTTTTTTTTCTGATAAAATGAGTCAGTTAGCTAATGTTCATGTGTAAGATGAGTATGTTTTCTGTAAGGCTCTTACATATCCTGGAAATAGTTGACAGGCATCAAATCGTGGGATTTCATTTTATTTTCACACCAGAGACTCTGGAAGAAGAAGCGGTTCCAGTGCTGCTAAGCTGTGTGAGAACTGGTCAGGGAGGATAATTTGTCTCCTGTTGCTGAAAGAGGCTTGTTTCCCTTTCGAACAATAACCACACAGGTCTATGAGGAGTGTTATATGCTGAAGTGTTAATCAGTAAGCAGCTTGAATCACACTTGAAATCTCTTTAACACACTTAGTTTGCTCTCTAGTACTGTTGTTTTTTATGTGTCAGTTGGCGCAGTCTGAAAAAAAGATGTTCATCAGTATTCTGTGCAGTTCCTTATGCAGAAAGCCTGACTCAAGACTTACTTTCTTTTTCAGTTGATCTCTATAATCAATGGACAGCAGTTTTAAAGACTAGTTATTGATGATGTTGAAGTATAGCAAAGTAAGTGATAATGATCTTAGTTTTATCCATCGTGACACATTTTTCAGCTTTGCATATCTTTCAGTGGCCTTGATATGCTTGAAAAAAACAACACAGGATCCATCAAGGCAAGGAAATAATTCCTTACAGCTCTGGCAGTTGTTTGGGGAAATCCATTCTGAGGATGGTGAGGATTGGTCTTGGTGGATTCTTTTCTTTGGTCTAGAATTTCCTGAAAGGGCACAGGTGGGAACATGAGACTCCCTGGGTTTAAACCTGCAATTAGTTTTAGGGGCTGGATGATCAGCAGTCCTGGTGAGGCTTGAGAAGGGTCACTGTTGTTCTTGGTATGCCTTTCCTAGAATGTGTAAGAGATTTACTTTGGTTTTATGTGAAAGGTAGTGTATAGATTCCTGTTGCAAGACACTCCTTTGGAGTGCTTATTTCAAGTTAATTTCTTTTTCCTGCTATCTGTCATGTTTCAGGCATGGTTCAACTCCTGAACATAAATGATGTTCAGGCAACCTTAAAAAGAAATGATGGAAGGCAATGATTTACATTGACTATGTACTTTTACTGTCTTTCTCTTAAACATTCAGAATTATGTTTAAGAACAAAATGTTTAAGAAAATTAAAAAAGCTGGTGATGCCAAAAAGCTTGTTGGACTATGTGTTATAAAGGCCCCAGGCAACTTACAAAAATTCTCTGAGGAGTGTTAGGCTTAATGCCGAAAAGGATCTACTTTACACAACAACTGTAAAACCCCTCAAGGGTATTAGGTGTATTGCCAACACTTACCCATGCTATGTTAAGAGTACATTTTAACTTCTCTCATACCTAACTTTATACCCTTTATTCTTTGCTTTGTGTGCCTGGACAGTGAGCTTTAAAATTACTTGCAGCCATTCAAAATACAGTACAGAGAAGGGATAGATTTAAGTAAAGCTCGTATTTTTAAAAATTTCCATAGACCAAGTATTATTCTATAGACTGGGGCAAACCCATTGGAGGTGATGGGTTGTATTTATCAATAACTTTATGACACCTGTTTTCCCTGTGATGACAGCTTATTGTTGTCATTAGCATCCAAAGAGTCTCTCTAGCTGGAAGGCTGTGAAGAAAGGATAGGTAAGCTGGATGGGGAGGCTGCACCAAACTTACGAACCCATGGGCAGCCTCTGGTGGAAATCTCAGTGTGGCTTTGAATGTCCACTTCAGTAAAATTCTGAAAAGATAAAATCAGGGCAGATGTACCTTTCTGAGATGGTGACTCTTCCAGCAAAGCAGCATTTCCTTTTCTTCCTCTGTTGTCACTGATTAAAAGATGCTTATTTTTAGCATCTTAAAAATAGTTGATGAATTTTATATCTTCCAGGTCTGCAGAGAGGAAAATTCTATGCCTCAGGTCAAGTCATTAAAAACAAGAAAACCAAAACAGGCCAAACTATTATCTTTTCCCTTTTTTGAGAATTTTTAGCTTAGTGTATGATTTTTCAGTTTTATTTGATCACCAGGAGGTGGCACTAACAAAATCTGTTCTCATACAGAGAGATGTATGTTTCAGCCACCTTTTTATAGGGGAAATTTGGAATAAAAATCTAGTTGAAATATGAAAGTTCTGCAAGTTTTGTACTTGAGAATTCTTGAAAACTGCATTAAAACCACCAGTCCCTCTGGGTGAATTAAGGTTTTGATATTTTGGTATGAATATGGGTAGGTCACATAAATTTGCTGTCTCTCTATTCTTTTCATTGGCAACTTTTTGAAAAGTTATAAATGTAAAAATTAAATGGTTTGAGATCTCAACCTGAAGTGCAGTTTATTGATGTGAAATACAAAATTCAGACCTGCATGTGCACCTCCAGAGAGGAAGCAGGCTGTCTATGCATTTGCATAGAGGAGCAGGCAAAACAAAAAGCTGCCCAGTGCACAATTAAGCATAGATGTGTCCGAGTACTGAATTTTGCAGTTGGATGTGGTGTTTTGGCCTGTTGCCATTGTGTTCTTTCAGAAGTATATAGCCTTTCCTAGCAGTGCTATAACATGATCTTCACCATGGTAATGTGTTTCTTTCTTTGGTCCCCACTGCTGCAGACCTGTTAGATGATGGTGAACAGGAAGCAAACCAGCTGCTTGCTTTGCTTCAGCTGCTCTCTCTTACCACTCACCATAGGAAAACAATGAGAAGCTGTCTTCTGACATGTATTTTGTACATAAAGTGCAAAATGATCTTCTGTTTACTTTCAGGGTTCTTGCACAGCTGTAAATGTGTGGGATACTCCTGCAAGGAGCAGGGAGTTGATGTCAGGGATCCTTATAAATCCCTTCCAATTTGAGATATGCTGTGATTCTATGATTCTGTAATTCCTCCGAATTACAGAATAAATGTCGAATTGTCTGCATAAATTGTCTGAATAAATGAAGAATTGTCTGCACCAATGATCTTTTTCTTTTCTATTTTACTTAAGCATGGTCTTTCCAAAGCTAAATTTTGTAATTAGTTCTCTCTCAGATTTCAAGGAAGCTGGGGGAAATAATGCAACCTTTTTAAAGGACCGTTTTTGCTTGTTTGAACTTCGGTTTGGCTTGGACAATAAACGTCTTAACATGTACCGAACTGATCCCTAAGTGGGTTGTAAGTAGCCTGCACATGTCCCTTTGTCTATATTTCTGTTCCTCTTATCTCTTCCAGGCTAAATTTCATCTCAGGCCAGTGAGGTGTTTGCAGGCATATTACCTTATACTTCAGTTAGTGGAGCATGTCTTTCACTGCTGGTTGTAAGAGTGCACATCATTTTTTCAGCAGACTTGATATACCAGCTCAATATCTATTGAGTGCAGCAGATGGGGCACTAGGCAGGGAATACAGAGATGAAAATGGCTCAGTTGATGTTTGTTGTATTCGCATCAGTATGGCTGCATTTTATTCAGGTCTCTGCGGTGGTATTTGCTGCTGGAGCTTCTTGGACTATGGTGTCCCATTTTAGCTGTAGGTCCTCCTGTTGTCCTCTCTTGCCATTTGTCTCTCTTTGCTTGGATTCAGAGGGAAGAGGTATTTACGTTTGCCCAGTGACAGACGCAACTGCTACTGCAACGCAAGTCACAATGACGATGAAAATATAATACATAACAATGGATGTGATATGTCTAGAGGGAATAAGTAAATGGGGAGATTATTCTCTCTCAAACAAAGAAACAAACTTAACTGTGGCATTAATTGTAAGGTGCCAAAATAAATATACTGCAATGAATGCTTACTGTAGGCTTTTAAACTGTATTAATATGAACTGCGAAAGCCAAGTGTGTTTTTTATCTTACTGCTCCCCTGATAAACTTATTGTGTAAAAAGCAAAATAGTCATATTAAATGCTGTGGCTTTACCAGTGAAACTTGCTTGATGATAAAATGGTATTGTTTCTTTGTTGAAATACAGAAGTATCTTCAGTTCTGGTAGCTCTAAATGGAACTTTGATCTCTTAATTTTATCTTAAAAATTTGATCTTGCAACACCAATAAACATCATCTTAAAATAAAAATCTAGGTTATTCTTAAAGGGGGAACATTTTTTGAGACTGGGTGAACACCTACAGGAGTTTTTTGTCTCCATGTAACTGTCATATTTATGGGGGTAAGTCCAGTATTGCCATGTTATACCAATGTTTGTGAAATTCTGCGTGTGATGAGCATGGCCTTCAGCTATTTTGTAGCCAGGGGTTCTAGAAAGATTTAAGTGTCACTGAGATTTAGGTGTCACAGGGGTACATGTGCTGCTGAAGCTGAGAAACTCTTGAATTTTTTTCAGAAATTGGAAGTCAGCTCCCTGGTCCCCCAGAATGTGGGGGACCAGAAGTTCCCTCAGAAAGGGGGTATAAGGAACAGGTATAAGGAACATGGAAGGCAGGAAGAGCTGGAGCAGGAGCAGAGAATGTTTTTTTTCCTTCTCTGAACCCTTTCCCTCAGTCTTGTGACACAGGATGCAGCTTATACATAGTCCCTCTTGGAAAAAAAAAAAACGAAACCCAAAACCAAACGAAACATGTTAGGGCAATATTCTCCAATACATGAAATGGAACTTCTGATAAAAATCTCATTTCATTGGGCTTTTATGTAGTCAGTTCTACAGACACTATGTGGTTGATAAATCAGTGGTTTTAAGTGTTTTTCTCTGGGCTTTTTAGAGGAGTCTATCCCTATTTAGTCTAACCATTTAACATGTTAATAGTGTGGTGTCTGTGTGGGGGTTTAGTTGCTGGCTGGGGTTAAACCATGACATTGTGTAAGAGGTTTCAAATGATAATGAGAAAAAAAGCCTGTTTACAGTGGATTATTATGCTTTAATGAGCAGAGAGGACCATCTCCTCAGGTTTGTCAATTTAACAATGTCTGACATATTTGTCTGAGGACAGTTCCAAGCTGAGAGGTCAGTAGAAGATATATGCCTTCCCCAGCTTTAGTTATTATAACAAAGCAGTTGCTGTATAACATTTCCCTTGCAAAAACTCTGGAAAGAATTTTGACATGAGAAGTTACCCTGCAGGTGTTCATATGGAAGGCAAATAGTGTCCAAGGAACATCTCCAGGGCATGCGTCTTCTGTTGCTGCTTGGAGTGGGTGAACTTCAGCCAGTGAGAAGTTACTGGTGTCCTGGCTGACCCATGGTAGCTATGTGCAATGGTGAGGAAACTTCTGCTTTTCCCACTGCTCTTTCCCTTTGCAAATGTGTCTAAATGCCTAATGAATTTAGTCCCCTGAAATGACACCAAACCTTGTTCCAGCCCAATTTCTGTTGAAATCAGTGGTGTACCCAGAATTTCATATTTCAGCTCTGGTGAGAGATTTCTTTGCACATTGATGTAACTCATCTGCATTTTCAGGAATATTTTGCAGAGCTTCCTGCTGCTTTGCGGGAAGCTTGGTAGGGTAAAATGCTATTTCAAAAGGCATTCCTTTGTGTTCAGCAGAGGTTACTTTGACAGGCTCTGTCTTAGTAATATTTGTTTTTTAATGGAATTGAGATTAATATGAAGAAGAAAATACATTTAAACAATTGTGAGTGGGTGCAGTACTCGTTAAGTACATTCTTCTCCACTTTCACTACCTTTCAGTGTCTGCTCCTTTTTTTCCCTAAAAATAAACAAACAAACAAAAAGAAAATACAAACTGGGGAATGAGATGCTGGAAAGCAGTGTCAGGGAAAGGGACCTGGGGACCTGGTCAATGGCAAGTTGAATCTGAGTCAGCAACACCCTGCCAGCCAGGAGGGCCAACCGTGTCCTGGGGGGCATCAGGCAAAGCATTGCCAGCCGGTCGAGTGAGGGGATTGTCCCGCTCTGCTCTGCACTGGGGCGACCTCACCTTGAATATTGTGTGCAGTTTGGGGCACCACAGTATAAAAAAGATATTGAACTATTAGAGAGCATCCAAAGGAGGACAACAAAGATGATGAAGAGCCTTGAGGGGAAGCCTTATGAGGAGCAGCTGAGGTCACTTGGTGTGTTCAGCCTGGAGAAGAAGAGACTGAGGGGAGACCTCACTGCAGTCTACAACTTCCTTGTGAGGAGGGGAAGAGGAGGGACAGGCACTGATCTCTTCTCTGTAGTGACCCAAGGAAGTGGCCTGAAGTTGTGTCATGGGAGGTTTAGATTGGATAGTAGAAAAAGGTTCTTCTGCCAGAGGGTGGTTGGGTACTGGAACAGGCTTCCTAGAGAAGTGGTCACAGCACCAAGCCTGACAGATTTTAAGAAATGTTGGGATGATATTCTCAGGCACCTGGTGTGACTCTTGAGGATGGTTCTGTGCAGGGGTAAGAGTTGAACTCAACGATCCTTGTGGGTCCCTTCCAACTTGGCGTATTCTGTGATTCTGTGAAAATAAAAAAGAGAGAAGGTATTGGAAATGCTTGACCATTGCTATCTGGTCTGTATCTCATCCTCAGGTAAATAAGCTCCATCAGACTGAAATCTCTCTCCTAGTAAAGAAGCCATATTTGGGTCTCCAACAGAGCAGTGGGATAATGCTCTTTCCCTGCAGTCTCGTTGAACTGGTATTGTTTCATCTGCAGAAGAATCCAGACTCTTCCACTTTTACAAATTTTTTTAGGCTGATTCCTACCTTTCCTTTAGTAAAAATCCTTTACAGAATTGAGATTTGAAGAATTAATTACTAAAATATTAAGTAGTAGTTTAAAACTAATAGATTAAAAAACACCAGTCAATTAAAATCTGCAATGTGGCTAAAAAAACACTGACAAGTAGTAAGAGCTTGCACATTGGAAATGGCAAAATGGGAAATGGCAAGCTTTAAAATCACTTTTCCCCCAAAATGTTCTTTGCTTTTCCTGTTGGTCAAAGATAACACTAAAAATGTAATTAAATTTGACAGATGTGCTTTTTGAATCTGTGGTCCATAAGTGATTTAGCTCTGCTTAATAGTACTAAGAAGGTTTTGGGAACACCATGTCCATGCAATTTCTGATTCAGTTCTCCAGTTGTTCATGAGGGTAATAGCTGTTAATGCTGACAGAGAATGCTGGTTGACCTTTCTACAATAGACATGCCAAGCCTTAAGTAAGTTTTCTAAATTATCTTGTTATAAAAAATAGAGAACCAAGTAGAGCTAGCCTAAAAAGTGAAAGCACTGAGAAATCAAAATCTTTATTCACAGATACCCTACAATCTATAATAGAGTAGGGTCCCCTACTCTATATAGTCCTTGCTGGCAACCAGTTTGATTTTAGGTGTAGTGAAAAGACCAGCCTGGTCCTCTCCAGTCCTTTGCAAAATCTTTGTGTCTGTCCCTTCTGAGATGTGACTTTCTACCTACCCACCACCATCCTTCTTCTCCATCCTGGCACTGTACCCTGCAGTCTCTCCAGCCCTCCCTCATGCCACTAGCCTAGCAGCTTCCAAAAGCTGCCCAGCAGCTCCTCTGTTCTCCAGGAGTTATGGAGAATGGTGTACCCCTTCTAACAGTTAGTACATGCAACCAGGAGCAAACTGCCCAAGTCAAGCTGTCTCAGCTTCTTTGCATTTTCAGGAGCTGTGGGTTAGAAGGCCTTCAAACCACTGTAGGAGCTCCAAGGAAGAAGTGCTACCGTGTCATTTCCAAAAAGATGTTCCATTCAAACCCTTCATGAATGGGTTAATTCATGAAGGGTTTTGAATTCCTCTTCAGAGGGGGAATTTTTAGGCTACATTATGTTTTATTAACATTATAATGTATTCAGGTTTTGTTGATTTTGAACACCAGGAGCAATGATTTCATATGAGCTGCAATGAAATTGTACAGGTTATTCTGTGTGGGTGGTATTTACTACTGATTAGACTGAAGATGGAGATACAGCAATTAAAAGGTATTTGCTTTTCAGTATCTTCAAATCTGGGGTTTTGATGAAAAATATTTCCCTGTATTTCACCTGAACGTCTCTTTTCTTTCTTTTGCTTCTTTAATGTTACTTGAGTGAGGAGTCTTAAGTGGAGTGTTTTTAACTAGTGTTGAAAAATTTAGCCTTACTTGACAGTGAAGCGGAACAGTTTGTCTCAATCTGTCTGTTTCTGAGACTTGAGTGAGATTTGGCCACTGGTAAGCCTTTGGGGTTACCAAGAGTTTTACCATGAATGTTTTGAAAACATCCTAAATAAGTGTATTGAGCAAAAGTTTGAAGAAAAAAAAATCTCTATATACAGTTTAGTAATTTTCACTTAGTTAAAAAGAAAATAGATAGTTTTACTAAAAGGCACTTGAGAAAACCCAAAATACATTTATAATTCAGGCTTTATTCAAATACCAGTATAGTATGACAGGCAGTTTTCATCATTGCTGACATCACTTTGGCAGCTAAATATAGCTTTTAATTGTGTAACATACACTTTAACATCCTTGTTCTATCCTGAGACATTTTCAGTGTTTTTTTTCAGAGCTCAGTTCAGTTGTAGCATATTTGACCTAGATTGAACTTACATTTGTTGTATACCACTGTTTGAACATCTGTTAATAAACCTGCAGTTGGCTTTCAGGTTCCAGCTAACCAAACCATAATTGGTCTGTCAGTCAGTATTCACAAATGAATGTTCTTAAAAAAACTACTGACCCAGCACTGATGTCAATTAATTAGTGAAATGTATCTTCTAACACAATCCAGACTGTTTCTTGTGAATATTTTGATGGTTTTGGCACTAAGAGAGGACTACTTGGTTATTTATTTGCACAAGCATGTAACTAGAAAATTAGTTGGCCTTCAAATAGGAGGAAATGTTTAAAAAATCTTCTGTAATGTAAGAGAAATGCTGTTCATTTCGGGACCGCAAGATGGAAGATTTCTTTTTGTATCCTCTGTCCCCTTTCTGTCCAACCCATGGGCAGTGGGATAGTTAATGCTGCTGCCCAGACCTTTCTTTGTCCAGAGAGGTGCAAGGCTGGTGGGTTTTGCCCACTTAAACTGTACTCAGATTCCTGCTAACTTTGCTGTACCACCTGAAGTGCTTTCTATATTGACTTCTTGCTGTGTCAGTATCTTTCCCATCTTGAATATACTTTCTCAGCTATTTCCCTTCATTGGTATGAAATACAGTTACACATCTTATTTCCATGTGAAAAGCCATTTATTTTTAAATACATCATGTGTGTTCATAAGAGAAGTGGGAAACTTCTGCCACGGGTATTTATCTTTGAAAGATAAGATTTTTTTGGCCTAGTTGTCTTCTGTAAACTTTTCAAAAGCCCTGGATTGTTTTGGAACAGTAAAAACAAGCCATTAAAGAAATAATAAAGTTTAAGACTAGCAAAGCATCTGATTTTCCAACTGCAAACATTTTTTAAAATGTTTTGAATTATTGAAAGAACAAACTTATCATCAGTATTTTCAGTCATTCATACCTAACACTTGGTTCTGAAGAGTGCAGTCTGAAGTTCAGATGACTTCATTCAGATTAGTGAATTGCTGCTCCTAATGCAGTATAAGATTTAGGGTTTGATTCTTAGACTCTATTCTCATCCATTTTCCTGGTGAATAGTCTTAATTGTTTTCAGTATTTCTGCTTATTATCTATTTACATAGTAATATATCCACATATCCTAAATTTACATGCTTGTGATTAATTCAGCACGAATTCAAAATACAAGATGTAAACCTGATTTATTTCTATGAACAAGTGAGTCAGATAGTGTGGCTGTCTAACTCGTGATCAGAAAGTAGTGGCCACTTATTACTGCTGTGTGCTTGTGATAATACTCTAATCACCAAAGCAAAAAATCGCATGAGCTGCGTTTTTGTATTGCAGTAGGACATGATGCCATATTTCCCCTCTTATGTTGGAAAAACCCCAGCTTACCTCACATGAAATTACATATCTGTATTGTAATCATGTCTGTTAGCTCTTGTGGAAAACTGCTGGTTTTTTCCCCTGATCTCCAGTTTTTCTGCTTTCTCACCAGCAATTCCTGTTCAAGGTGCTCTGAGTCGTTGCTAATACTCTCTCTGCCAAAATCTGTGGCTGTTGCTGTACAAAAAATGTACAACTGCAAATTACAGATGTCTTAATTTCTGCACAGTGCCTGTGGTCATACCTCTCAATTACCTTTCATATGCCTTACATATGTGTCTTTTTATCTGAAATGGACTTGGTCTATGAATATTAATAAACACTTTTAACACGCTGCTGAGTCTTATTCAAAATTTTACAACTTGATTCTTTGCCTTAAGCTGTAATTGTTATGTGGAGGGTGAATTCCTGGCAAGGATGGGTAGTAGCACCTCTAAATTAGTGCTTGTGACCAGCATGATAACTCCGTAAAGACACAGGTTAGTACTTGTCATTTCCCCAAACAGGTAGTACCTGTCAGAAGCACCTTTGGGGAAGTGGTCCTTTAAGAGATAGAATGAAGTCAAATAAGGTGGAGTCAGTGATAAGTGTAACTCTTGCTTTTCACCTCTCAGTGATTGTGGTTTTGTTTCCAGTCCATCTTTCTATCATCCTCGTTGTGCTCTAGTTATTTCCCCATCATTGCTACCTTTTATTTTTAGACTTTTCAAAGCATGGTTGAAATCCCTTCTCAATCTCCAATTTCTTTAGAGTGATGAAGAGCTACTGTGACAACACTCATGATAAGCAACAATGTTCTAGTGTTAAAAATACACACTTTATATACAGCTACTGAAAGACACAGAGAGCTGCACTGTGAAGTATCTACAATGTGAATGACTGAAGTGTTCTTGCACAAGAAGGTAATAGTTTTGTTCTTGCAGATTTCTTTTAGTACTTTGACTTCTGGTAAGACCAATACTGATTGAAATTGCTCCTGTGTTAGAGCTGAAAGTGTGTGAACAGATACCTGTGGGAGGAACAGGGCAAAGAAAGTGTACGTGCCCCGTGTTTACTTAACCACAGTATAATTCTGCCAGCTGGACAAAGGGAATATGCTGCTAATTGCCCTGCTACAAGCCAAGTGGAACACCAAGGACCAAATCTGTGTGAATGGCATTCAGGTTACTTGAGAAGTTTTGCAAAGCTGTTCTTCCTGAAGGAGAGACCTGGGAAGCATTGTGCCTCAGAGTTCACAGGTTTCACTAGGCAGATACAATTTTGATTTACTTTCTTTTTTTTACTTCTTTTACTTCACTATTGTCTACCTTTTTCAAAACCAACACTGTAGTGTAAGTCTTGGAGTGTGTGTTGTCCTGTTGCTGGCCACTGAGAGGAGCACAGCTGTGTTAATCTGGTACTGCTTGTTTTTAAAACCTTCAGAAATGTTTTCACTTTGTCTGGTCTTGAGATCTTAATATAGTGGAGGTGAATTGAAAAGTTTACTGGCACTTTTTGAAAATCTCACTTTATGTTTACCGAAGTAGAGGCTGGGACTGAGTGCTGTGCAGGTGTAAGACAAGTTTGTACAGAAGTGCTGCTGAGAGTGGCTGTAGGTAGGGACCTGGACTGAGCAAGTTCCTTGCTGTTGTAGACATTGTGTGTCTCCAGTGGTCACATGTAGTTGAGTTCTTGCACTGCAGAGGGTAGCTGAAATCCCCTGATCTTGGTATTCTTACATTGCCAGCTGACAAACATGAGCTCAACGTGCTCGGTGTTGAGGGTGGAGGACAAGCAGGGTCTTCTCAATACCCTTGCCAGTCCCTCTTGCTTGACTGTGACAAGAAAATGCATGAGTACATTTACAGATAGCTCTGTGGTTGAAAAACGTTGATGAATGTCAAATCACTGATACCACTTGAGGCATTCAGTGCCTTCTAACTCCTTTTATGTGTAATGAGTAACTCAGCAGAATCATCAGGAAAAAATAGACTGTATCTATTTTTAGGAGAAAGATATGTTTATTACTCGCGTTTTATTGTGGTAAAAATATGTTTAGTGTGATCTTTAACTTTTTTCCTCACAGTTAATTTTTATAAAAATAAATTTGTCTTTTTTAGGGAGGTGTTGATGTATAAATAGAGTTGGGAGTGTTGAAGAATACAAGAAAAATGTATTCCTATTCTTGACTAATAAAAATGCTCTTTCAAGTGCTCCAGCAATTAGCGTACTTTTCTACAGTCATACAGTGAACATTAGAACATGGATTCTGTGCAAATAACAACAAAAAAATCATTGTTAGTCTTTCATTGTGCATTTCTTTGTATATTCAGTTTTAGGAATTCTGGTTCAAGAAAGATTGTCAATTCCTCAGTCTCTGAGGACACTGGAGAAACTGCGGTATGTTAAACCAGAAAACACCATTTCACATTGATTGGACTGAAAGAAAAAAGTTCTGCAAAACAGAACAAATAGCAGGCATGAGCAGTTTCTTTCCACATAATTGCTCTTGTGAATTCCTTCACCGTATACTAACATATAAGTTCATTAAGGCTCAAACTGAATGATTTGAATAGTTCTTTACCCACAGACCTCTAAAATGAGTCTTTTAAATTAGATACTGGAATCTTTTGCAAGGGGTTTGAACCTTGAACATAATTATAGTAATCTCATTTTTTCCTTTGCGACTACGCAGCATGTCATAGATTAACTAAGCTATTTAAAAAATGTATGGAGAAAGAAATAATTTTTAAAGAGTTGCAAACAAGAAACTAGGGGTTATTATGGTCCTAACAAACATGCTCCCAATAAAGCGTCCTTTATTATTTTTTCGAAACAGAAAACCTGGGTGTGGCTGTTGAGATTTATAGGATTTAGTTGATTATGTTAATAAAATTTATAGGTTTATTCTGATCATAGCTCTGATCCAGTCCTGTAAATATTTAGGAATTTACACACCTGTACTGATGTGAGATAGCCTATTCCCAAGGATTTATGTCGCTATACGTGGTCAAGTTGTTGGTTGTTCATTCATTTGGTTAATCACACTGTACTTTTTCAGACTAATATCACAAAGATCATGGAATCATTAGGGTTGTAAGGGACTTCTGGAGATCATCCAGTTCAACCCTCTCTGCCAAGGCAGGGTCACCTAGAGGAAGATACATAGGAACACGTCCAGGTGGGTTTTGACTGTCTCCAGAGGGGAGACGCTGTGACCTCCCTGGGCAGCCAGTTCCAGTGCTCTGCCACTCTCAATATAACGAAGTTGTTCTTCATGTGGAAGTGGAACTTCTTGTGTTTTAGTTTATGGCCATTCTCATCCTGTCACTGGGCTCCACTGAAGAGTCTGGCACCATCCCCTTGGCACCTGCCTTTGAGACATGTATTGATGAGATCTCCCGTCAGTCTTCTCTAGGCTAAACAGGGCCACAGGCTCCTGTGCTAGAACTCTTTTTCCCCTCTGAAATAGGTGAACCCTGTCAGGTGTCAGTAGATCACCCCATGGTCAAAAAACCCAAAATTTTTCTGCTTACACCAAACTTGGAGCCACCCATTGACCTGATGGATGTGCATATTCCTGTCAATGTTATTCCTTGTTATCAGAAGAGAGTAGAAGACATGGAGGAGATAAAAATGTAGTGATGAAAACTTCAGACTTTATAGATGCCTGTTGATGAATTGTTAATTTAAGAACAAAGTCAAAGATGTGGGTAGCTGTACTTTTGCCCTGTATATATATGCATTAGGTGGGGAAACATGCTTATCTATGATTAAATAAAATATGATTTTATTTCTTGTGGATTCTTAGTAGTACCCAACTATAATACCTAAAGAGAAACAATGACATCATTACTATAGCAGGTATTTGTTATGCGAGGCTATGATTGTATTGCATTTCTACTTGTCATCTGCTGTGAGATTTAAGAAAAATGACCCAAGAACATGTTTTCAAAGATCATTTTATTACAACTTTTAGGCAAAAATTAAAGATGAAACAGACTAGACTTATTTTGGACTAGAAATCAAATGGACCATTGAGTAGATAATTGGTTAGACTTAGGAGCAAAAATTCACCCTGTAATGTATGTGGGTAACGTTTAAGATATATCTGTTTGGCATTGCATAAAATGCTGCCAATATCTACTTTTCAACACCTGACTTAACAAGAATTGTAGATAGGTTTACAACCTTGTCTTAGCTGACATATTTGGAATGTCTCCTACCAATATTAGGTCCATTGAAACTGTCTCAGGATATATACCTTTGGCCTTTACACCTAGGAAACTAAGTACCAGTTGCCTTGCATGTTAGAAAGAACAGGTCAGTCTCAGTTGTTAAGTTTCTTTTCTGATCCTGAGGACAGTCAGAAAGAGCTACCAAGAGAGAGGATACCTAGCTGGTGTAGGCGTCTAGTGCTTTCATGCATTTATATAGAAGTAAAGGCAGATCTAAAGAGAGGGTCTTTGAGCAGTTGTTGAAAGTTTTATGTAAAATATAGTTACTGGCTTAAATTTCCCTGTGAACATTCATATTGTTATGAGATAGTTGTTTCTCTGGGAGTGCCTCACATCCTAGCTTTTACCACTCCTATATGAGAGAAATTGTCAGCTTAAAGCCTGTGGCTGTATCCATGGTGCAGAGCTCAAGTCCTCCTGGAGCAAGTGAGAGGACAGGCTGTGGTTGGAGTCCTCCTCTTAGCCCTGAGGGGCGAGCAATCTTTTATCCCACTGCTGCATTGGCCCACTGCCCTGATTCTGCAAAGAGGAACTACTGTCCCTCTGCCCATCTGTGTCAGGGCATCTTAGCTAAATAACTCCTTAACTCCTCCTGTACAGCAAGTCATATTGGCCTGAAAAGAGCAGTGGAAGGAATTGTAGTGCTTTAGTCAATATAATTTCTGGAAAGGGTGTGCATGAGGAAACAGGATCACCTCTGGAGTGCCAGCAACTCTTGACTCAGTTTGCAATTTTGGCTGAGCCTTCAGGATTCCTCATTGCTTGGGTTTCTCAGGCAGAAACATCCTTTAGAAAGGACATCTGCTGATTAAAAGAGCAACAACCTTTGTGTAATGAAAGCAGAAATTGACTTTCAATTATTCAGGGTGAATAGAGTGAAAGTACTCTTATTCAAAGTTGCTGTTGCCTGAAACGGATAAGACATCCGTGGTTTTAAAAACAGCGACTTTATCTCCTGAAAATGCAAGCCTTGTGAAATCCTACAGCTACATTGTTTTAATAGAAAACTGAGTGTTTAATATCTGTTCAATATTTAATTTTCCTTTTTCTTACATATTTTAAACCAAAATCACAATGGGAAAACATCCCTCTTTTCAAAATGGACTCTGATGATGGTTTTAGATGTAAATTTGAATTCTGGAGTGATGCCTGAACTCTGGACATTCACTGGGAAGTGCTTGTCCTCCCTACCCCACTGAGCTAGTTCCTTTCATTGTCTTTCCCAGAGCAGTTTTCTGACATTTCCTTTGGGTATTTTCCCTATGTAGTATACTGGATCTGTCTGGAGTCAGTTAACTTCCTTCATAGCAGCATGTATGTGCTACACTGTGCTTTGCATTTCTGACTAGACAATGTTGATAACAAAGCAGTGATAACACACCAGTGTTTTGGCTCTCAGTAAGCAGTGCTTGCACAGTGTCAAGGTTCTCTCTTCATCACCCCACAAAAAAAAAAGCCACTAGAAAGGTGATGAGCAAGAGATTGGGAGGGGACACAGCACAAACAGCTGACCCCAACGACCAAAAGGATAGTCCATACTGTATGATGTGCTCAGCAATGAAAGCTGAGGGAAAGGAGGAAGATGTAGGGCCATTTGTGGTGGTGGCATTTATCTTTCTGAGTGAGTGCTACACATACTGAGAACCTGCTGCCCAGGAAGTGGCTAGACACCTGCCTGCTGGTGTAGTGAGTACATTTTGTATTTTGCTTTGCCTCTGCACAAGGGGTTTGCTTTTTTTTATAAAACTGTCCTTCTCTTGACCCAGGAGCTTTTCTGTCTTATTTTCTTCCCCTATGCTATCTGTGCTATTGTGGGGGCAACTGGATGACCATCTCTGAGCCAGCCAGCCCGACAAGATCTGGGCAATGAAAACTCTCCCAAACCCAATACATACTCTTTCTTTTCTCATACAGACTGCCAATACATACTCTTTCTTCACTCAGCCTGCCCATGGACACTTGATTCTTGAATGTTGCATGAGGAAGAGAAGCTAGTCATTAAGAAGGAAAAATACTATAACCGTTATTCTGGTTATTGTCTTTTCTTCGACTGTAAGCACTTTAAGTCTTCTCTGTTGGCCTGTTTAGTCTTCTGGAGCCTTTTGGAGGTGGAATGAGCTTTGCATTTTTAGCATGCAGTATGCTTAATAAGTGTTTCAAAAGCAAATATGTTTTTTAATGTGAACTTTCACAAAGTGTAGAATAGAGTGTGGGTTTCAGTGATATTGAAATACAACGACATCTGATTGTAACAGGTGCTGATTTATATTCCGTTCACATTAACTTCAGGGAAATGCAGTCTCTGAGTTGAAAGGAATCATATCCCTGCACTTTATAGAAAATCACACCAGAATACTAAAAAAAATACACATTAAATTGTATGAAGAATACATAAACACTTGCATATGACAGAAGTTTGGTAAATTACCTAAGCAGCTCATAAGGCTGGGTTCTTTTTGTGAAAAATTGCTAGTGTACTTGGGATTTAACTTCACTGAAACTCAATAGGATGATAGCCTCAAAAATTACATGGTCTGTTTTGAACATTTTACTCTTACCTATTTGCACATTCTCTCTGTCAAACTAATGTAAAGATGGGTGCCACTTGATTTTTTTTTTAAGGGTATGGAGGAGAGACACACAGCTGGGATGACCAGCTTCTTAAAAAGATTTCAGTATCCATCAGGACATTTGTGTGGGTTTCCACCCTTTTACAAAGGTACTTCAGCTAAGCAGAGCATGCAAACATTTGCCTTTTTTATGCCTTTGTCTGTGAACACTTCTTTCCGCTGTTCACCGCGCCCTTGCAGACACTATTGCTTTGGGATGCCAGTGTGGTTTCCTGTGTCTTTACCTCAGACCTTAGTCAGTAGCCAACTTTGGCTGCCAAACCCTGCCAACACAGCAGCCTCCTCTTCGCAAAGTAATAGCTGTGGTTAAGACGTCATTCTCCGTAAACCAATTTTGGCAAGTATGACAGCTAAGGGCAGGAGCTGGACTTGTCTTTGGGGCCTAAGCCATTCAATTAGCCTTAATCTTCCCTCTTATTAGCTTGGCTTTGTGGAAGGTAGATGGATTCACTTTAACAAGATGAAATGAGCTTTCTTTTTGGTCTTTTCTTTTTGGTCACAACCACAAAAGACTTAGGAAATTCTGACTAATTACTATGCCTCGGGCTGATGAAAGGAATAAAGAATAAAAAATAAAATTGAAAGAAAAATGTCTAAGGCTTTGAGAAGAGTGGAAGCATGTATTGCCAATAAAGATTTTAAATACTTGTGGCTGTTTGTGTAATTTTCCCAAGGTTTGCCTCTCATTGACATGAAAAGCTGAGTTGGAAAGACAAGTAGAAGGTTTTATTTGGACCATGATGTAATGATGTTTCAGCTTTTAAGGAATTTAAGTAGGTAACAACATGAGGGATACTGATAGGGCCTCCTCCAAAAGTCAGTTTAAACAGTAAGAACTACTGTAATTTTTTTTATTGTAATGTACCTTGCTGGCCATGCATTTCATAGAAATTTCCAGAGAAGCTGTAGTATATGTGCAGGTGAATTTTAAGGAGTAATTTCTCAGTCTAGAAAATGTTGATCTAAACAGCTCTGAGGTATTCTTATATCCTGAATTGAGAAAATGCATATTCCGCATAAGTAAGTAAACCTTTCTCATAGGAAAAATGTTCTCTTAACCACAGGAGTTTCTTTTATGAGTTGCACTTGGCTTTTGGCCTCTGTATATTTTTAACTATTAGTTTCATTGATCTTTATGCTTCCTTAAGGACATAACATTCTGAATTTATGACAGAACAGTTACAACTACTGAATCCAGGGTATGTTTGAGCTGATTGCTGTGAAGGTGGAACCACAAGGCATTAGTGTGGGAACATTTTTAATTATGAAAATAACATGTGTCAAAACTATTTTCTTGACAAAGTACTTTTTTTAAGGAAAAAAAATCTTTCCATTTTATGTGGAATGAAATTTGCATAATGGTTTGATATACTGCTACTGTAGCAATTCAGACTTGGCTAGTGTCTCATAGATGTGCTTGAAATGTATATATTAGTTAACAAGATTGTCATTTGAAAAGGCAATTGTATTTTTACTGAGAAGTTTTTGAGATGGTAAAGGATATTGATATTTAATGAAGCATGAGACTTTTAAATGAACCATGAAAGCAATAGTTAAACTAATTAACTGAATATAAAGCCTTTTAGAATACATATGTTATGTGGGTTGTATGGTTGTTATTTCTGCCTGGTTAAACTGACAACTAGGATAATATTCTCACCTTCAGGAAAAACAACGTTGAATAGCATCTTGTTTTTAATGCTAGGAAAAAGAAAAACATGTTTGTACTGCTCAGAAAGTCAGGGACAATGCTGTTTCAAAAATTACCTTGTGGTGTCCTTGAACAATTGCCTTTATCTGGGAAATGTAAATGTACTGAATGTGATTGCAAGTTACTTAGACTCCTACTTCCATACTGCAAGAGCCAGTTTCTGCAGCTCTTTGCATGTTAACATTTGTCACCTGTTCTAAATTGGTATCACTATTCAGCAAGTTTGCCTTTTTTTTTTTCTCTCCTGCTTGTACATTTTGGTCTCTTAAAGGAGGAAAGATGCTTTTCTGAGAAACAGTGGTCAAATACCTTGAGTTGTCTGTAAAGATTTAGAAAGAGAATCTCACATGGGATTACAGTTTAACATTAAACAAAGGCTTTATTGCATGCTCTTTTTGCTGAACCAGTATCTGTTGCTGGATCATGGCATGCAGCGTGGCCTGGCAGTGATGTGTTATGGGGCAAAGACTGAGACCTGGCCTGTGAAAGCTCCTTGCTCCTTTCTCCTCTGCTCAGGACTCCTGCGCAGTAGGTGGCAGGTTTTACTAGGGGGATGTTGTCATACAGTGTTGGAGTTAAGGCCACATTAACCTGCTGAAAGTCAGTCTCCTTACTCTTGGTGCTCTGTTGCATCCCTGTGTCTAAGTGGGTAAAGGAGACAGAAGATCTTCCCCTTGCCCGAGGCCTGAAGGAAGAAAGGGGTCTGCTTCTTTCTTCCCATTACTCACTACCCATGCAGTCAGGCTGGCAAGAGAAACACAGGGAAGGTGTGCACAGGGAAGGCTGTCCCCGTGTTAGATAGCAGTCCAGTAAATACATCAAGAAATCAGAAATTGCTGTGCGAACAGGGGATACATTTCTGTGCTGACTTGCTTTGAGACGTGGAACAATAATATCTTGGAAGTAATGGATCTGCGTGTGCCCATAGTTACGGATAGCGAAGTTCCTGCATGGTATTTTCAAAAACACTAAGAACATTCAGATAACAGAAATTATCTGAGCCTCTTTTAATTAAAATTGAGGAACAAAAATTTCAGGAATTAATGGAAAATATGCCAAGAATGTATTTCGAACATGAAGAAAAGCACAAATGTGCAGTGAAGGTTGAACAGTGCTAGAAGTTGTAGGAGATCAAGTGTTACGGAGTCCAGAGAGTTGTTTTTTCTAAAGTGTTTTATTATTGCTTCTCCATAGTTGGCTGCATTGCAATCAGATCATATCAGCAAAGAAGTATTCCAACAAAACTGCTGGAATCAATCCACTTATTTTGCAGATGACTGCAACAGTGTTTAATGGGCAAAATGTTTCCCTATTGATTTCATTTGAGTCTTAGTTCATAATATATGAGGAAGTTTTAGCAATATTATTTTTTGGTTTGTTTCTCAAGGAATGCTACTTGTAAGTGAAATCGCAGTCTGTGCTCTCACACACATACAGATACATGCTCTGCTTTAATTTAGGTCAGATTCAGGCAGTAATTGCCCAGTGGCACTGGAACTGGAATGTATTATCTCTAATTCCAGTACAATTTTCTTCTGTTCTTTCAAATATGTGTATATTTCCATTTTGATAGTAATAATAATAATAATAATTTTCTCTCAGTTTGTACAGTACAATGGTACTTTAAGAAGGTGGCCAATACTGACACTTAAAACATGAAATTTGTTGGTTTTTTTCACCTGATATTATTCACCATTAGATTCATATAGCAGTAGATTAATATATTACATTGCTAGTGGAGTTTCTCTTGATTAATACCAGTTATTTGAGTATGAGGCTTGCACAGTGTATTAATATTTCAGAAATACAAACTAAATGGTCAAGCTAAGTTTTGTAAATAGAAACTGGTATGAGTAACTAATACTATAGAGAAGTGGTAGCATAAACCAAAGGTGTAAAGCTGTATGTTTCCTGCAATAGAAGAGCACATACCATATTATCCTAACAAGGACAAAAGCAGAAGTCATCTAATGTCACTGATAACAAATAGGAAGTTACCCATTGCAGCTAAAACATTTATATTTTAGTTCAGTTAAACATTAACTTGTCTGTGCACTAGTTAACTGATAACTTCTTACTCTTATGCAAAATAAGAAAACGAAGTAGCTTTCAAAATAGTGTTTTATTAAGTGAGAGGTCTTCCTGATATAAATCTGATTAAAAATTAGTATGAGGTATTATGGATGTCTGTAGATCTAATTGAAAATTTTTGTTTTACTGTGTATGTGTTTTCTCCTGGAAGTTTCCTGAACCTGACTGTTTCATAATATATTCTTAGTTTAGTTATTACAAGACCACTGTTTTCATTTGTTTAAATTTAGTGGTTAAAGTGTGCCATTGAAGTAGGTGATCTCATTGCTGTCTGCTCTAAACCAGCAAAGTTAATCACCTGTGAGGTATTGTTTTCACTGGTCAGTTCTGGATAATTTTTTACCTTGGTTCCAGTTGAAGGCAGACATTGTTTTTCATTGTGCTTTGTCAGTTTCTTTTGTCTCACGGTAGAGTTGCTGAAAGTACATGCTTGATTACTTCATACAATGAATGGCACATAGCATTGGAAATTAGTGCAACCTAATTTATCAAGTACACTCTGATAGTGAAGAAACTGCCTTTCCAAGATTCAAAGCATGGAGAACCTTCAAGTGCATACATAGTATTTTCTCATAATAACATGTTATCATAGAATGTTCTGTTTAGTGTATTTTCTTGAGATTATTTTTACTGATTGTAAAAATTAAGTCTCTGCAAATAGTTAAGAACATGGGAATTGCCAATGCTAGTCAGATTAATGGTCTGTCTAACTTGGTGTTCAGAGTGGATACTGCCAGAGGATTTAGAGGACTTGTTACTAGCAAAGCATTGCTAATTGTAAGTGTTAAGAAAACCATAAGCTACTATCATAACAATTAGGATCCTTATTACAGAATTTTCTCTCGAACTACAAATCCTTGATTTTTGTTTTATTTTCAAAAGAAAATAAATGCTGAGAATCACTGTTTCATTAACATGTACTGTCTGTGTGCTGTAGCGGAGTTGAGAAACTACAATATTTTGTAAGACTTGCAATAAAAATGATAATTTAACAACTTTTTGAATCATAGTTTAATAATTTACTTGTACCCTGAAAAATTCCAGATTGCATGTCATAAAAAGCTGCTCATACCTAGTGTAATTGTGATTGAATTTTTGTGTAGTTCACCTGGAAATATCAAGGTCTCCCAAAAGGATTTGGGCTCAGGGTGTGATACCAATTTGAAAAAACGCAGATTTCCAAACAGGCAAAGATTTTGTCTGATCATGTGCTCATAGAGGCAAATAACAATATTCCCCCTATTCTGTCTTTGTTTTTTAATTTGTTCTACTTAGAAGCTCCAGTTTAACCCACTTAAAGAGGGTTTCAAGGGGTCTGATATCCACTGCCCTGTGGCTAGTGTCTCTGTCTACGTAGGTGTAGTGCAATCTGCCTCTTAGATGACTGTAGAAACAATAGAAAGGTGGCCATTTAGTGTGAGGACAAAGAGACAAGTCTAGCTCTCTGGCAGTCATTAGTAATACAACTAAAATTGCTGCAGGGGAAGCCTGAAAAGTTTGGCAGGCTCAAGGCGAGAGGGATTGGGATATTACTATCAGGAAACAAGTCTTCTATGCAATTATTTGAGTTTGTTCAGTCAGCAGCTACTGCAAAACCCCTCCAACCAGTGTGACAATAACCCTGCAGATACAGTGACACACAGAAAAGATGTGTGTGGTAGCTGGTGATTGCAACATCCAGAAGATTAACTGTGTTGTGAAAAAAGATCAAATTTGGTTTGAAGAGGCCTTGCCGATTTACAGCTAATCTATGTGAAGAATACATTGACACAGTCTTGCTTACTGCTTGGTCTCTGTCCTCTTTGTATATTATTTATTGTCATACAATATGCTTTTTTAGTGTGCCCTTTTCTCCACATTTTGGTGAATAGAGTCCAAACAAACAAGACTGGAAAACAATAATAAAGGAAACATTAAAACCAAGCATTTCCAAAGCTTATAATGTGTACATTTTCTGAGTACATCAACACAGACAATCCTCTAGGGAAATTAACTTCTGCTCCTTTATTGCAATTCTTTTATTCCTAGCTGTTACTCTAACAATAACAAAAGACAAGTTTTAAGACATTTTCAATAACTTTCATACTGATTAGTTCAGTAACTGCAAAATTTATTAATATAAGAGATGTTTGAATTTGATCTGATGTTATGTATTTGGTATGTATGTAGTGTGTTTCAGAATACCGAATAATTAAAACTGGTTTTTGTTGACTATGATTTATAAATGGGAAGCATAGATTATAATTTCAAAGCTATGGTGAAGCAGTTTCATTTTTTAACTGAAGCTACTGGTCAGAATTAACAAGTTACTACTCTTGACATGGAGAAGTAGACAAAGGAATTGGTTGGTTTTCAATTAATATCTGATAAAAGAAAATGTATTTAAATTGAACTAATTTCATAATGGACTCTTCCTCCAAAAAGTATAAGAATTATATAAATTAAGAGAATCTCATCTAAAATTCTGTGTTTCTAAATTAAAGCAGTTGTATTTTTGTGAATTCTTCAAATGTCTTCAGAAGATTGCAGTGAAATATTTTTTAATTTCAAAGTTGAGTGAAGCTTAGCTATTAACCAACTACAGAGAATAAAGAGGGAAAAAAGGCAAACTGATGAATGAGGAAGTGAGTGGATTAAAATATTTCCATTAAATATTTTTCCTGTTTATACTTATTGGCTATTACTGTTATTTATTGATAAAGAGCAGCTTTGATTTATGTGTAATATATTTATTTGGAATAAAGGACTTGCTAATCAGCTGTAACTCTTCCTGTGAGCCACCTCAGGACTGATTCCATCTCCTCAGTTATTGTTGCCTTTGTTGGACTGCCTCCTGATTTGTATCTCAGTATAAAAGAAAAAAATTACTTCTCTTGCTCATTTAAAATATTAGTTTCACATATTTTTCTTAGAATCTACAGCATCATTTAAAACCCACTGATGTCCTCCCAAGAGTTTCCAGTTTATCAGCTGATGTGGATTCAGGGCATTAAGAAATTCATGGTTGTCATTTCACTGTCCTGAAATTTTTGGGTCAATGATACAGGAGACCTGTTGTGAGGGCTCCTCTGGCGCTGTGGGTATATGATTCCAAATGCTGATGTAGGATATAGTCATTCTGACAGTTCAGATTTATCCAGCGCTTTTGAACACACTTTCTGACAGCTTGCCTTTTAGCAGCAGGCTGGTGTCAGGTCAGATGTCCATGTTGCACCCCTTTGACTTTATGCAAGATCAGATGTGGTCTGTACTTTTGTAGCTGGCATTAAGTCAGTGTAAGCTTCCCATCTTGTGCTCAGACTTAACTCAGCATATGTGGGATTGTATGCTCCTGCCTGATTCAGATCAAACTAATACTGTTTAGTGACCTGCAGGGCACAGATGAGGTATTAATGATGGTCTTCTGACACATTTATGCTTTTATGAAGCAGTAGATAAAATGTTATGACTGTGTTTTGCAAAGCATCAGTCTTTTACTTTGCAGTCTCTGGTAGGAGCTGATGATTTATTTATTCATTCATGATAATCTCCCCCACGCACTTCTAAGTGGAAGAATTGGTATTTTTCCTGATAACAGCAAATGTTTGTCAGTGGTAAAAAGAAAAAAACCCTTTTCCTTCCATTTCAACCTTAGAGAAATGCCCAGGCAAGTGTTTATAAGGACTAGAGTCTTGCATTGCTTTTGTCTATCATTCCAGTAATACAGTCTCTCCAAAGTACTCCATTTCTCATTTTTCCCTTTCAGTGACTAGTGACCAGACCGTCTTTGGCCATCATCCTTACCCTAACATAACAAATTCTCGTACCTGCTCTCTTCATCCCTGAGGTGCTGTAAGTGTCAGAAATGCCTTAATGAACTTCTTTCTGCAGTTCACAACTCATTTGAGCAACCTGGAGAAAAACTTGCAGGAGTTGTGCAACCATGTCAAAAGTAGTTTTAATTTATAAGAATGGTTTGCATTGAAGTACTTTCCACTATTAGTCCCGATTTTGCTATCCTGCTTTGTGCAGTATTCTGAACACAGGGAAGCAGCTAGAAATGTGAATTGCCTAATTATTAATTTCTAGCTGTGATGAGAATTTGGTAGATACCCAACAACTTCCATATTATGACCTACATTTTAATTTTCTCATCTCAATGCATGTTAAGGAAGAGAATCTTGTAAACAACCATCTGTGACCTACATCACAACATAAAGTGCACAGAGCATTTTGTAGGTATGTCCCTGTATCGGTTTGAGTCATGGCAGCAGTGATTAAGAACAGATTGTGGCCTTCAAAGAAAATCCAGTATGCGTAATCTGTGGCCTTCAAAGAAAGTCCAGCATGCGTCTCTCTTTGATTCAGCTCAGATTCCTTTCCCTAGATCTCTGAGGGAAGCTGGGTTCCGGCTGTAACCCTCTCCTACCAGTAAAACTACGCAGTCAGCATTGTAGTTTGTGTGCATATCGATGGTCCTCTTGCTTTTTGGATGGCTGGTGTAGGAATAATGGAAGGGCTGCCTAAGGCTGTGGGGTTTTCAGGGCATGGTGGTTTTCCATCAGCGTCCTTGGGTTCTCTGTTCCTGCCTTCTTCAGAGAGAGCTGTGCTTAAGACCAGGCCTGGCCCCCCACGTGAGGGCTGCTCTACTACCCAGTGATGCCTGGTCTTTAGTTTATGTATTTTGGCACATTTTACACGTGCAAAATTTATTAATTCCCCTGTAAAATATTGCTTTTAATATTTGGAGAAGATTGCAAAATTCTTGTTTGGTTCCCAGTTTGTCCTCATCTGAGGATTCTCATCACTTTCCCAACTTTGCAAAGTGATGTGAGTTCTGTGGCCTCATCATGGGTTCACGAGAGATGAGTCCTAAAACCTGCTGTGTTTATTTTTAGGAGGTCTTGGTTACGGACATGAGCGCAAGTCCATTGGAAAAGGCAGCTACAACAATGCAGTAGTCACCAGCATTCCCATGACAGTTCAACAGTTGGGACCTCTTCCACCTTCTGCTCATCAGGTTTCAACAGCATGCAGCCAGATCAGCCCTAGCTTACAGAGGTCTATGGATGCTTCCAGCCTGAGTGCTCCTCTGTCAGATACAAGGTCCTGAGTTGCTTCTTTGTATTCAGTACTTTAAAAAGAGGGGGGGTTTAATTATTCTGTAATTAAAATGCAAACTTTCTGATTATTAAAATCAGAAAATCATGCTCTTTTATGCTGTGGGAAGTTGAATTCCATGCACTTTAATTCACAGCGATATTGTAGTTATTCAGCTATAATCATACTGTTTGGATCATTCAAATAATGGGTTAAATTTGGCCACGCGAAGTCTATGGTTGATAGGACTTTTTTGTTAGATAACGACCTTTTTATATAGTCATGTAACTAGATTTTTGTGCTATGTTGGTGTCTGTCAAGTAGCACTAAGGTCCGACAAAAAATTGGGTAAATGCTCTGCTTATGTTCCTCTCTCCTCATCAAATACCTTTCCTTTCAAATGATTTGTTTATATAATTAAGTTAATCACATCAATTAGCCCTGAAAACTTATTATTTTTCCTAGTTCTGGTGAGTAGTTTAGTAAAAACTATGGCCTCTCCCTGTAAATGTTGCCTTTTTATGTCACAACCCCCCAGATAAATATTTATTCATTAATTTTAAATGCTTAAATTTTGAAATAACGACTATGAGTATTGTCAACAAACAAGAATGAAAGAAAAACAGTTATTTGACAACCTTAATACAAATACATTAGGCATGTCCTGTGGATGTTAGTTAAACACAGAGTGAGAAAACATTCTGAATATGTTATTTCGGAAGCTGCATTCGCCATTGCCTACCGAGTTGAAACATAGCTTTGTATTTACAAAAGACCACAAGAGTCTTTATTCTCAAAACAGTTTACATTTTACTGTATTGCTTTATTACAAACTAAGGAACATTCTTGAAATAATTAAAATTGGTATTATGTAATTGAAAGTAAACTTTGCTTTACTCTAAGATAATTTTTAACATTTCTGTCACTTCAGTTGTGAAGATTGAATCCCCTGGGAAAATTTACAGAATTAATTATGCTTCTTAGGTAAACATGTCAGTAAAAGCCATCCAGTCCTAAGATGATGCCAAATGACAAATCCAAAGATATGCCTTTGAGATGGAACAAAACCGATGCTAGAAAAATATAATTAAGTAATTGTTACTTGCTTAATAAGTTTCAGTGTGCCTGCATGGTTCCAAACACTGAATGTGTGGTTGGATGTACTATGTGAGTACTGAGTTACACATTTTTGGTTTTATTGCAAAGAAACATTTACTAAGGGCAAAGTAAAGTTGAAACTCTGGCAGAATCAAGGCTCTAGTGTCCCTAGAGTATCTTTTAATGATTTATCAGTAAAGGTGTTATAAAGAAGGTTTGTCGCACAAAAAAAGTCAATTTCAGCAGTTTTGACCTCAAATTGACTATTTTGTAGGGCAAAACAAATTTAAAGTCAGATTTTAATTCACAGATTGTTGAAACAATTTGGGGCTTTTTGTTTGTTTGTAGTGTGTTGTTTTCGTTGCTTTTGTTTGTTTTTGTTTTTGTTGGGTTTTTTTGGTTGGTTGGTTGGTTGAGTTGGTGTTCTTGTTTTTTGTTTGTTTTTGGGGTTGTGTTTTGTTTTGGTTAGGGAGGTTTTTGAGGTTTTGTTTTGTTTTTTGGTTAATTTCCTTCAACTGTACACTGCTTTCTGCAAAACTAAGTTGACTCCATGATCCTTCCAGGGCAGAGTGCCTTTTCTGGACTTTATGTTTCACATACCATGAACTGTGTTCCAGAAACTTAATCCAAACCAGATTATTTACTGAATTGACCAAAATCAAAGTGAATAGTATTGATTTTTGTGGGTGGAAGAAAGAAAAAAGTTGGCAAAATTGAGTTCTGCTACAGATAGCATCAGGTTCTGGTGTATAGACCGGGAGGGATAAAGCCTTCCCTGTGTCTTTGAAATTCTGCAAAACTTTTTCAGAGTGTTCAGTTGTGCTGCTTGAAACCAGATGTAATACTGCCATTTGCTTTGATGCAAGTCAGAAAAGGACCTAGGAAAGACCAAAGGGTTCTTGGCTAGTAAAATAGAAGGCCATGAAAAGAGAGGAAAACATGGTTTTCGCTCTTTGATGTTTATGTTTAATATTCTGGGTTATATTTTGACACTGTGGCCTTTGTACACACAGGGAGAATAGAAAGTAATTGCAAGTAATGTCTTATAAATGTTAATGAAAGATCTGGTCCAAACTCAAGCCTGTTTAAATGACAATAAGCAGATAGGCCAGTTAATGCTGTCTGAGAAACTGGCACTCTGGTAGAGCTGGCCCTTCATTTTCATATTTGGTACATTTATTTCCTGGCAGAAAACTACTTAGTCACAGTGTGAGCTGAGTTTTAAATAAATCTTTGGGGTTTTTTTGGAGCTGGAATCTTTATTACTTTTGAATTTAGATGCTGAAGTGGGAACCAAGCTTCTTCAGATTATCTTACTTACTGTATACTTGAAATTCTGGACCAGCTTTTTATTTTTGTCCTGTTCTGAGACTTTTAAACATATTTTTTCTTCAAATTCACTGATGGCTAAGTCCGTTTGTGTTAGGCATTAGTAGCTTTTTGAATGACACTGGTCCTACTATGCATATGATTAAAATTCTTGTCAGTACAGAAGTAGACTTGTACTAGATTATTGATGCATGAGTTCTTTTCCTCTGCTCATAGAAAATAAACATTTAGATAAACAAAGTGACAAAACACCCCCACTCTCCCCTTATATTCTCTAGGTATAAACATATATAGCCTAGCATGAGGAAATCAAACCTTACTTTCTTGCTCTGTTGAAAACTGCGGATCTGTATTTGGAGTCACAGTATACTAACATGATTTAACTGCCCTATCATGAGCTGTGCCCATTGATAACAGCCCCAACAGCCTAAATCAGCTTTTTCACAAATAATTATCCTTTTAGATCTAAATGGTACGCAAGATTGACCTGATAGAGCAATCTCATTTTTCTCATTTCTCTCAATGCAAATTGTACTCAGCATGTTAATTGTGCTTTTTATCAGTAGTCTGTTTTGAAAGTGCCATTTAAACTGTGATGGAGTAACATAAGCTCCATAACAATATGCTGCACTGTTATTCAGTCTGAGCAGGATGTTTCTTATTCTTATACAGCAAATTAACCATCCATTACAAAGCAGGTATCTTGCACAAAGGAGCATTTACCCATTACCCCCACTGGTCACAAGAGCAAGGCTTGGTGTTCTTTAAAGCTTGATTTTCTCTGTGAGCTATCTCAGTGTACAGACATAGCACCTGCAAATTGCTTCCTCTGTCCTTCACCATGTGCCAAGCTTCCCCTCCTGTAACCTTGATCCATCACTAAAATTCTGTGCTTCTTCAAAACTGTATTGTAAAAATAATAGAATGAAGAATTAAGCCTCAAAAGATAAGATGTAGAGGCATCTGTGTCTGTGAGATTGCTACGTTTATCTAGATACATACCTGATTCTTCCAATTGTTAGAGGCCCTTAAAAATTTCCTGCCAGCCACTACTGGCTGGTAGGAAATCCAAGTCTGCCAGAGTATAAACTGGAAAAATAAAGACATACATCCACTTGATCTCTACCCAGCATTTGCAGCCGTAAATCAGGGACTTTGATGTCCTTGTATTTCCTTTTTATACCTTTCTGTAGAAAACAATGTTTTTAAGAGCTTATGAGTTGGGTTTTTTAAGCTACCTGTAGAATATTTGCAGCATAAAGAAGTTCCATAATATCCCTATGAAAAACCACTGATAACAGTAACATTACACTTTTGTGAAAAATTTTGATTGCTGACTTGGAAGCAGATACATCGTCAAATCAAAACTAAATAAACCCCTTCAACCAGTTCTTCTACCTTACTAATTTATTTTGTTTGTTTTGTAAAGTTAGATATTATCTATATTTATAAACTTGATATGTAAAACTTCTCTAGGGAAGTATTTGCATTACAGTTGGCAAAGTCACTCAGGTTAAATATTTATTCTCTATTAATCAGTTTTCTTCCCATTATTTTCAAGCAAAAATAATAGACGACTCAAATCAGTATGAGTTTCATATAAGACAAGAACACAATGCTTTAGCTTCAGAAGTCCAAGCCTATTTACACCACAACTGGTGAAAAGAGTTACGTTGATTTCTGCAGTGGTGTATCAAGAATCTTTACAGCAATTTTTCTTCAAAATGTTGAAGTTTTAAAATGGGTTTCTGAGTGACTTTTTTGCATATGTGTGCATATGACCTTTTTGCCTCTAGTGGTACCTTAACTGAGTGTGCTAAAGTTGAGTACCTAAAATTAGGGACAACTTTTCTCACATGTATTCTTAATTTTAATGTGTGTGTGAAGTGAAAGAACCACTGCTGAATTGTCTAACTGCTTACTTACTTTATCATGCCTTTATTTCAGGTCTCACTTGTCACATGAGTCTCTGACATCTACAACATTGAGCTTCTCAGAACGTCAGTCCACTTTGGGCGTTAAACAAGAGTGGTCACATGGGTACAGCACACTTCCTTCTGTCCCTCTTGACCATGGTTTACAAAATGGCACTGAGCTGGGGGATCTAGTAAATTTTTCACCTGAAACATATATGTCCAGTAACTGCATCTCTAACTCATTACTGTCCTACTTACATGGCATGGAAAATAAGCATTCCCTTTACTCTAGTCCTCACCGTTACTCAGCCCCATCTCAGCCAGTCCGCTCCAAAAAGAGAGCACTGTCTGTGTCTCCTCTGTCTGACGGCATTGGGGTCAATTTCAATACAATCATCCGTACATCCCCAACCTCTCTGGTGGCCTATATCAACAATTCCAGAACGTCGCCAGCAAACATCTCCCCGCAGCCTGAGGTCTATGGACATTTTTTGGGAGTGCGAGGAAGCTGCATACCCCAAAATTGCTCTATTCCAACTGCACAGAAAGGCCTCCTCATGGCGAATGGCAATGTCACCTTCCCAGGGTATGCTGAGAATGGGGCCACTGAGTACCAGCAGATGCAGCAGCTGGAGCAAGCCAGCTTGCAGATGACTGCCACAGGTAACATGGTGATCCAGCAGGGCATGCTGCCCACGGAGAGCCAGGCAGTGGGAATACTGAAAAATGAACGACTGGATGACTTCTCAGGCCCTATGGTGGACATGCCTCCTCCTCCCCTGCAGCTGCCGCCACCTCCTCCACAAGGGCCGCCCCCACCATACCACGCGCATCAGCACCAGCATTCACACAGCCTGCCCAGCCATGTTCACCCACTGCATGTGCCTCCTCCTGCCCCAGGCTTCCTGCTGGATGAAGAGGGTGAGCTAGATGATCTCAGCAGCAAACATGGCTGTCTCTGGGTTGATTGTGGTAAGCTGTATGACCAGCAAGAGGAACTCGTGCGGCACATAGAGAGGATTCACATAGACCAGAGGAAGGGAGAGGACTTCACTTGCTTCTGGGCAGGGTGCCCTCGAAGGTACAAGCCATTTAATGCCCGTTATAAACTGCTGATTCACATGAGAGTCCACTCAGGAGAGAAGCCAAACAAATGCACAGTAAGTCTGAGTTCTTTCTTTCTTACCAATTGAAGTCTCTCCATTACTTATGAAAATATGGAGAAGTTGTAATTCTGCTTTTTTTTCCCCCTATTTAATAATGTACTTTCTAAATTAGTCTGTGAGAATGAATGTTTCTGTCTTTCCACCTAGGTAGAAGGGAAAAGTATTCTTTAATTTGATGCATACCTACAGGTAGGATTAGACAAAATGTTATTTTCTAAATTTATAAACTTTTACTGTAGACTGCAAACAGTGACATGGTGGACCTTCATAAAGCAAAAACTAAGTACTTGCATGAAGGATACATGCAGGAAAGGTGCTGCAGAATAAATGTTGCAGTTTATCCTGAAATATTCTTGCATCATGTTACACCTCTTTGATATGAGGAATTTTCAGGATCCTGTGTAATGATACCATGAGAAACTGAGAAGAGCTGGGAATTTTTTAAGGCAGTTGTTTGTTTTATTACTAAAAAAAACCAGACCCACAGCCCTGTTTCCATGAATATAGTAGGAATAAAGCACGTAATAATTTTTCTGTTCTCAGATACTAGCAGTTAGCATTCAACCCCTAAAGTCATGTTTTTCTTGCTGTTTTTCTTAGGGTCACTGCAAGTCAGTCTCACACATAGATAGTCACATGGGGTAATAATCTATCTGTTAAGAATCAGTTTATGCATATTCCCCAGTGCACCATCTATAATCTATGTAATTCAGATTCTTTATTCGCCTTACATATGGTCTGTATTTTGAATGACAGTAAGCTTACACTTACTGTGTGTTTATTTCGTATCAGCAGAAAGCAACCTCACCAGTGCTGTTTTGAGTCCTCAGCATGAACTAACAAAATGATAAAGATGTAATTTCTAGGCATAAGTGCTGATTATTACTCACTTGAAGGAAACATATATGTTTTCGTTTGGTGAAATATAAATTGGTGCTTGGAGTCAATTTCAGTGTGTGGCTTGTTGAATAATTTTTTAACCATGATGTTGATGTTTGCTTGTACAGTACATAGAGAAAGTTTATTTCTTTCACTTTTGTTTCTTCAGTCAATCACCTTCAGGAAGAGTGGATATCTTCCCAGATTTCTCTCATGAATTTAAAGGACCTGGTAGAGATTGTGTCCTGACACTAGGAAGGCTCTTTATCCTTCCCTTTTGTCACACCAGAGCTTTAACTCAGGCTTCCTGGTCTCTGAATATTTTTTTAAATTCTGTAATATTCTTTTTATGCTCTCCAGATATATTGGATCAGACCGTTAATTTTAGTTCCTCCTCAAGTATTTCTCGTCAACTTTGCAGGGAGAGAGAGAATGAGGAAAAAAAAAGAATTATTGTGAGTCAAGAAAGTAATTTTTCAAGGGAATATCACATGGAATTAAAGATACGAAAACAGGCATCACGAAAACTCACAGATGAGTGAAGACAGACAACAGTGTGAAGAAAGAGGGCGGGAATGGTGAAAGAGCACTGAAATCCAAGTACCTAGGGTCTTTCTAGTCGGAGAATTATGATAAGGGATCCTGTAAGACTGAGGAAAGCATTGTTTTGGTAGCAGTCTATACTTCTTGCCCTGCCTGTTTAGAAAGGGTACTTGCTGACCTTCTCATGATTATAATTCCTCCTTGAGGATTCCTTAGCTTTGAAGGAATTATCAATCACTGATGATTAATAATGGATAAAGTACTTCATATGATAAAGTTTTTGAAATTACTAAACTGAAACTAAAGTTCATGAGAGGTATTATCTGTATTAGCTTCCCAAAGAGTGATTGCTTTTTAAACATTAAAAGTTGAGATTAATTTTACTGAACTTAAACAAGTACTGCTGGATAGCACCAAGAAGTTTGCACATCAGAAGGAACAGCCAAATATTTAACTTGCTTTTATGTTTAGAATTATGATGAAATGTAGAAATATTCAGGGTGGTATTATAACCCTCATAATGTGGGCATGCAGAAATGGCATTCTTTATCAGTGTTTCAGTTAAACAGCTTGCTCCTTTCTTTCTTTACCATTTCACAAATGGTGTGAATTTGGAAAAATGTATTTGGCTTTCTGTTGCTCAGGGGCCATGGTCTTTTGATTATTTAGGAAACTGTACTTCAGCCAAACATCATACCTTTTCATCAAGCAGTAAAATTTGCAATCATATCAATACAATTTAAGCTTTTAAACAGAGATTCCAAATGAGATATTGGGAGAACATTTTGAGCAAGATGATAATGAAGTATGATTTCTGTAATTCACGAAAAATTATGCAAAAGAAATCTGAAACTTTTCACCAAACCTGTATGAATTTGTGCTTTTAAATGTAAAATGAAAGCAATCCATTTGTAATCTTTATTTGTCTACCCAGGGGTTTTCTATAATTTATTTTCTGGTTCTACATGTAGAATGCCTCTTTCTCTAAAATTATTGTGAAGTAATAGTCTATGTCCACTGCAGTTCGCAGACTAATAACAGACAGTCTAGTAGACCTAGCAGGAAAAGGGAAGAAAAAAATGTCAAATACATAGCTATTATGTGAATGAACCAGATTTACTACAGTGAATATAGCAGAAGTAATCAGACATTAGGAGGAACTATCTTAATGTATATCAGGGCATCCTGTAATCAAAGGCAGGCCGTTACAGCAGTCACCCTAGTGCCATCACACACTAATCATTATGTAAGCATTGCATGTGTTGATGGTTCCTAGCATTTTGCAAGAGACAATCTTCTCATTAAACATATATTGCAATGGGTGCTAGTCAGTATATTTATCATGTCATTATGTTTATTTGTCAGTATTATTTCTCTCTACACAGAAAGAATAATAATGAAAGAATATTATTATACACTGTGCTGCATACCCAGTGCATTGCTGTGATAGTTAGTGAGCTTTATATCAGCAAGCTTTACAAGGTTTCGGTGGTGAAAGTTCAGGGTTACTTCCAAGTTGTGTTGTTGTAGTGCTAGTAGAGATAATGTGAAATCAGATACTCAAGTGAACTTCATAAGATGAACGTCATAAATTCATTTTATTATCCTTCTGTGATGATGAAATCATATAGTTAAGAGACTTGAGAAACAGCTAGGACTGCAGTATTTGATATGCTTATAGTTAAAATCAGAGCCAAGTAGGATATCCCTGTGACCTCAGCATCTGTTTTGCCACATCTGAACTAGTGTCATAAACTATAGCTACAAGCGATACTCTAGTCATTAGTTCCTGCTTGTTCTGGGTGAGCAGTCATCTTTGATTCTGAAAGATAAAACTGTTGAAGGGTGAGCAGTAATTGGTTAGCAGCATACCAAAACATGTGATGATCAGGATAATCAGATCCAAAGTTAAAGATAAGCACTTTTAAGGTCAATCCCCGAACATATTTGTTCCTTCAGTGCAAAGGTAACTAGCATGAAGTGGAAAATAATTGCATACCAATCCTGATAGATTTGTTTTGACCTGTTGTTTTTATGTGAGTTGGGCTCTTTTTTCCCATCTTTAACTGAATTTGCTGCTGAAGCTGCAGATTAGGTCTCATCAATTTGTTTCAATATAATATCTCTGTGTAAGGAAAAATAATAGTGTATTTTTCATTCCTGTCCATTTTCAGAAGACTCGTTTTTGTTCTGAACAATAACAAAAAACCCCTTTGATTTTAAAAAACTTTAATTTTATGGAGTCCTGCATTTTCTTTTACCAGTGTAGGTGACTGTACTTGGCCTTGCTTTATTAGGTGGAAATCTGTGAAGTTGAAGAGTAGATGCATGCAAGAAATTGATTAATTTGGAATAGGAATCCATTAAATAACTGTTAAAATATATTGAGCTCCCTTACTGTTCATTAAAACATCTTTCAGGTTCTATTCCAACTTATTTTACCTGGAAAACATTCTTCTTTTCAGTGATCTGCTTTAATGCCTAAAAAATTATTTATGACATGATAATACATATTTAGTGCCTATTCCTAAACTTCTGTATATGAGGTAGGTATGGCATGTTCAAATGTGTTTATCCATTAATCTATACATTAGCTTGAACTTTGTAGGAATAAGTTAAAGAAGAAAAATGTGAATGAAAAACTAATGTTGAAATGCAAGCAGTAAGTACACCAGTGGCTGAGATATATATAATCTGTAACATTTGCCAGCAGTTACCACACAATGGCATTTGAGGCTTCTGCAGATTTCCTTTGCATTAGAAAAAAGTAGAATTCCCAGTAGCTGTGGAAACTTCACAGTGGCAATTGGCATATGCTGACCTTTTGCTCTCATTGTCTCTACCTGTGAGCTCATTTTCTGCTCAGATTCCCTTCTTTTAAAGTGAGCATTTTTACTTTTTAAGTTCAGCTGCAACAAGAGGTATTTAATTAGCCTTATTGTCATGCTGTGCAAACATTAAGCTTAATATATTTATTCTAGTGAAAGCAGCAACAGCATGTAGTTAAGAAATAAATTCCAAGCTATCTTTTTACAGTTTCATTCAGATACACTAAGAATGCTTCCCCTTTTGAAACTGAATTCAGTCTTTTTTGTTTTCTCTAAGTTCTGAGTTGTGTTTCAGCACAATGCCACTAGTATTATGGAAGGTGTTACATGATAACATTTTTTTAGCATAACTGCTTGATGTGATTTAAACCAATCAAATTGCTAGTATTCCTGTCAAATTTGAAGCAACATCCATTTAATATCTGCTAAATATCTGAAATTATCCCACAATACATCAGTTTACGAAACACCTAAAACAGAAGCTATGGTGAAAAAAAAAAAGAATGTGAAACTTAAAACAGTTGTATAATTTTTTTTTTGAGACACAAGAAAACTTCTTTGGGTGAGCATGAGTATTTAAATGGATTTGTGTGTGTGCTATTTGAAGAACATATGATTGGAAAATGGTGTTCAAGATGAAGTTTTGTTTAAAACCAGAAATGCATCCTGTAAAAATGATTGGGAATTTTTTTTCCATCTCCAGGCTTTAGCAGTGTGTCTTCATATGGTGTATTGTATCTGGCATGTGCAAATATTTTATGTACAGTACATGCCGCTGTTTTTTGATAAGAGAAGACAGTATCGCATCCTAGATTGTATTGAAATCTTGACAAAATAGAAACAATATAAAATTTTCGAATTTGTTTTTGCTTACATGCTTGCAAAAGAACTTTTCACTATGCTAAAGTAGCATTTGAGCACTTTGTCATAAACAATGTCAAAGGAACAGTAATTTAATTGTCAAGTTGCTGAAAATTAGAAAATGCCAAGTTTGTAGTTGCCTGTTGCTGATTTTTTTAACTAACTCAGTAAACAAACTGAAACAGAAATAACATGGAAAAGGCAGAGATATATAACTAATTAAACAATATCATGGTGTATAGATAGAGCAAAGTTGGGTTTTAATTTGCAATCATAAAGCTAAGACTTCCTAACTCTCACAAGTTTGTGCAATCTTAGTAACCTACTGTTTTTGGTTATGATGTCTGAGCTGTTTAAAGAAAAAACAAATTATGAATTCTGGGTGTGCCTTCACAAACATGTTCAAACTCATGTGATCACATCATATGGCATGTAGCCCAAGCTAATAAAACTTACCTCTCAGCAATGGTAATAATGCTCTTTTAATATTATTCTTTCAGTATGAAATACATAATGTGTCCATAATTCAAAACGTAATGATAGGTGCTTTTTCTTTGGTTGCTGAAGATGCACAGCTTCCACTGGAGTTCAGCGAGCACATGAAGGCTTACGGAACCCAGAGTACTGACCCTAAATATCAAAACATCTCTTTATGCATTCAAAAATGCAAAGCAAGCTGCTTTCTACATGCAGATGTACAACTCATGCTAGTGAAAAATGATAGTCAAAGAGCTGTATTTCATGTTACAGAATAAAAAACTTATGGAACATCTAATTTTATTCTTGTTCTTCTAATGAATAATTTAATTTTGATATTAAGTATTTCAACCAGCTTTTCTTGCCTTTTGACTTAGATAATTGAAAAGTTAAACCAGAACTTTAATGAAATTTTGCAAGCAGGCATGTTTTTACTTTCACTGTAATCCAGAACATGACTGTGAAGCATCCAAAAATAGCAATGAACATTTCTAATTGCACAAATACTTCTGTTTGTATGGAAAGGTTTCTTATTTATTACCTCTCTGTGCTTGTGGATAAGCACAAAGATTATATTTTACTTACTTTTATTTCCCTGTAGAATGATTTTAATAGAATATATTTTAGATATCTTTCATTGCTGTACCAAACTACAAATAAATGATAAATTTAAAAAATGAAGCACTCTTAAGTTTCATCTACTTGAAGTATGGAATCCTAAACCAAACTTTGCATCTGCCAAAATTTCACCTGAAAGAAATTTAGAGGGTATTCTGGAGTTTGGCTTTTGTTTGATTTGTTGGTTTTGATTTTGTGTTTTGTTTGTTTGTTTTTTAAACTTGGATTTAAAACTAGAAAATTATTTGAATTCAAAGCTGGGGGGATGACGGGGGTTAGGAGACTAAATGCTAATGTTGTGGGTTTGGAGCACGTTTGTGTTAAGTATTTGGAAATTGGATTACTCTCCAAGCCATAAAATCTTTTTAAATAACTTCTTTTTGTCAATTTTACTTTACATTTTCAGCATCCTTGCTTGGTTGATGACTCAATGTGTATCAGGAACAGAGAGAGTAAACTTTGAAGCATTCAGTGGTAGAAAAGTCTGACAATATCTGGTGGGAAAACAGAAAATGCAAGTTATGATACAGGTACAACAGAAACAGACAGGGACCTTTCCCAGAAAACATTATTCTGTTTCAAAGGAAGGAAGAGAGAAGTAGAGGGAACTAGTTAATTGATTGTGCTGTGCATTGCAATGTTACTTCTTCAGAAAGGAAATACAGTTTTAAGTAAAAGTAAACATACTGTCGGCTTTACTCAGGTGATTGACACTGATTTCCTAAGGATTAGAGATTTAATTAATGCTTCTGGTGTTCTGGAAAACTTCCCAGACATCTGAGTCTTATGGTTTATCTGTGAACATAGGCGTTAAAAACAAGTGTTGAGAATTAAGCTGCATAGAACAATCATTGGATTATTTGTACTGAGTGATTAGGAAGTGGAAAAATGCCACATACCTTTCTGCACTAAATATGTTGCAAAATGAATGCAAATATATTCTGAAGCATTTGGACATACTAAGGTGTTCTTTGACATTTCTTCAGCATTCAGATCTTATTTCAGGTATTTTTACTGACCTAATGTTTAAAGGACTCAAGAGAACGGACTGGTCCTGTGAACTTTTAAAGGGTAAGTTGCAAAGCAATAGTCTTGTAGACGTTAGAGAGATTCCTCCAGGCAGAGTCTTGAAGTCTGTGATGCACAATTCAGTGATTCCATTGACTTTTATGACATGTCTTGAACACAGGTTTACATAGTCATAGAATCGTTTGTGTTGGAAAAGACCTTTAACATCACAGAGTCCAAATGTTAACCCAGGGCTTGGGAGAAGAAACTGACCCCCACTTCACTACAACCTTTTGGGTAGTTGAAGAGAGCAATAAGGTCTCCCCTGAGCCTCAAGCACGGTAGTCCAAACACTGAGAATGCAAGAATCATCTTGATTTACTCTGATCCCTGAGCATTTCTGTTTTATTGTCATTATAGTCCCAATTAGGTGTGGAGGCATCTAGCAGATGCGAAAAGCTTGTGTACTTTTATACATAGATACTTACAGGGTAGGTTTCCAAAGAACTTGAACAGTATAAAGATTAAGCACTGTTCAGAACATGGTTATAGCAGACTCTCCTTGTAAGTGGTTGAAATAGACGTCTTGTACAAGGATATTACCAAATATATCCAGTGCAGTGGAGTCCTCTCTTCCAGAAATGCAGTTGCTGTTCATGTGTTAACAGCGTTTGAATAACTGATGAACAAACCTTTCTAAACAATCTGCATGGAAACAGGGTGGTCTTTTTATAGATAGTCACTGTGAAGGTCTGTGTCTGTGTCTGTGCTGAACTAAAGAAAGGAAATTCAGAAAGAGGAGCTAGTGAGGATGCTGTGACTGTTTTGTCTAGAACTGCCGTGGCACTCAGTTGTGGTCAATGCATCATGTTTTGCTAAATGTTGGTATAGCCACATGGTGATTGTTTTCTGGTATCACTTTTCTCCACTCAGAGTGCTTATTTTTTCTGTCAATTAAAGGCTGTTTCAATTTGGGTTTGATATTTTCTTAACATTGTTTTTCGGGCTATATGGCAACTTAATGAGTACTCAGCTCTTGAGAATTAACACTCGTAATTATGAAGTTCAAGATCATAAGTGAATTGTTTTAGAAAGATGTCACTGTGGTAGGAAATTTTTTCGAGAGCTGTTTCTGCATGAATCTTGAAATGTAATGTTCCATGAAGCAGTGTTCTTGATTCAAAGAGTGGTTATAAATAATTTCCCACTATCTCTTTTCCCCCTATTTGATTGCTTCCTATTGGTCATCAAGTGGCACAAGCTCAAGGAAAAGATGACAGGATGCCTTTTTGGCCCATTTCTATAAATACTTTCAAACAAAGTTTGAAATTTCTTTGGCTCTTTTTAATATTTTTTACTGTTTAACATTTGCAGAATTGCCTCCAAGGTTAATCAGGTGTTAACATCAAGCAATGCCCCTTTTCTTCAAGGTCTGTCCTACTGCCATTAGGTGTCTTTTCCTAGTAATGTTCAGATTTCTGTTTTAAGAAATTGCAGCTATGCAAACAAGCTTATCTGGGCCAACTGTAAGAAATCATTGATTCTAATTAGGAGTTGCACATAACAGAAAAAGACAATGCACCTTTTGTTCCATGAAAAGCCTACTTTGCCTGCTTGCAAAAATGCATGGATTTCTTTCCAGTGACTTTACATAATTGGTATGACAAAGCTTCATTCCTGTGATCTTCAGTTTCCAAATGACTCAGACATATGTGTCCAGCTTTGTTTAAGTTATTTGATGGTAATCTGTTGCAGAAGTCGGTACATGGCATGAGCGCGAGGTCTGCTTTGTTTGTCTAAAGGAATGGGTTATGGGTAAACCGAATTAACGAATGTTTATGTTGAGACTGCTGAAATTATTGAACGCCCATTTTTAAAAGTGAGCTACTGTTGAGAAACAAGGTTGCTCAGTTCTGACTGGGGCACAAGGACTCTAGGGTTTTGAATGCCTGGATAAATGTGGTCTGAATCCATTGTATAAATTACCAATGTGAGCTGCTAAGTTGTGACACTCATTTTATGTCTGCACCAGTGAAGCAGGTCCAGTATCACATAACTTGTCAAGAAGACATACAGATTGAGCAAATACTGTAGAAATCATTATAATTGATAACTCTGCAGGCACAGCGACTGGAAATATGCAACATCTCCCCTTTTAAACTCAGAGTGTTAAAGTCAGTTAAATGAATCTGTGTAAAGCCTGGGTTGGCAACATGATGTTTCAGTGAATCAATGGAGAGTTTAGTTCCAAATTAAAAGCGAGCTGTCTGCAAGGTTGCTCATCTGCTTTAATTGTGAGAATGTTCTCAAAAATCTGTCATGCGGATTTGTGAGAGCTGACATTCCCTCTGAAGACAGAGGTCTGCTGCTTCTAGTTCTGGCTGTCAATAGTAGCTGAAGTGCCACTGAATGCAACACTAACCTTGAATACTCAGTCTGAATCATCACACATCTTGAAAAATGGTGGTGACTTCTTTGGATACTCATCTCCCATCATCCTTCAGTTATCCACATTGAAAAGCTTTGGAGTAAATTTTTCCCTTTCTTCTATGCTTATCAGAGCAAGATGCATAGTGGTCATATGTTTTAGAGAGCAGAAATAAACTCATCATAGCAGGTTCTGTTTCCTAATATTAGTTCTTACACTGCTTTCATCATAGTAGTATGTGGGTGCTTTTTTTCCCCCCATTATGAAGGGAGAGATGGATTACTGAATTCATCATCATGACTTTTGCAGCTGAAGTAAGGGTAAAATGTTAACATCCTGCTGTTTTATGCTGTATTTTGCTGGTATGACAAACCCTCCAATGCCATCAAGCAAAAATGGTATTTTTTGGTATATGGTATATTTGCTGGTCAGCAAGGAAATGGTATCCTGGCCAGTCTTTGAACCTGAGAGAGACAGAGAAGACTGCAGGTAGCTGAATATGGAGAATTCTAGATTCACAGAATCACAGAATGTTCTGAGTTGGAACGGACTCACAACTTTTAAGTGAACGGCTCATAGAAGGATTGAATGCACAATCTCGCTGTTATTAGAACTAGGCTCTAACCAACTGAGCTAATCTCAGGATTGCTCACAGGGAAGGAGGACTGTGTTCATCCAGCCCCTGGATGAACATGGCAGTGAAGTTCTGATGCAATTTTATGTCAAAGATATTAGGAGTAGTTGAAGAAGAAGAAAAGATGGAAATGAACTGCTTTGGTAAGGATGAATAACTACGATAAATTGTTGCAGTGAAAATACAGTTTTTATAAAGGAAGGAAGGTGAGACAAATGGTGCTCTGTTTGTAGTCCCAGTAGATGAGAAAAAAGAGTAGGTTATCCATCTTTCAGGCCTTGAGATAATGGTTTTTCCTTCAATAGTATGTAATATAACTGAGAAGCATAAGGCCTTTTGTGGCTCAGAGCACACAAGGCAAGGTTGCAGCAGAGTGAGGCAGCTGCATGTTCCTTGTAGAGGTAATGGGGGAATCACGTCTCAGATGTGGATACAGAGAGCATGTCTAGCAATGTAGGGATATTGAACATTCTGTAACAGACTGTACTGGCGACAGAGACTGGAAACAAATACTGTGGTATGTCTTAGACAAGCTGCTGCCTGAATGTTTTATTTCTTGCTGCTGCTACTTGTTTCACTAGAGGATGGATGGAAGGACATCGTTGAGTAGTATAACTTTGATATGTTGTCACATGGAAAGGAACAAAATTAGGCTACCAGGCTTTATATCATGTGTGATGAAGACATTACACAGGTTTTTGGGCATTCTTATTTTATGCACACTTAGAAGTTGCATTTTTTTTCTCAATTTTTAACCTTTGTAGACAGGATTCAATCACTTTTTTATGAGTGATGAATATTTTTCTTCAGTTTTTGTGAAATACCGTGTGGTGGGAGCAGTATTCCATGAGTTTTCATTTTTACTGAAAGCCTTTTCTTTTAAAAAACCCCCAAACTATTTTTAAAAATCCCTTTGTGTAAGAAGAGTAGGCTGAGTTAAATAGCTTGAACTATTTCAATTTTTGAATGGTACTTAGGGTTCTTTGCATTAACTCATAGAGTATTTTGACTTGCTTGACCAGTAGACTTTCTAGAAACCGCATGTTTTTACTTCTGAAATTAAAAGCGTAGACAAAATGCAATTTCTAATAATGAAATGGGGACCTATTTTACTAACATATAGGCTTTTCTTTTAAAAAATGCTTTTACTTGAGTCCCAGAAAAATAGTTGTCCATTCTATAAATTCACAATAATTTCATGTTTTCAATGTCGTGATATGATATAACATTGTGTGCTTGCTGTCACATTCTCCTCCCCAGCCACCACTTCCAAAACCAATGCAGAGGAAGAAAATAATTTAAGTGTGTTATTTCAAGTTACACAGGAAGTTGTGAAGTATTCAACCTGTGTAGAAAAGAGCAGACACTTTTTCTTTTCTCCTTTTTTTCTTTTTTTAGTGTTCTCATTTATATTAGCCTGCAGGATAAGATAAAATGCTCTGTTCTGAGGTTCTGTCTTCTGATTGTAGTCATACCAGATCTGCTAGCAACTTTTGGTCATCTGAGTTATTGATATGAATACCGGAAGAACAGATTCTTAAGTTAGAAAAAATATTGTAGTTTTCTTAATTTACAAGATTTTGTAGTGTGAGAAGATGAGCTAATCATCAACATTAAATTTCAAATGATTGTATTACTGGAGATTTGCATGTTACTGGCCTCCCACAAAACCACAGTAAATCATAATTTCTAAACACTTAGTCTGCTAGAGCTCCTCAGTTCAGACATGCATTTTATTTTGCATTTGGAGTAGACTGGTTATGTACGTATAGTACACAACAACTCAACTAATAAATAGTAACTTGTGAAGTGTTGGTACCTTGATGGCTTTCAAGTGTACCTATTGACTGTGTATAAGAAGGAACTGTCAGAACTGTAGAACATCCTGTGTGGATTTGAATAGGCCTGATCTTTAATATATTTGGTGATTTTTGTGGATCACAGAATCACAGGATGGGTCAGGTTGAAAGGGACCATGGTTGGTCATCTGGTCCAACCTCCCTGCCCAGGCAGGGTCATCCCAGAGCACATGGCACAGGATTGTGTCCGGACAGTTCTTGAATATCTCCAGTGAGGGAGACTCCACAACTTCTCAGGACAATCTCTTTCAGTGCTCAGTCACCCACACAGTAAAGAAGTTCTTCATCATGTTCAAGCGGAACTTCCTGTGCATCAATTTCTGCCTTTTCCCTCTTGACCTATTGCTTGGTACCACTGAGAAGAGCCTGGCTTTGTCCTTTTGGCACCCCGCCTTCAGACACTTCTACATATTAATGAGATCTCCTCTTGGTTGTATCTTCTGGAGGTTGAACAGGCACTGCTCCCTCAGCTTTCCTCTTAAGAGGTGCTCCAGTTCCTTAATCATCTTTGTCACCCTCTGCTGGACTCCCTCCAGAAGCTCCATGTCTCTGTTTTTCTGAGGAGCCCAGAACTGGACACAGCACTCCAGTTGCGGCCTCGCTGAGCAGAGGAACAGGATCACCTCCCTTTGACCTATTGTCAGGGCTCTTCCTAATGCACTCCAGGATACCATTGGCCTTCTTGGCCACAATGGCACACTGCTGGCTTATGAACAGCTTGTTGTCCACCAGGACCCCCAGGTCCTTCCCTTTCCCTGCAGAACTGCTTTCCAGCAGATCAGCCCCCAGCCTATACTGGTGCCTTTGGTTATTCTTACCGAGGTGCAGGACCTTGAATTTACCTTTGCTGAATTTCAGACAGTCCTTCTCTGCCCATCTCTCCAACCTGCCAAGGTCTTTCTAAAGGTCTGCACAGCCCTCTGGGGTATCAACCACTCCTCCCACCTTTGTGTTTTCAGCAAAATTACTGAGGAGCTTCTTTCCCTTCATCCAAGTCATTAATGAGTAAGATAAACAATACTGGACCAGTATTGAACCCTGGGGGACCCCACTTATGACAGGCCTCCATCTAGACCCTGTGATGCTGATTGCAATCCTCTGGGATCTGCCATTCAACCAGTTCTCAATCCACCTCACTGTCCACTCATCTAGTCCATATTTCCTGAGTTTGTCCATGAGGATGTTGCAAGAGACAGTGTCAAATCCTTGCTGAAGTTGAGGTAGACAATGTCTACTATTCTCCCTTCATCTATCCAGGTAGTTGTTTGATTGTAGAAGGCAGTCAGGTTGGTCAAGCATTTAACTTTTCTTGGAAGACTGGGGTAACATTTGCTTTCTTCCAGTCCTCAGGCACCTCTCCTGACTGCCATGACCTTTCAAAGATGATCATGAGTGGCCTTGCTATGGTGTCCAACAGCTCTCTCATAGTTGTGGATACATCCTCAGGGCCCATGGACTTGTGGATGTCAAGTTTGCTTGGGTATTCTCTAACCCAATCCTCCTTGGCCAAGGGAAACTCCTTCCAACTTTCCTTACCTTAGTCTCCTGGGTCAGAGTTTCCTGAGAGCTGGTCTTGTCAGTGAAGGCTGATGCAAAGAAGGCATGCACCATTTTTGTTTCATATATGTGATTAGCCCTATGCTTTGGTCAGGAAAATTCTGGAGTATATTATAATTGATAGAAAAAAGCAATTGTCAAAAACTGGACATATTTTTAAATAGTTAGTTGTGACCTGAATTCCATTAAATTTATACATTGGTTCCTATGGTCCAGAAACTTAATCTTGCTATAAATCAACTGTTTGATTATGTGTAAGAGCTTTGCAACCAAGCTGAGAAATGAGATGCAAGGGTAGGAAAGCAGCAAAGAGCTTGATCACTGTCCTTGCATCAAAGATATCCAGGGTGTTTTTGCTGTATTTTCTGGGGGGCATTGAGCCCTTCACAGAGAAATACCTGTCCTACTGTCTTTGAAGATAGCCTCCTTGGAAAAATGTCATTAACATCTGGAACAACTTCCAGGTGATATATTCAGGAGGTCAGGTGGATTTTAGCATGCCATTGTTTCATTATTCTAGGAAAGTTAGTGAGATGCATCTTGACAAGCATGCATGGGTATAGTACGTGGCCCATACGTCTGTCTCCCATGGGATCCATCCTAGGAAATGTGGAGTTAGTCCTACAAGTGCATGTGTAGACGAGTCCAGAGCTAGTTGCTAATCACATGCTTATGTAAAGAAGCTGTTTGAGACCTGCTTTGATTAGTTTTGTGTCATATCATGTATGAAACAACATATATAAACACACGTTTGATTTTTGAGAACTGCATTTTCTGATAGCTCAATTTTTGTTTGTTATAAATAGCTCTTCATCAATTACCTCTAGTGCAAAATACGCTGGGTCTATTTTGCTGCCTATTAGAACAGCTAAGTATCTCAGTCTTGGCTACTTAACAAGTTTATGGTTTACATGGTTTGTGGTAATAAAAATATGATAGCCTTAGTGTGATGTTTCAGAATATTCACAGGTCAGGAAGGATCACAAGTTTTTCTCTCATCTTTTGAGTAATTGTACTATCTGACATATGGATGGTAGACCATGAGTTAGATTGCTAGAGGTGTATTGCAAAATAATGCAGGTTTGGGCCACTACAAACAGCTAAGTTGCAAGACTAATTCTTTCACAGAAGTAACAGATTTCTTTCAAGAAACTTGGATGATTCAGAAATATTTGAACAGAAATCAAAACACAAGCATCACCATACTGTGTAAGAATAGCTAAAGCCGACTCTGCTACAGCTGTAAACAACAGCTAAACTGGCTAAACTTGCATTGAAATTCCAACTGGCAACGGGATACATACATTTTAAATAATGCAAAATAACAGAGAAGCATATGCTATCTTGTAATTTCACTTTTTCTGATAAAAATTGCTGTTACTGCTTAACATAATTTATTTTTCATACTGATTTCAGAGTATCTGCTGAACACTCTTCATTTTATTAGGATATTAAACATATATTTTCCTTTTCCTTAATCTAAAGCCTGCCATCAGCGATACAGTAGTGCTCTTAAACATGGATGCTTTTCCAGCATTCCTGTACAAGCCCATCAAATGCTAACCTGCTTTTAAAATGCATTTTTCAGTTAGTTGTAAGTAAAATGAAATACCTCTGTGTTTCAAGGGCTGATAACCATTCAAAGAGAGAACAAAACTGATTTCTCACTTCGAGCAAGAGACCATCGATGGGAATGACAGCAGAATGGAGAAGTGGCTTCTCCTCTCCTGCCAGTGTAACTACAAAACTTGGCTGACTTTGGAGTAGTATTGATTGATGACTTTTTTAAAAGGCATGCATGCATTGTGTTTTGTCTGTTGAAAGAAATGCTATAAAGGCCTTAGTTTGCAGTCAATTAATCTCCTAGAGTAATTTGTTTGCCTGATTCTGTTGCCAGATGCGCTATCCAGGTACAAGCCACTTTTTGTAGTGGATAAAGAGACTTAACTCATAAAGGAATTTATTATGTTTCTCTGCTGTAAAGTACATTGATCTTGCTCATGGAAAATGTTAGTACTTTCTCCTTTGTTTGAACTGTACCTCTATTTTTTCAGTAATTGTTGTCTGTGACTTAGATCTCATTAGAATTATGCCAAGGTCACTGAATGGCATGTCAGCTTAATTACAGTGGCTTTCAAGCTGAACAGTTCTGACTCACAAATAGGAATTCTCAGTTAGGTAAATGAACAATCTGAAATCTCAGACTTCGTGCCATGCAATGCTTAGGTCCTTGCAGTAAGATGCTGAGTGAAGACTGTATTCCTTTGCTCCAGTAAACAGCAGCTAAATTCAAAAAGCCCTTGACTTGAAACAGAACTGAGCACCCCAAGGGTTGGCCATAAGTTGCGTTTTTTAGCTGTCTTATTTTAAACAGATTAAAAATGGAGTTTGTTATCCCTGTGTTATCCCAGTTGAAAAGCTGTATAACACTAGTGGTAGGTGTGAGACATCTGGTACCCTAAAGGAAAGGTGTCTGTTAACAACCGAATGACTTGTTCATTGCAAACAGTGAACTATTAAATAGTTATAAGCACTCCACAGGAGGCAAAAAATTGAGGTCCATCTTTCAGGTTAGAAGTCCAGTTCCTAAGGAAAGGCATAAACAGCCTGCACTCTTTTTACCCCAGAAGTTTCCATGTGTTGAAAACCATCTTATAATTTTGTCAGGGTATGTGGTTTTGCTTCAAAATCTTAGATCTTTCTGCAGCTGGATGATGCGACCCACATAAGAATTCTGTTGGCAATGAGAGGCAGCTCCCATTTTTAGTGATCTCTCTTTCTTTTTGTACTCTATGTTTTACCGAACTGACATCCACATATCTTATAAATCAGACTACCATTTGCTTCTGTAACATAATTGGCTTTATTTTGCACTTCAGAGGTCTTTTGCAGTGGTGCTTATCTACACAGACATCAGGTGCATCTAATAAAAAATGTCAGAATACAGAGGAAGGCAGAATACAGCAGGAAACAGAATGTTTTTTCATGCATCCCAAGTAGATACATCAAGAACATTTATCGTTTATGCTTATAGTCACTGTTTATTCAGATTTGATCAGAATTAACTCAGATGTTTTTAAATACAGGCACGACAAGACAAAAAGACATTTTTCCAGTTAAAAAAATGGAAGCGTACCTTTCATGTTGTCCCTAAAGTTAAAATAACTGAAGTGTATGAGAAGTATCTGTTGGGAATAAACATAGTCAGTTCTAATGGCCAGACCTAGGTAATGATCAAGGGTAGAGTTGGTTGCCATGATCAGGTGTGGTCCAAATCAAAGAGGCCAAGAAATGCACTCTTTCAAAAACCTTGTCAAGAGTATCTGGAATCTCTTGGTTCAAACCAGCAGTCTGAGGAACCTAGGCTGCAGATTTGATTAGGGCTAGACTGGAAACCTAAGTAGTCCGTGAATAAATGGTTAAAAAGCAATGACTAGAACAGAGCACTAAGGACCAGAGATTCCTACCCAATACAGGATAAAGACTGGTGCAGGGCAAACAGGCATTAGTACTGAACAGTGAAAGATGATCTCAGCTGTATCTTAGGGGGACTATCCTGGTTGTTCCAGGCTACTCTGCCAGCTTTACAGGCTTGCCCTTAATATCCTGGAATACTGATTTATGGAAGCACAGAAGTTGCCAGGTGTATCTTGATTATTTTATTTAAGTTGAATTCTTCTTGATCAAAAAAGAAACACTGTAATTGATTGTCTGACTGGGACAGATAAAGCGCTGACGGAGAAAAGAACTTCCTGAGAGGCTCTTAAGTTTTCTGGCAGAGCTGTCACCTTGACCTCAGTTTCTCAGGATGTCTGAGAATTGGGCTTTGCTGCAGTGGTTTGCCATCTCTTAAGTGCCTAGTTTGGGGAGAGTGAAGGAACTCTACAGGTCATTTGCCTGACCTGTTTCTCGGAACGGTATGTACACATTTGTGCATTCTGTATGATGTATAGAGTAACATGCTGTAAGTATAATACTGAACATAATAAAAATACTGGACGATTTTAATGGAGGGAGAAGGATAAGATGGGTAGGTCCAGGATTCTTTAACATTTCATCTGTTTAACTCATTCGCAGTAATTAAACTTCTAGGCTGACTGTGGAATGGAAAAGAAAGATTGCAAAGTAGAAGTACTGTGTCCTTAAATTTAAAATGCACATGGCTGTTGATCAGATTTTTAAAATACAAAAGTTTTTCCAGTTAGTTTGAGCTGTGAGTTCTGAGCTTTTCCTACGAAATCATCAACAAAATGAACCACTAGCATGCGAGTCATTACAGTCTCTTTTATGAAGATACTATGGCTTGATTTAATTTTCTATGGAATTAGATTGATAGATGAAAAGTCTCACAGTTACTTCAATACAAATTAAGTAGCTAAACTTCTAGTTAGCGCATCAGATATGAATGGTTATTACCGAGTGTATTTTGCTGTGGTTGACTGGGCAATTGACAACAGCAGTGCTAGCATGTAGAATGATGATGGTTGACCCTAATCGGCTTGTACAATTCATTGTGACCTGATGCTTCCTGGGACAGTGATCAAAGTTCTGTGAATCTTTCTAATGCAAAGAGTTATTCATTATACTCCTCAGCACATTCTTTGAGAGATTTGTCAGAAGATTTGCAATTTCTTTAATAAACCTGAAGCACGTAGAATAACCACCAGTCACAGGTGGTAGCCTGTTACTCCTTCATGATGGTTTTTTTTTTCAGACTAGTTCAGATTTCAGGCTAATGTTCCATAGAGATATGGGGTATCTTCATTACTGTATGCAGTAGTCTAGCTTTAAAAAAAAAATATGTTCCAACCTTGATATCTGAGGAGTATCTTTCTGTGGAGTCCATTGTGCAAAGGTATTTAAGAGGCAAGAAGTAGCCAGTATTCATTACTGTTTTCCTCCTCAGTGTTTCTGACTCAGTGTTATGAAATATTAAGACAGGGACGAACATTGCTTAAGACATAAATCTGACATCTCTGAAATATTGTCAGTACACCATTCAGTTGGACATGTTTACCTCCATAATTTGCCATCTGCATAAATGAAATAATTTAGGGCTCAATATGCAAGTGATGCAAAGAACAGGATATATAATTTTTCAGAATCTCTTCCAAATTTTTTAAGTACAGGAGTTGGCCAAACACCAAGCAGCACCAGATTATGTCACTTCAAGGGAAGATTTGCCTCATATCACTGCAAAAGCTGGGTAAAATTAGATGAGTTTTTAGCATACACCAACTTCTCCATCACTGTTAGAATTTTATATTCCAAGTGAATATAGAGTATGATCTCTCCTAGGAGACGTGGAGAAAGAAAGTCTTTTGAATAAAACTTTGAAGTTTTATTCATGTGGGCAAAATCAATCACACTACAGCTCCACTACATACAAAATAGTTCAGTCCTGCTGTCACAGCTGCTCCTTAAACTCTGAAGGCAGCAGTCTTCTCTGTGGAAAGACTCAGAAAAGAGGTCTGTGGTCCTTGCTAAGCTCAGGGAAGTCTTGCAAGTGCAGCTCCCTTGAATGAGCTGTAAACAGTATAAAATTTGCACCCAGAAGTCATAATCTGTCTCTTTGGTACTACTTAAGTCTCTGGGAGACTCTTTTGTCCTGCAGACTGTAACAAGTCTGCTGTCTGCAAAGACTTTTTTTGTGTACCTCACTGCCAAAACAACAGCAACCAAGGTATGTTGTCTTCAAGGTAAAAACTTGCTCACATGCTTGAAAGAGCTTGAAGACAATGTTAATAGTGCCATCTGGTGACATTTCGTATAACCCTGTGCTATTTTTGAGACTATGCTATATTTAAACATGATTTATTTTTTTTTACTTTTGTATAGGAGGGCGTTTTCTGTCATGTTAATAAAATAACATGGACTAGATCCTCAAACCTCTTTCTCTATTTAGTCTCATGAAGTACTTTTGAGTCGATTTTCTCAGCTTGAAGGCAGTTTTTTAGACGTGATAAGAGGACCATGGGATTCTCCACTGTAGGAGGGATCTTGAACAGTATCAACTGACAACTGCTATTAAAAAAACCTGCAGGTAACCAAAACAACACAAAACAAAAGCTGCTTTTTTTGCTAAAGTATTCTATCCTTTACTTCTGCTGATACCTGGTTAAGTGATGTATTAGGTATATGAGGAGGAAGCTATGGAACAAACACTTTACTCTGGTGGGATACATCAGTAGAGATGCATATGTAATCACATGCTCCTAAGATAATAAACTGGAAAATTTGCAATGTGAATGAAGCCACAACATGAAATTAAAAACAGATAAACTGAGAACCTGTGTGCTTTTAGCACATTTTTTTTTTTTGTTAATGTGGCTAGCAAGTGTACCTACTGGCTTCAGAAGGTCTTAGTTAAGTTGGCAGCAGCATCAAGATTAATGTCTGCAATTGTACTGTAAAGTAGAGAGAAGCCAGAAATGCCTGAAAGCAGCAAAAAGAAGACTGTTGAATTGCATTCCTTAATGACTAACCTGTCTTTTTTTTTTTTAAGGGAACAAACTGAGTTACATTTCCAGAATGCTGAGTGTGTAGTATGCTCTAATGGTCTAAAAAACCGCACTTTAACATCTGAAGGCATAAGAGCATGACAATCTTAAAGGACAAAATCTTAAAGGACAAAAGAGACATATCTCTTTTTTTGGTGAGAGGGACTTAACTTTAAGACAGGGTGAAGTAAAAACAGTCTGTTACATAATCAGCCATATAATGGGGACTTATATATTTTATGTAGTTAAACTTTGAACCAGTAATTTATGAATAATTGAAATATCCCTTACAGAAAGATATTTAATCTTGAAAACCTCAGGAAGGAGGAATCAGTAGTTATGCTGGTAACTCCTTTGCGTGGTTAATTAAACTTACATCTTAAAAGATGTGTCCTTTTTCTAATTTTTATTTGTATAGTTTCAGCTTTTGGGTAGTAGGTTAATGGTTTTTTACTAGATCAATCAAATTAAGTACTAAATCAGGTGTCCTTTAAATAGCAAGTAAATAGTTCTAAGAATATAAGACCAAACAGTAGGCATTGTGTTACTAGTCCTGTATGATGTAGCTGTAGAAGAATACTTTTCATGCTTGCTCAAATGGAGATATAAAATAATTTTCCCTGAAGAAATGAAATATATGGGATACAGTCTGTTATTAAAAGGAGTGTTTCAGTTTTCTATAATCAGTCACCACAGACATTAATGTCTGATTCTCTTTACTTACAATTGTATTCTTCTGAAAATATAACATCTGTCTAAATATCATCTTTTAAGCATGGTTTAACAATGTTTTATCATTACCTAAAAGATAAAGTTAAAATCTGAGAACGTTAAAATGCTTTGACCTCTGAAACAATAAAATAAATTTTTAATGTTCAAGAAAAAGCTAAATGATCCTGAGATGTACTTGCTAAATGTGTCAAAGATACCACGGGCTGTGTTAGTGACAGCTATTGGGGGCTGCTTTCCTTCAGACTGTTTACCTTTTTGACAGCGTAGAACCAAACTCTAAATGCTCCTGTTGAACTCATTGACTTCTTGTAGAAGGTTGGTGCTGTACCATGACAGGAGATGTGATTTATCAGAAGGACAGGGTCCTTGTCTGCTTTCCTTTAGCATCCTGTTAGTGGTGTTAGATTAGTTTCTGCAGAGGTCTTGCCAGGGCAGGCTGCCTGTGAGTTGCCTAGATCAGCACAGGCCCCAGTTACCTTCAGGGTTTCTTGATGACTTTCCTTGTATCAGTCCCAGTATGTTTCTAAAGATGTATACTGTATCCATTGAGCACTAAATTGTAGTACTCTACTTGTATTCTCCTTCGCTACCTTTTCACTTGCCAACTAATTTATCTGCGGCTGCCATGGTATTTGCATCCATAAGCACTATGAATGTGTTTGACCCAGTGATGTGACTGCTATTCACTCATTTTAAACTCCTGTATAACTGATATCATGAAGCAGAAAGTAGGTGTATCATTCTGTTCCTTTTTATATCCTCTTGGATTGTGAGAGCAGAACTTACAGTCACGTTCTTTGGGTACCAGGGTACCTAAAGGGCCAGGGCAGGGGCATTTTTCAGTGCTTAGTGCAAAGATGGCAAAAGTAACATAAACCCTTCTGTGGAAAAGTGAGCCTTGACCCTTTCACATCTTTGCTGTAGCACTTATTCACTGTTGTGAGTCAATATTAGGTAGCAAATAGAACAAAAAATATGCCATGAGGAATTATACTTTTTTTTAAAGTATAATGTATGCTTTCGCTTACATTATACTTTACATTACATTTGATTTCCAAGTGAACTTGGAAATCAAAGGGAAAAATATTTATTTATAAGATTATTTAGATTCATTTCCCCTTTGATTTCTAGCAACAACACTGACATTGAATGTATTTTGCAGCCGTATTTTTTACTTAAATTATAAGTTAATGGACTACATATAATTTACTTAGAAAATTAGCATTAATAATTCCTTATACTCAAGAAATCACTAATAGTGTATTGTGTTTTTCAGGATGCCAGTCTAAATGCAGGTGATGGGCCCATTATGCTTTAAAAACCAGGACTTGCTCCACTGGTGTTCAGGTGGTGCTGTGAACTTTTTAAACATTAGTGTTTCCTTATTCTGTTCTCACATACATGAGAGAAGTTGTCAGGGTCAGAAAATTAACATTCAAGGTCTAATATTTGAAAGTTTATCCCCATGTGTATTTTTAACAGATATAAACCTCAGCCATATTTTGGATACTCTAAAATGTCTACACTGAACACCAAAGTGTTTTATAATTGTGCATCTTTAGTTTGTTTCCTTATACATGTTGGAAAGTACTGGCAGCACAAGGAAAGGAGAGGTTTAACCCTACTGCATATCAAAGTATTCAGTAACAATAAATACGAAGACCACTGCCATACATGTCCACAAACTGAGAAGTGTAATTGTGAATGAATGAACAGGCACTTTTATAGAGCCGCTTAAGTTCTCAGATCAGGTGTTTAGCCATTGACTCCACAGAGCTGAGATTTCAGCTTGGACCACTGCTTGGTATTTCTAATGTGTGCAGTGAAGAACAGTAAACTGATACACACCCCACCAGTTTTGCCACACTGGTTCAGGAAAAAGATCACTCTAATAAACCCTGGTTCTCAAATTTGAGGGGCTGTGATGCTTTGCACTTGCAACACTGTGCCAGTGTCGATGGTGAACTGCATTTCTGTCCTTAGGCTCTGTGATGGTCTGCGCACCAGCCATGCTGTCCACGTTGGACCACTGCAGAATGGTGTGCTCCTTGTGGCTGCAAACTTCTTACTGCTGCAGATTACTTCTGGTCCTCAGAAGATAGATGCAGATTCCCAGAGAAAGCCAAACATTTTCTTAGTTGTGTGTAGCACTGTGTCACATCCACAGCTACCTGAACTTCCATACACACTTCCAAAATACAGAGACTGGGAGATAGACTCCCAAAGAGCCGCATTTTGTAAGCATACTCCAATCTTGCATTCTCTTCCCAGCCAGCAAAGACCATACTTAACGATGATCTTCTCCTGTTCACTTGAGTTAAATTGTGTGATACTTGTAAGTAGCTCTTTCTACTTGCTGGACAAAGTGTAAGATTTTTTAACTTCTTGATAAATATACATTTCTTTTGTAAAACAAATACAATCAGCTGTCAGTGACTGTTCAGAAGAGGTTAACAAAGCAGCTAGGTTTCTTTCCCTGTCTCTTTTTTGCTCCACTGTATCAGGTGTATGTGTGGTTTTGTGCTCGTATGTATGCGCATGCTGCCACCCCCCAGTTCTTAGTTTTCACAGTGGCTCCTGGCTGCCTCCCAGTAAGCTGAAGACACATTACTGTTGTTCAGGTGTACTTCTTTTGTAGGATGTCTGATCAGGTCTGTGTAGTGGACATGTTAGTTTCTTAAACATCAGATATCAATTTTTTTTTCTTTGTTAGATTTGTCCATCAAATTTGAATTCATTACTGCTGCTGTTAGAAGTAAACTGGGAGATGTTTTAGCTTTTTCCCATCTAGAGAATTTTTCAGACTGTCCTCTAATGAAATTACTATTTTATTTGTGTGAAAGTACCTTGCTTCTAACAGTATTATCTCATTGAATGGGAAAGTAATGTTAATACAAGTAATCAATATATGTCATAGACCTGCTGATATTGCACACAGTTGAGCAAATACTAAAAAAAAAAAATAAACAAAATTTCACATTATTTATACTGTCATTCCAGAAAAGGCTAACAAGTTTCCCAACCAGTTTGTCCCTGACCCCTGTGTGGTGTGTGCTTTTGTAGGGGAAGAGCATGAATACCCTGCTGTTTTATGCAAACCCTGTCTAAAAGACCAACACACCTGTAATCCCAGAATGACACAGGCCTAGTGAATGCAGAAAGAACATTTAAAAGTATGGAGCATCAGTTGTATTCTATTTCTTCCTAAAAATGTGGTGAGGTAACAGGATACTCTGAGAGATGTACTCAAATTTTTGCAGGCCACAT